>NW_023270175.1:10211069-10316040 GCF_011800145.1 Mirounga leonina | reverse complement strand
TGTAGGGTTTTTGGACTTGTGGAAACAAATTCTAGGGAAATATTTTAATGTTTTTAACCATTTTCAGTGGATATGAAACTCTATTGCAGATTTCTCTAATTAAAAAGAGGAGGTAATATTAACCTCATTTATCTGAAAAATAGACCTAAAAACGTATTAGTGTGTTTAGAGTTCTCATATTAGTTTATTTGGAATTTCAATATTTCACGGGCAGACCAGTGATGTAGGAAAAAAAAATCTCAAATGGGGTCTTCTTTTGATAAGTAAGATTTTCTGCTTTCAAACCACCTATGTACTAAAAGGAGAAAACTAGAGTATGCCAATTTCAAACACATGGATTGTTAAAAAAAATATTTCAGTATCAAACAGAAAGTGTTCATTTAAAATATAAGTAAAATGAATCTACATTTTAGTCATGACACCACGCTTGGGAAGGCTCTTTTTGGAAAGAGGTTCTCCCCACATGGGTGGTATTATATGAGGCAATCAAACATTGAGCCTTAGACGTGAAATGAAAGCCATATCGTTAGCTGTAGGAATTCTGGAGTTCAAAAACAAAAACAAAACAAAATATGGCTGTGTTCTCATAGACCAAGCCAGAGTGATAGGACTCCCACAAGACGGTTTCATTTTGCTCTCATGTTACTCATTCAACCGCCTTAAAGTAGCTTGGCCATTATGATAGATAGTGGAAGGTTTCTTTGCAATAATCCATTGCCGATCAATTTTTAAACCTAGCTCAACTGTTTTACTACTTGAGTAGTTTTTACAGTAGGAGCCAGCAATATTGTTTTCAGAAAGGGAAGCTTTCTGGCAGATTCTTGAATTAGACCTGCTGGATCCCGAAGCCCTTCAAGACCATTGACTCCCTTTTTGTTTCTCACCCTCCCCCCTTCCCGGGGCCACTCCCCACCTCTCCGCCAGCTCTATTGACCTAATTGATATATAACACTGTGTAAGTTTAAGGTGTGTGTGTTGATTCAATATGTGTATATTGCAAAACGATCACCACAGCGGTGTTAACACCAACACATAATTACCATTTTGGGGGAGATGAGAATATTTAAGATCTACCCTCTCAGCAACTTTCAAGTATATAACGCAGTATCGTTAACTATAATCACTGTGCTGTGCATGAGATCTCCAGAATTTATTCATCTTGTAACTGAAAGTTTCTACCCTTTGACCAACATCTTCCCAGTTTTCCCCACCCCCCAGCCCCTGGCAACTACCATTCCACTCTCTGCTTCTGTGACTTCAACTTTTTAGATACTACATGAAAGTGAGATCGTACAGTGTTTGTCTTTTGCTTTCTGACTCATTCCACTTAGAGAGCACCCTCAAGGTCTGTTCATATTGCCCAAAATGGCAGGATTTCCTTTTTCTCGTGGCTGAATAACATTCTATTGTGTATATGTGCCACATCTTTATCCATTCATACGTATCCATTTCGTATGTTTTTGTGTCATTAATTAGCATCTTTTCATTTCAGCTTGAAGAACTCCTTTCAGCATTTCTTGCAAGGCAGGTCTAGTGGTGATGAACTCCTTCAGCTTTTGTTTGCCTGGGAACGTTTATCTGTCCTTCATTTCTGGACAACTTTGCTGGGAAGAGTGCTCTTGATTGGCAGTTTTATTCTTTCAGCGCTCTGAATAGATCATTTCGCTCTCTCCTTCCCTGCAAGGTTCTGCTGAGAAACCCACTGAAAGCTTTATGGGGTTCCCTTGTAAGTTACAAACTTATTTTTCCTGCTGCCCTCGGATCCTTTGTCTTTTGATAGTTTTACTATAATGTGTCTTTAGAGAAGCTCTCTTTGAGGTTTTTTGGGGGATCTCAGCCTCGTGAACATGGGTGTCCAAATCTCTCCCTAGATTTGGGATGTTCTCAGCCATTATTTCTTGAAATAAAAGCTTTCTGTCTCCTTCTCGGACTCTTGAGAGTTCACGGATTGTTTCTTTGGATGCTGTCCCAAAGATCACCCACATAGATTTCTTTACTCTCATTCTTTTGTCCTTTGTTCTCCTCTGATGAGGTCATTTTAAAGGTCCTGGCTTCTTCTTCCTTTTTTTTTTTTTTTTAAAAGATTTATTTATTTATTTTAGAGGGGAGGGGCAGGGGGAGAAGGAGAGAGAATCTCAAGCAGACAACCCACTGAGCATGGAGCCCGCGTTCACGACCCTGAGACTGTGACCCGAGCCTGAACCAAGAGCCACGCATGTATCCCATCAAAGGTCCTGGTTTCTAATTCACAGATTAGTTCTTCTGCTTGATCCATTCTGCTGGTAATGCTCTCTGTTGCATTTTTCACTTCATTCATTGTATTCTCCAATGCCAGAATTTGTGTTTTCTTAAAAATTTCTATATTTAACTTCTTGTTGTGTTCTTGTATTGTTTTCCTGATTTCATTGTGTTGTCTTTCTGTTTTATTGCAGCTCATTAAGCTTCTTTAACACAGTTCTTTTGTTTTCTTGATGAGGTAAATTGCAGAGCTCCAGGTCTTTGGCACCAGTTACTAGAAGAGTACTGTGATCCTTTGGTGGTGTCATGTTTCCTTTATTTTTCCCGTTCTCTGAAGTCTTGCATCTGAAAGTAGCAGCCATCTCCAACCACCTTTACTGACTGACTTTGGGAGAGAAATACCTTCCATCTGCCCTGCTAGGGAGTCTGCGGCTTTACCAGACCCACTAGGGATATCCTTGCTTCACACTTCATGCTCCCCTTTGTGGTAGATTCCTTAAGCTTGTATGCCTTCTCTCCATCATGCAACACACCAGGCTGGGTGCTAACAGCTCCCTTTTGCTCTGTCAAGGGTGATGCTAAAGCTCAAGTCTGTGGTCCCTTAGTGGCCTACAGATTCTGGATGGCTCTCTGGTCATCTGCCAAAGCTTGCTCTCTCCACCCATCAGGAGAACACACAGGGAGCCGGCTACAGGATAAAGGAGTATGTGGTTTAGATGCACAGAGTACGGACAGTGCCTGTGGGCTAGATGGGGCGGGAGGGGGGTGGAATCCATGAGCTAAGTGTCCCTAGTGCCTTGTTGGCAGGGTTCTGAATGGGGCCTGCAAGGCAGCTAGTAGGATCCCTGTCTTTTTAGTGTCCTCTAGGAGTTCTATCTGCATCACTCCCCACCTCTTCCTGCCGCCAGTCATGCGGCTCATGAGCCAGGACTCTGGCGGGGCAAGAGAGAAACAGGCCTCTTCGGCAGGTCCTGTACTGCTGGGGAAGCCAGGTGCCCATTCACAGGCTCTCACTTTTTCCCACTGAAGAAATCGTGGGTGAGAAGGTCTCTCTTGGCACTGAGCTGTGCCACCTCGAGGAAGGGGGCGCCTGAGTCAAGTCAAACTGGTCCTCTTACCCTCCCCAAGGCATCCGAACTTGTATCTGTTTTGCTCCAAAGGCATGCTAAACATCTCAACTGGACCCCTGGACTTGCACCCAGGTCCTCTCATCTGTGGATGACTGTCTAAGGCAGTGTTCTCCAGGGGCTCTCAGACCGCAGCTGAGAAGGGCTAGGGCCTGCTAGGGGACCAAGGTCTGACTGCCCGTTACCTAACGTATGGGTGGGATTCCTCCCCAGGCCCCTGGGCACACGGTGCTGGATCCCACAGCTCCCACAGAGGCACTTTTGTCCACGGATAGATGCCCAACTGTAGGAGGGGAGGGTATACAAACAAGGGACACCTTATTTGGCCATCTTGCTGATGTGCTAACTGCCTTTTAATACCAAAGTATTGGTGTGTGAAAGTGGCTACAGAGAGATCCCTGGTGGGCAGTATTTGTGAAGCTGAGAGAGATGAGAGGAAAACAAATGATCTCTATTAACCCGAGCTTCTCATAAGCCCTGAGAAGAATTTAATCGGTGGCAATCTTCCAGGGAGACAGTCTTGAAAAAATAAACACTGGGCATCAGGCCTGGCCCTGTACTATTTAACTTATTCTTGTACTCTTAATGGAAGCAGAAGGCAAAATGAATAATCCAGTTTTCTTTTATAACAACTTCTGTTTAACACGGAATGGGGCTAAAGGTGAACATAGTTTTCGGAGCTCAATGACATCAAGCTACAAACATAAAAACTCTCGCACTAATGGAAATCCTCCCTGTCTCTAAGAACAGAAATATCTTACTTTTTCGATGAAGAAACTCTGCAACCAAAGCGGCCACGTGGACATAACACATTGCTGCCTGAAAAAGGAGGACAAAGAAAGAACGGTCAGCCCGTGTTCCAGGGTTTTTGCAGGATTGTGCTTAGAACAAAGTCTGAAGGCGTCACCTCTGAAAAGTCTCCATTCTTTATATGAATCTTGGCCATGCTGTCGAGCCAGGTTTTCCTGAGCTCTGGGGTGCTTGCATAGGACTTGGCCAAGCTATACTGGAGATCAATGAGCATTTCAGGATCTTTCTCATGCTCCTTCATTTGAGCAGTGGCCATAAGAACGGTACGGATTCTCTTGGTCAAGTCTTTGACTTCTGTGGGAAAAGCAGTTGCCTGATTTCGAAACAAACAAACAAACAAAAGCCGTGTCCATTAATATTATCAATGTCCTCTAAGCCTTGGCATCCAATTCTGGGAATAACATGATTTATATTCCTGGTTACGGTTCTTGGTATTTGGTTCTTGGTATATTACATGTCTGAAGAGCTTTATTTTTTTTTTAAGTAGGCTCCCCACCCAGCATGGAGCCCAACATGGGGCTTGAACTCATGACCCCGAGATCAAGACCTAACTGAGAGCAAGAGCCGGACACTTAACTGACTGAGACACCCAGGCGCCCCTAAAGAGCTTTAAATGAATTCTTTTTAAAAGGTCCAACTGGCTCAGGCTTCAAGGGCTGAAGGCTGAAGGCAGTATGCTCACAATACCTAAAGGCATGGATTCTGGAACCAGACTACCTGGCTCTGAACTCTAGCTTGTCCACTGTAAATGCCATGGCCACGAGAATTACTTGCCATTATTGTGTAGTTTCAGTTACAAGAGTAACTAAAAACTGACAGCTTACTATGTATCAGGCAATGGTCTAAGTGCCTTACATGTTTTAATTTTTCCAGCAACCCTATGAAATCGGTACTGTTATAATTCATTTAACCAATGGGAAAACGGAGGCACACCACAGTTAAACAGCTCGGCCTAAGTGTCACAGCTGGTTAAGTGGTAGGGACAGGATTTATGCCCAGACATCCTGGCTCCAGGGCTAGTGATCTCAGCCACTCTCCCACACAGACAAGCATACCTATCCCATCCACCAATTACCATATACACTCAGGTAAAAACCATACTGCAAACATTTCCACTTCTACAACTAAAAGGTTATGAATCACAGAACACTCTAAAGAATTTACTAGCTTCTCTCGGAGTGTTGTTGTGTTCTCCAAACCCACTAAGTTACAGTTTCCTCTTACCCCAGCCACTATTAAGAAAGTACTATCACTTCCTCTTAACCCCAGTGGACTAATCACGATTACCTGTAGGATTCGGAGAAGATGAGTGAGGGACAAGTACAGGGGTTAGGGAGCTTTCCAATGTGAATATAACCAAATGTGGAGGAAACAGTTCTTAAAAGTGCTTTCTTGATCCCTTTAAAAATCATAATTATGTCCAATAAGGTTCCTTTTTTTTTTAAACTTTTATTTAAATTCAATTAGCCAACATACAGTACATCCTTAGTTTCAGATTAAAGTTTCTTCTTATACCCCAGTAGCAATTTTATTTACGGGGGTAAAGGCACACCTTGTTGTCACAGGGTTTATTGGTGATGACAACTAAGAAATGAGTCATGACAAAGAGTTCTTATCAAGGTCAGCCACAGTAGAGCTCGTTTCCACAGTAGAGCTCATTTACTTTGAAAAAGATGCTAATCCAACTTTTACATAACATAGAATTAAGAATGGTAATAACTGGTAAAAATAAATTTCAGGGTAGAAGATCCTAAATGACATAAATTGTTTCTGTGCTCATGGGATTAGTTGGAACATATACTGATCTCGCAGAGAACCAGTAGAACCGGCTGAAAAGCAAACTTTCCCAGCTGGAGAAGGGCTGGTACTACTCAGTGGGTTTTTTGGTTTTGTTTTGTTTTTTGTTTTTTTCAGTCTAAGCAACATTCCTATGGGAATAATTTTTTTTTGGTACATAGATTCTACATGTCCTAAACATCAAGTATGCTGTGACTGGGAGCTTTTTTTTTTTTCCTTCCAGTTTTTTTAAATACAGTATTGTTAAATGATCCTGGAGGATGGATGACCTTTCCCAAGAATGGGGATGATCCCTCTGGGAGGGAAAGTCTTCTATTGGCAAAAGATTCGTCTTCCCTTGCACACATGCATCACTGAAGATCAGGACATGTTCTCCGTGCAACAAGACAAATGCATTTTTACAATGTTATAGGTTGTGAGTGTACAGGTAAGAAAGAGGGATGGTGGTCAGGGTCTTGGGCTCAGCCTCAGCCAGCTGGTACCTAAGAACAACAGGACTGGGCTTGGGTTTTCCAATCCACATCTAGGGCAAGCCGTAATCAGTGAACAGAGGATTCCTGAAACCCAGTGCTTCAGTAACCAATATCATAAATGGTAATAACTCTCAAAAAAGAAGGTTGCTAGAGTGGAGGAGGGTGAGAGGGATGGAGTGGCTGGGTGATGGACACTGGGGAGGGTATGTGTTGTGGTGAGCCCTGTGTATTGCATAAGACTGATGAATCACAGACCTGCACCCCTGAAACAAATAATACATTATATGTTAATAATAAAAAAATAAATAAAAATAAAAAAGAAGCCATCTGTTTTCTGAGCAAGTTTGGAAATCAAGCTCAGAAAAAAATTCCAATCCCACTAGCTGTAATACTATGTATACACAGTATAGTCATTCCTCCATCCAGTCAGATAATTTTGGGAAGATGTACTACGTACCAGGCCGTGTTCTGGGTGCTGGAGACGCAGGCCTGTACAAGACAAAGCCCACGTCCTATACACTCGACACCATCAAGAGTGGTGAATCCAGTGACAGTGTAATGAGAGGAGTGTAAACTTCTCTGCCACGAAAGGTGGTTCTAGTTTACTCCTTGCAGTGAGAACATACCTTCATGGGTCTGTCACTGTTTGCAAAATTGTTGATAATGAACAGAGACTCCTGAAATCGCGATCCTCCGCTTAGCGCCACGTCGGCTATCAGCTGGCTCACCGCGATTATGATCTGTGGGAAGAAGCACACACTGTTTCTCGAATGTCTTTTGAACAAATGCTGCTTATTTTCATCATTGTGGAAGCCCATAAGCACCTGTATGAAATGTTCCTTTTAAAAATGCTGCACTGGGCACCTGGGTGGCTCAGTCAGTTGAGCGTCTGCCTTCGGCTCAGATCATGATCTCAGGGTCCTGGGATCGAGCCCCGCGTCGGGCTCCCTGCTCAGCGGGGACCCTGCTTGTCCCTCTACCACTCCCCCTACTCATGCTTTCTCTCTCTCTCAAATAAATAAAATCTTAAAAAAAAAAAATAAAATAAAAATGCTACACCGTTCCATCATAATCTGTTTTCTTCATACATGAAGGGTTTAAATTCTTCTAGCGAAAGAGCAACTTCAAAAGGTCACAATTGCAAAGTTTATTCAGCCCTTTCTTGGTTAGTGGCGAACAACTGTTCACAAGTCCTAGCACAGCGAGATCTAAAACAGCTCGCAAGATCATGAACTGACACGACGGTGGTCAGGTCTCCGCTGGCTAGGTGGTCACCATGGCAAAGCTGGGAATAAATGACATTTCTCTTGGATGGTTTCTCAGTGCCTTTCACTAGTCGATTTCAGCATGCTGGACTCCCAACCGCAGCCCCTCAGCTCCCGTCCT
Organism: Mirounga leonina; assembly: GCF_011800145.1. Taxonomy (NCBI): domain Eukaryota; kingdom Metazoa; phylum Chordata; class Mammalia; order Carnivora; family Phocidae; genus Mirounga; species Mirounga leonina. Next base: position 10,308,209 of record NW_023270175.1, on the reverse strand, counting down.
GGTTTCTGACTCGGCTCTCTCCAGTTCAGATGGCAGGATACATTAGGGCCTTAGGGAGTGGTTTGAATCTTTCAAGCTCCCTTGGGTGATCGCCTACGTGATTCATTCTCCGTTGTTGATGGCTGGAGGCTCTACCCCCGCTCACGGGAAGCAGGGTTTTGTGGGAGCTGTGAGTGCAGGCTCTAGAGTCGATTATTCACTGTGGGGCTTTAGGAAAGTTATTTCACCCTCCTGTGCCTCACTGTCCTCATTTGTCCTATGGGGAGGATAACAATACCTACTTGATAGCGCAGTTATGAGAATGAAAGAGATCCTAATTATAATACTAGTTAACCCTTTATTGAGCACTTACTATGTGCCAGAGATGGTTTTAAGTCTTCACATTTATTAATGTGATATTTCGATAAATGACTTGAGAGAATGGATGCTCTGACCCCGAAGAATGGACCTGAATGGGGAATTTCAGGTACACTGGCACGTTTACTGCCGAAGTGTTTTGGGGAAGGCGGTCTTTAAGTGGTGCCTCATAAAAGCACATAGCAGAAGCCCTCACAGGTAATGCTGGCCCTCGTAGCCCTAAGTAACCACGTGGCAGATTTTTATAGGAAGCATCTACCTCTATCAGATTTTCCCATTCCCGATGATGTTTCTAGGAAGCCACTTATGGTTGCTTCCCCGTTTCTAACCCAGGCTCCAATAAAACACCACCAATAGAACAGACTGTGGCAGCGAAGACGACGGAAATACGACCAAGGATTTCCTAGAGGGCAAAGCTGCCTAGTGAGTCAAGAAGTCCCATCTGTGGTCTGGCTCAGAGTGGTTTCATCCAACAAGCAAAAGAAATGTAGACGTTAAATGACAACTACCACGCACTAAGTGTCCCTTACACACATGCCAGGCATAGTGCCTGACACCACACACACTTTCTGTTCGGCCCTCACGGTAACCCAGCAAGGTGAACCATACCTGCCTCATTTTACAGATAAGGCAAAAGTTGAAGACAGACTGAGTCCCTTGCCTAGGGTCACACAGTAAGTAAGGAGCTGAACTGGGATTTAAACCCAGGTTGGGGGGGCGCCTGGGGGGGCTCAGTTGGTGAAGCGCTTGCCTTCTGCTGGGGTCATGCATCTCAGGGTCCTGGGATCGAGCCCCGTGTCGGACTCCCTGCTCAGCGGGAAGCCTGCTTCTCCCTCTGCCTCTGCCCCTTCCCCCCGCTCATGCTCTTTCTTTTTCTCCCAAATAAATAAATAAAATCTTAAAAAAAAAAAAAAAAAAAGAACAGGAGCTTTGATTTTCACAGACCTGAAGATGTGTCCTCAAAAAGGTTTTCCTTTTGGTATACTCAAAGTTGTTTCTCATCAGAAGGTACAAAAGTGCAGATGCTTCGTTCCTGGTTGAGCTAATCTTCGAGGTGCAGCACTTTAAAACCTCATAGCAAAATGCAGCACACATGTTCACCCTTCCCTTGAAAAAGGCTGAGGGAAACTAAAGAACAGCAAAAACATAAGTATCTGAAAACCCAATCACAAAAATCAGTCAACTATCAAATGCCTACTACATTCTCACTCAAAACTGTACTGGGTGCTGGCGTGCCTGGGTGGCTCAGTCGGTTAAGCATCTGCTTTTGGCTTGGGTCATGATCCTGGGGTTCAGGGATCGGCCCGAGTCCGGCTGCTCAGCCAGGAGCCTGCTTCTCCCTCTCCCTCTGCCCTTCCCTGCCTCCCCTGCCCCACCGCCCCGCTCATGCTCGCTCGGTCTCTCTCACTTGCTCTTTCTCTCAAGCAAATAAATTAAACCCTTAAAAAAAATAACAGAATAATTCAAGTCCGTATACAGGTCACTACCAAAATGTGCGGTACTGACTATAAATGCGACAGATCTGAGAAAAGCTCATGATGCTCTGGAAAAGATGATGAGTAGGTTCTTGATAATATGTATTAACTTAATGAATGGCTGAGATGATGAATGACTGATGGGTGTCAGTTTGGGCTCTGAAAATGGGAAGGACAATCTGCATTGCTTACTCTTTTCCTTTCTATTTAAACAGTTCCTTACATTATGAGCTCCCAAATGCTGAGAAAATTATACTGGGAATCTATCCATCAAGTAAAGGCGATCATTTAACAAAATGAGGTAGAGGTGAAGTGTACATCCACAAACATGCGCGTGAATCTTCTACTCATAAACAGTGTTGAGTAAAATGCATTTTGGCATTAGAAAGCGAGTACAAAAGTGATGCAAATCGTCAAAACGGCCAAGTGGCTATTACTGTGAAAATGTATTCAGTCTTCTTTGTGGAAGATAAACTGTTCGTACAACATAGGCTGGATACAATCTCCCATGCTTCCATGCCGAGGCAAGCGAGTAGTAAGTTGCTTCAAGTGTACACGATGGATTTTTGCAGGAAGTGTGAAGCTAGAGCGCCGCCCTTTCAAAATTATTCCTTGGGAATCTTGAGTTTAACTAGGAAGTTCCATGTTACAGGAACCCTTTTTTTTTTTTTTTTTAAGAGTAATCTCTACACCCAATGTGGGGCTCAAACTCATGACTCCGAGATCGAGAGTCACATGTTCTACTGACTAAGCCAGCCAGGAGTCCCAGGAATCTACTCCTTTTTATCACCTTAACACCAAGTGCCAAGGTGCAGGGCAGATAATGAATGTTTAATGACTGCTTTTTGAGTAGCAATTGGGAAAGCTCATCAACAGTGTCACCAGATTAGACCAAATCTTGCTGGGCAAGATACTCTAGTATGAAAATAAAGGTGTAAGGGAGGGCCTGGGGGTAGTGTAGTTAATCCACTCTAATTAGCCTCTAACTCCACCATACTTCCCTCAGTGGGCAATGGCCAAAATCATCAACGACCTCCTAATTGCCAATCCCAATGGACTCCCTTTCACCTTTATCTTATTAGACCACTCCAAACCTCATAATAATGTTGAAACTCTTTTCTCCTTTGGCTTCCATGATATCCCTCTTTTTTGCCTTTCTTTCCACTTGGGTGACTGGTCCCCTCTCATCTCTACAGATTTCTTTTCCAGCCCTTCCTAGGTTGTTTTTCCCCAATGTACTGCTCTTCTTGTTCCTCCTCTACATACTCTCCAGGGGAAATTAAACCGCTCCCATGGCTTCAATTACCACTCATATGCTGATGATCTCCCTAGTTCACTAGGTTCCAGCTGAACTGGGCCTTTCAGTTCCCAGAGTTTTCAGTTCTTTCCCAACTCTGGGTCTTTGCATATGCATGTCCTTTTCCCTAGAGTGTTCTTCTTTGAGCTTTTCAAACAGTTGGCCCCTTTGCATATTTCAGGTCTCATTTTAAAAGGGACAAGGCTATCTAAAGTAGGGTATCTCTGGGGCACCTGGGGGGTGGCTCAGTTGGTTAAATGTCCGACTCTTGATTTGGGCTTGGGTCATGACCTCAGGGTTGTGAGATGGAGCCCCGCATGGGGCTCTGCGCTAGGCATGGAGCCTGCTTAAGATTCTCTCTCTCTCTCTCCCTCTTCCTCTGCCCCTCCCCCTGCCCCACTTGTGCGCACGCTTGATAAAAAAAACAAAATAAAAATAAAGTAAGGTATCTCCTACAAATCATTATTCTCTATCTTAGCACCTTGGTTCCTTCCTAGAACTTATAATTACTATTTTACTTACTTGTTCATTTTCTTTCCCCAACCCCACTAGACTAGAAGTTTCATGAGGGCAGAGACTATGTTTCTTTTGTATCCCCACCATTGTATCTGTAGTACCTGGTACAGTACCAGAGAAACGGTGTTCAATAAATATAGGATGGATGGATGGATGGATGGGTGGGTGGATGAATGGATGAATGGATAGACGGATGGATGGGTGGATGGGTGGATGGGTGGGTGGATGGATGGTTGATGATTCCAAATCTAGCTTTCTAACCCAGATCTCTCTCCAGAGCAAAGATCTATATATCCAACCACCAATCCTAACAGCTCTAACAGGATGTCCTAAAGGCACCTTAAATTCAACAGGTCCACAAAACAGAACTCATTAACTTTTACCCCAAATGTAGTCTTTTCTCTAGATTTCACATTACCCACCACACTTCACCATCCAGTCAGCGAACTGATGACCAAATCCCATCAATTCAATTTCTTTACCATGTCTTATGTCTGCCTTTGACTCTCCATCTCCACTGTCACTGTCACTAATACTTTAGGTCCTCATCTCTTATCTAGCTTATTGTAGTAAGCCTTTTTCCTGCGTTTATTTAATATTGCCACCAATCCACCTTCCACACTACTTTTCAGAGTTTTTTCCCCGCCCGCACCGATCTGCTCTTAATACAAATCCAATTGTATTGGTTGGTTTGGTTGTGTTGGTTCCATGCTCCCTGAGGGCTCAAAGATGAAGTCTAACTCCTAAGAGGAGTATATAATCATCTGGTCCCCATTAACCTCTTCAGTCTCATCTCTCGCTCAGTCCATACTAAGTTCTATCTCTACCGCTACGGAGAAACTTGTGCTAAATTAGAACATTTCCCTCCTCCTGCCCACCCTTAGTTCCCTGTATAGACTTCTTTTATTCTAGCAGTATTTGTGGATGTGCATGCATATATGTGTGTATGTTTCCCTCTACTGGACAATAAGCCCCTGGACTGTATCCCGGACACAGTGTCTAACACCAGTAAGTTCCTACCCGGTAACTGGTCGATGAATTATTTCTGAATCTCTTTCCCTTAGTTGCTTATATCATGCTTGTGTTGAATTCAGTTCTCCACATACTTCTTTATTCAAAAATTATATTAAGGAGGGACGCCTGGGCGGCTCAGTGGGTTAAGCATCTGCCTTTGGCTCGGGTCATAATCCTAGAGTCCTGGGATCAAGTCCGGCATCATTGGGCTCCCTGAACAGCGGGGAGCCTATCTCTCCCTCTTCCTCTGCCCCTCCCCCCACTCGTGTTTTCTCTTGCTTGTTCTGCTCTTTCCTCTCTCAAATAAATAAATAATCTTTTAAGAAAATTATATTGGGGTGCCTGGGTGGCTCAGTTAAGTGTCTGAGTTAGGCTCGGGTCATGATCTCAGGGACCGGGGATCGAGCCCCATGTCGGGCTCCCTGCTCAGCAGGGAGTCTGCTTCTCCCTCTCCCTCTGCCCCTCTGCTCGTGCTCTCTCTCTCCCAAATAAATAAATAAGATCTTTAAAAAAAATTAAAAATAATAAAAAAATTATATTAAGGAGTGGCAATTAAAAAACAACCTCCAAATCCACCCAAGTTCTACATCGAGTAAATGCAATAAGCTACCATACAAATAATGATGACAAAAAAGTTTGCCAGGCTCAGCTATTCCACTACACAGATCAGTTAATTGAATTTCTTTGTCTTGTTGGAGTTTCATACCAGAGCAGAGGCCTCGACTGTAGCTTTCCGTAATTGTAACTCCATCCTGGTTTATGATGCTTTTTATTACGTTTAAAAGCTATCAGAAACAGACCAGAAATAAATTTTGGCTGTTTCAGTCAGATTTATTCCTAAAAGCCTGGTCTGAGGTCTGTGTTGAGATGAGGTAAGCAGCCTGAAGCCTGAACATTTAGAGCCTGCAGACACAATTAGCATTGGAAGGCAGAATTCATTCGCCCGAACTCGTATTGAGTGCCTACCATTTGCAGGCTATGATACAAGACCCTGGGGTTAGACAACCTGGTCTCCGCTTTCCACGGGCTTATACGGGAGCACGCAGATTAACTTCTATATCCTCGGCATGAGAGTACTTTCAAAAAGAAGCAAACTAGAAGAAAAACTGTTGAGGTTGGTAATCTGAAAATGATACTTTTCATAGGAGCCTGCCGAAAGGGGGAAGGAATGGCGATGTGAAATAAAAAGCATGTTCGGACTTCACGGGGTTCTTGGTTGGGCCATCTTCGTGTATTTTACTGTTCTGCACCCGTACTTAACAGCTTCGTGACCTGAGGTTCGTGGATGTCATTCCAGGGGCCCGCATTGCCCTCTTACCTGCCTGCCACGGAGGAAGCCCACTCGCAGCTATAAAGCTGTCCTCCTTACCTTACTGATGAAAGCTCGTAGTGAGGCAAAAACATGTTTCAGCGACACTTCAGACTGTCCATTTTTAAGGAAAGCCAGATGAATATCAAATACTTTTTTCATTAATGGGTTGTGGCCGTCGTTATTTAAAAGTTGACTCTACAAAACATGAAAAAAAATGCATTTGGGGACACCTGGGTGGCTCAGTTGGGGAAGCGTCTGCCTTCGGCTTAGGTCATAAGCTCAGGGTTGTAAGATCCAGCCCCAAGTGGGCTCCATGCTGGGCGTGGGTTCTGCTTAAGACTCTCTTTTTCTCTCCCTCTGTCCCTCCCCTGCCCACTCTCTCAAAAAAAAGTAAACCTGGAGGGCTGAAGCAATTAACTGCCTTACATAGAAAAGAGGGAAGAAAATAATTGATTGTAACTCAGGGGAAAGCAAGCAAGATTTTTCACTTTTGAGCTCTCCCGCTAATGTTACATTATGTGGGTTACATAATTTTTACTCTTCAAAGAGCTCTCCTATTATCTCATTTTACTCCCGACAACCCTGCAAGATCATGGCTTTTACCTTCTTCTTTTTAAAATCCTAGCAATGCCGATTTGTGTTGAGAGGCAAACATCTGAGAAAAAGCACTGAACAGGCGCCTGGCCAGGGAAGCCAGCCAGCCTGCCTGGGCATCGTCAAACCTGACAAAATACCTCATCACCAAGGGTATTTGGGCACACCGGTTCAATCTTCATTCGAGCTAAAAATTACTGGCTAGATTAATAAAAGTGTGACCGAAAACGGGTTTTGAACACGCACACAAAAATCCAACAGCAGAAGTTCAGAGATAGAAGGAAGCTTAAGAGCAAATGAGTCCAAGCCCCTCCCTTTATGGATGTGGCAAGGGAGTCTCCGCGAATTCCCAAGGTCACACGGTAGCCAAATGAGGTCTGTTATCCAAGTTTCTGGACTGTTCATTTGGGGCTTTTTCACCGCATTACGCTTCCTCTGACTAATTAATTTGTGTATAATGTTTTCTTTATGACACCAACTGGATTCTGACTTCTCGTCTTTACCTTAAAGCACTGGGTGAAAAAGGAGATGGTATCCAGCACCGTTAAGCAAACTTCAGTAGCCGTGTTGCCTTCAAGAAGTGCCTGATGGAAAATGTCTGCTTCGCTGGTAGCAGAGCCTAAGATTAAAGAAAAAAAAAAAAAAGGTAAATTAAAACTGCCCAACGCAGAGAATCATGTGACAGTTTGGAATGATTCCCGCCCCCCCCCCGCCCCAAAGACTCAGAGAGAGATGGGCAAGAAGGAGGCTCTCAATATCCGCGGACCTAATGAGCTTCACTGTATTTATTCCTTAATCAAATATGAGCCTGGTTAATCAATTCCACCCATTCTTACTTCAGCTCTGTATCAACAGCTCTGCAACACATAATTAGGTGTCTCCGCTTCTTTGGAGACAAGATTTCAGGGATGAACTCGGGCGATGTAACTAGGGGATAACGATGGTGATGTAACTAGGAACAGAGGAAACTAGGTGTGCAAAAATGAGAAATCGTAGACAGTAGGCGACATCACATATGGTGTTGCCCTATGGCCAGATGTTTCTAATTATGCCAATGTTACGGGACTCGTTTCTACATCAGAAGAAAAACCAAACATCTGGGCCAACCAAAGGAAGTAGGACCATTACATTTTTACAAGTGACAAGAGCAAAGCCGAAGGCTGTAAAACTTGCATTTTTTTTTTTTTTTTGAAGTTCTTGAGTCTATTATTAGCTCAGGGTCCATCTGCTCAAGACATTTGTTTTTATTATTAGTCCTTATCACAAAGCCTGTTTGGCTGGCTCCAGAGGACTATATGGAAATGAAAGATTTCTCGTTGGCTTTTTATTAATATTTGCTTTTCAGAGGCTAGCTTCCATTTATATAACCCTCTAGCTTTCCCTGGCTGGTCAACATTTCTCTCCTTGTCCTATTTTCCTTGTCAATCCTTCAATACATGTGCAATATACCTTTGTCAAAATAGTATTTACAGTTCTTTCATTTCTGCAGTCAGCTCAGCAGGTGTAATCCCTTAAAATCATTGAATGAACAGATATTATATATACTAAAACAAGTATTATAGATACTATTACATTAAGATGCCATTATTTGCATTGAAGTTTAACAGTAGGAATGAAGGATATCCAGTGTAAAATAATATGATGACAACAGCAATTCAGTTGGAAAAAACTGGTTTCTTTAATACTGAACTAAGAGAAAAACCACCATCACCAAAAAACCGCTGGAAAATCCACGCATATTTTATGAGATATTCCTGTATGATGAAAGGATTGTAGGGGCACCTGGGTGGCTCAGTTGGTTAAGCGACTGCCTTTGGCTCAGGTCATGATCCTGGAGTCCCGGGATCGAGTCCCACATCAGGCTCCCTGCTCAGCAGGGAGTCTGCTTCTCCCTCTGACCCTCCTCCCTCTCATGCTCTCTGTCTCTCATTCTCTCTGTCTCAAATAAATAAATAAAATCTTTAAAAAAAAAAGGACTGTAAATAAACACAGAGATACGCAAATACATCCATGTATGTGAAGTCATTTCCAATCGTATTGGTGATTTAAGCTAGAATTTCTTCAAGGTTACATAGCATTATATGTATGTTTCAAATGGGTAGACTACCCACATTTTCACTTACTGTGATTAAGTGTAAACGAACTTTCCAGGCTGCTAAGATGCTGAAGTCGGGCCTGCATTACCCCTGATCTGTTTCGAAGAGCTGGCATGGTTTGCGATTTTCGGTCTATTCCAAAGTGCTTTGACAGCCAGGCATCGTGCACCCTAAAGTAAATTTTAAAGTTAGGAAACGGAGTACTCTTCGTACCAGATCTCAATGTTATTTAAAAAAAAAACCAAACTTAATAAATGATTAGGTTTCCACATAAACAGTATACTGTGTTCAATATTCTATCTACTATTACTGGGCTTAAATGAGGCAGCACTGGAAATTGTATGAAGTTTTAGTGTATATTTAAAAGAGCTTTTGCGGGGTGCCTGGGTGGCTCAGTCGTTAAGCGTCTGCCTTCGGCTCAGGTCATGATCCCAGGGTCCTGGGATCGAGCCCCGCATTGGGCTCCCTGCTCCGCGGGAAGCCTGCTTCTCTCTCTCTCCCACTCCCCCACTTGTGTTCCTGCTCTCGCTATCTCTCTCTCTGTCAAATGAATAAATAAAATCTTTTAAAAAAATAAATAAAGAGCTTTTGCTATGAGAATATAACTAAGGAATTTAGAAAAAGCTTCTTCCTTCCCTCCTTCTCCTCAAAAAAATCAGAGTCAAGTGGCCAACACTCCATAAGATGCAGTCTTTTCTCAAAAGGCAAGGAAGGAAGGGCCAGAGTCACAGAAAATAGTGGGAGGGATACTCAGAGTGGAAATGAGGATGTGGAGTATTCCTGGGGTTGGGTGTGCAAGAAGGAATGCCTATCTAATCTGTTTCTGGCCTGGAGTTAAACCTGGATCAGACATGTTTTGAACATGTCTGTTACTAGGATGTGCCAACTTCTGTTTTCCTTCAGTTTAAAGATTCCATTAAAAAAAAAAATTACAGCTGGGTCATATGGCAACTCAGGAAGAAAAAGAGTTTGTCCATCCTCTAGTAAATGGAGTGGGAGAACAGGGAGAATCGTAGAGATTAAAGCTCAGAGTGGTAGTCACCGTGCCGACTCCGAGTCACGGGGAAAGGCAGCAGACATGGTCACCTGAATTACCCATTATTAGGATGTTCCCGACACTCAGCAATAAACTCCATCCAAAGTGCCCCTTCAGTTTTTGGAAGTGCCATGGCATTTAATTTTTTAAAAAGGACACTTTATTTGAGCTCCTTAACTCTACCCCCTAAAAACAGATCTTACTGAAATAAAGAATCTTTTCCTTAGGGTCCCTCAAACATGTTTTGAAGTATTTATTTCTTTAAGACTTAGGTGGCAAGGGGCGCCTGGGTGGCTCAGTTGTTAAGCGTCTGCCTTCGGCTCAGGTCATGATCCCAGGGTCCTGGGATCGAGCCCCGCATCGGGCTCCCTGCTCAGCGGGGAGCCTGCTTCTCCCTCTCCCACTCCCCCTGCTTATGTTCCCTCTCTCGCTGTGTCTCTCTCTTGTCAAATAAATAAATAAAATCTTAAAAAAAAAAAATGCTAAAAAAGACTTAGGTGGCAAAAAGAAGAGAACAGTTAATAGAAAGTGCACGTCCCAGCTGCTATTGTGGCTTTCTATTTACCTTAGCAACTGAAGTCAATATTGACAGGTTGTTGATAAAAGTACAGACCTTACAGTTGTTCCCTCTTGATGACTTCCTGCCTTCCCCTGGATCTAGGCCCTTTCTCGCCCCAAGCACCCGTTCTAGGATTAGAACCGAAGCTCCGCATAGCAGGCTAGTGACTACCCTTTGGGAAACCTAAAAATATGTCAGTTCACACTAGCTTAATTTACAGTTTGAGTTGAGACATGTTAAATAAATCACGGGTAACTTCAGGTTAATGCAAAATGAAGAAGCTAGGTTTTACATGGCATGATCAAGACTGCCACCTGTTGGAAGGAAGGGAAAAAAGTGGAACTTGCAACGGGAATTACCTTGCTATGTTTCTTTTCCCCATATATCTAAAGTGAAACAAACACACTCTAGAAAGAAAAACAACAGCATGGTTAGTAAGATATTGCCACGCTTTGCATTTTAACAAGTAATATTTGAAAACTCATGTGTTACAAAGAATGGCCTACTTAAACCATATTGCAATAATAAGTTTTGGTATACGGACATATACATATAACCACTTGTGGGCTTGCCGTATATTTCTAGATTTATTTGCCACAACACCATTAGAAACAAAAAACTCCATGTCTTCACATACAATTCAACGACATTTAAAAAGCCTGTCAATGCAAATGGTGATTCTACATCGTGCTCAATAATGTTTCATAGCAAAGATCTCTAGCTTAGCCATTAATACCTAAAAAAAAAAAAAAAAAAAGTTTCTTAAGCCCTAAAAATTGGAGCAATTGCTATATTTTTATAATGGCATTAAAATACTTTTTATTATTCAGAAATCTCAAACACATCCAGAAGTTGGGAGGATAGCATACTAAACTCCCACGTACCCAGCACCCACCAGCTTCAACGGTTATCAGCTTAGGGCCGTTCTTGTTTATCCTCTACTCTGAACAGGTGCCCTCCTTCTCCCTCCACCCTCCCTACCTCCTGTATTTTTTTTTGAAGCAAACCCCCAACATCATACATTTTCATTAGTAAATATTACGGTATAGTTTTTAAAAATCGTAACTGCCATTTTCGTTTGCTGACGTTGTCTGCAAAACTGCACACACCGATTATCCCCTTTTTGTTTTGAAAGACGTGCACATAAAAACATCATTTATGCGTGCTCTTTATTTATTTATTTATTTTTAAAGTAAGCTCTGCGCCCAACCTGGGGCTTGAACTCACGACCCTGAGATCAAGAGTCGTATGCTCTACCGACTGAGCCAGCCAGGAGCCCCTGTGTGCTATTTATCTAAAAATTTCTTAGATTTCATTCTAATTTTTCTTTTAGCTTTCAGTAAGGATTACAGATAGCTCAGCAAACAATCTAGGACAACTTCCCACCTCTACCTAGGAAACAAGACTGGATTTTCCCCCAACTGCCTTGGAATGGATATATATATATATATATATATATGCATTTCTGACGCCAGTAGAATTAGCTCTACAGAGGAGTATAAATTCTACATTCCAGTCATTGAAGCTGCTCCATTAAGCCAGCATCTGCTCCAAATGAATGCTTTTGGACAGCTGATGCCACTTCTAGTTTTCCAGATCACAGCAAGACTGCTGCTGGGCTGAACAATGGTCTATTATTAGCTAATTTCTCTGATATCATAAATATTCCATCTCCACGTTTTCTTCCATCTGTGTGAAGAACCTGGTTATTGGCAAATAAGCTGTTGGGGAAAAAAAGGTAATATTTTATCCCCCAAGTAAGGAGAAAATTTATGAAAATAAATTAATATAACTTACTCTAGAAGTATGAGAATGTTTATGAGCTCCTGAGGAGATACTTTATTCCAGTAAGTTAAGAGAGTATCTGAAAATGGAATAAATAAAGTGGTGGATCTTGAAATAAGTAAACAGCACAGTGCACCCCACCCAAAGTACCAATAACCTAGCTTCAACAACCATCCAGGTGGTTCATCTATATCCTCTCCCAGCTCATTGTTCAATACACACACTGTATTTGTTTGAATTAATTCCAAATGTACTGCTTTATCTGTAATTATTTTAACAGTTATTTTTATTTACTTTGCAAATATTCCTTTGGATGGCTCATACTAATCTTGATAGCATCCCTGAGGGCAGAGGAAGGGAAAGAGACCTGGAGTTTTTAATGAACTTCCTAAAATTTTATGCAACACGGTGTGCTTATGCGTACTTTTTCCAAAGGGAGGGTCAAGTACCTTTGCCTGCTACTCAAAGGGCTCTGTGAACCAAAAAGTTTGAGAACTTTAAACTTTAGAAGAAGAGTTTTTGTTTTTTTCCTCTTTGCCCTTGCATTATAAACTCCGAAGTCCTGGTATTATGTAAATACACACACACACACACACACACACAGAGACTTAAAAACAAAACAACAGGCTGAATGAAAATGGGACTTGCTTATGCTAAGCCCCACATCACCAAACCAAGACAATTACAGTTTCTGCTCTCCCAGGAATGGAATCTTAAACCAGTCCATTAGGAATCATCTGATCAGCACTAGTAATGTAATCTGCCTGATAGAGCCCAGGCATCCCTTAAACAAAAGTGACTTTGCAATAACCAACCCACTTTCTTTCCCTGTATCAACTGCCTTGCTCCAACTCCCTTCTACCGCTAAAAGTCTTTCATTTTGTACAGCTCCTCAGGACTTCTTTCTGTCTGCTAGCCTGGATACTACCGGATTCTAATCAATTTTTGCTCAAATAAACTCTTAAAAACATGCCTGTTTATCTTCTAACCAAATGTCCACACGCATATATCGAACTATTCCAGATATAAAAGTCCCTTAAATCTATCACATATACTTCTCTTTTGACTTGCTTCTTTACTTCCAACATAGTGATTTACTGAGATTAAAAAAAAAAAGAAAAAAAATACTGCGGCCACTTAACTCTCCATTCTTTTTTCATTTAATTTTTTAAAAAAGATTTTATTTTAAAGTAATCTCTATACCCAAAGTGGGGCTAGAACTCAACTCCGAGATCCTGCCACATGCTCTACCCACTGAGCCAGAGAGGTGCCCCTCTCCATTCCCTTTTTAGGCTACTCAGATATAGCTAACGGTGCCAGTAGCTCTTAAACGTAAACACGCTATAGGTATCACAAAAGTGGTAAATGACAAAACTGCCAACCCAGCTAACAACCCGGGCGAGATAGGGTTGGCAGACTAGGCGATGTTGGCTATACGGAGGGGGGGGCGGGAGAGGGAGAAATGTAGGGATTTTGACGTTACTTCCAACTGTTTTTAAAGCCACGAGTGTTGATAATTTCCCAAACACTGATCCTCAAGAATAAAAAGGCTAACGTGGCATCAAGTTAGACTTGTTTTAAAAAATAAAGCGAACCGGGACTTCCGGTCTCCCCCACTCCTGCTTTTGAATGCCCTGCGGCCCAGAGAAGCCCAGATCTCCCAGAAGCCACTGGGTTTCCGGCCTCTTGGCCTCTCGTTGAAGAGCGGCGTGAAGGCGCCATCTTCCCTCTTCCACGCACCGGCTCTTCCCGCCGAAAGCCTGGTGCTTTCTTTCTGCCCCGAACACCGGGACTTTCTGCCATTCCCTGAACTACGCCCGCGCCAGCCTTGTGCCCGGAGGCAGCTTCGCAGAAGGTCTGTAAAGAGGGTGACGGCCTCATCCTAGCCACGGCTTAGTTCTAGTCAGCAGCTCCTCCGCCATTTTCTCGGCAACGGCGTAGTGCTTTCAAGCCGCTGGCCTGTCTCAACCGTTTCCAAATCCTAAATCGGTGAGACATGATGCAGGCAGGGCACATGGATGGAGGAGACAGGGGCGGTGGTAAGAAACCTTCAGGAAGAGATAAATTACAGTTTAGTGTATGTGATGTGTCGTCCGACGATTTTTTGAAAACCTGGCTAATGCTAAAAGAGCTCCATGACAAAGAGCTACACCGTTTACAGGCAAAATTAGCCAATTTGAGGAAAGACCGATTGGCAGATGGAAGGTGGATGGGCTCCATAGCCAAAATTAAAGAGCTGACCGAGCAACAGAAGGTCCTCAGTAGCACCATTCATGACTTGCGAGATCAGTTAAATGCAAAAATATGTGACCGCTGTTTGCTGAATGAAACCTACAGGAACACACTACAGCAAGAATTTTATGATATCCAACAACAAAATCTTAAGTTTATTGCTGAGCTTACTGAAGAAAGGAATAGGTTAAGAGAAGAAAATAGAAAGCTTTCTGCAAAACTAAACCTGAATCTGCAGCAGTTTCCCTCTTTTTCTGATAGCGATGATGAGGAATTCATTCCCTGTACTCAAAGGTCTGTGCCAGTTTTTTCGGTCAGGGAGCCTTCCCCAGGATCTCAGGGGCATCTGCCTAACAAATTGATAAAACAATCAAGTACTGAATGGATGAATTCTGGACAAAAGGAACAACAACAAAGTCCAAAGTTTTCGATTCCATTTTACAGTCAGGACCTCTTCGAGGAGCCAGAGATCTCTTGTGAGAAGCCTTCTTCTAATAGCAATAAGCCTACCAGAGAGAGCAGTGCCAATCAGAAGTCACCTGCAGGTTCTCCTTTAACATCTACCCTTGGTCCTCAGAGGGGGTATGGATTTCAAGATGTTTCAAACCTTCATGAAGACAAGCATGGCCAGCCAAAAAGGAAACGCATCTTCACCCAGAAGACCTCCACACAAAACTGTGAAACTCAAACTAACTTCTCTTGGAGCCTTTCCAGTATTTCTACCACAGAAAACCCCACTATTCAAGTCATATCTGAAACTTCAGAGGAAAATATGCCTGATTATAATGGAAGTTCACTTCCCCCTTTTACACAGAGTAAGGAAAAATCCCCTTTAAAAACTGCATTTCCTTTTGACTCTACTTTAAAATCAAGTGGGAAAAGATCAAAGAGTGGTATTGCTCATTGCAACACTGGGTTTTCCGTAAGAGATTGCAGCAACCAGACGCTTTCCACCAAACAATCCACTGTGAAGAAGAATGCTAATGAATCTACAGGAACAGAGTATGATGCCGATAAGCCTCAAGGTGACACCCAAAGTTTCACCTTGGGGTCTGCAATAAAGAGAAAAGCTAGGATAGTGTTAGAAAAGGGGGGAAAGTAGCTTTCCCTCATCCTCTCAAGGAAAATGCTTTTCTTTTACAAGAGGACAGTCTTCCTGTCAATTCGGACTGTGTAACTGATTACCCCTGACTCTGATTCCCTTTCTCAGGAAATAATAAACAAGACAGTAAGAACAGCAACAAAAAAGTTTGGCAAGTGACTAAGACTTTGAAACAGTGAATTATTGCCAGTTAATAAAATATAGCCACAAATAGAAAAGGAAATTCATTCTGTAGAATCCCTGTACTTCTATATAAAAGTGTAGAGGTCTGTCATCTTTTTGCTGAAATTAAGTCGCTACTGTTTATGAACCAATAAAGAAAGCCAAGAGAGGACCTGAAGAGTGTGGACTTATAAGAGTTCAACATTTAAATGCATACAGAGTGACTAAAAAATTTACCAGACAAGACAAAGTAACTAGAACACATCCACTGAGAAAGGTCCAGAAGCAGATTTTTTCAGAAAAAAATGAATACGACTTTACATGCACAAAAGATAAAGAGAAGATGTGACACGACTGTGTACTGGTTATTAAAAATGTGCTTTTAAAAATCAAAAAGGAAGAGCAGAAGAAAGAAAAATCTAATGAGCAAAAACCAAATATTCAGCAAGCAAGGTCAACATTTACAAGAGGAGCAGAACTATGAAGTTCTCAAGAAACAAAGCAGTTATGGTCTTATCCATGACCTTGAAAAAGCTGCCAGAGGCTTGTCCCTGGTTATCACAGTATGTGGTGTGAGAGTGTGTGTGGATGTGTGCATGCACACGCACTCGAGTGGAGATGAGGAGAAGTAGTCAGCTGGGCATCTCCCCCCCACTCCTTTCCCCACCCCCTCCCTTTTTTCCTCCCCCTGCCCCCAACTTACTTTCCCTGGGCTGTGGTGGTATTCAACTACTTTTCTTTTTCTGTTGTTTTTTTTTTTTTTTCATGTGTCTCTTAGGCCTTTTTTTTTTTTTTAAACAAATTTATTGAGAGAATTCATGGGCCATAAAACCCATTTTAAAAGTGCACAATACAATAGTTTATAGTATTTTTCAAGAGTTGTAAAACCATCACCCCAGTTTTAGAATATTTTCATCACCCTAAAAAGAAACCCCGTACACATTAGCGGGCACTTTCCATGTTTGCCCACTTTTCACGTTGTGGGAAGAGAAAAACAGCTGTGGCTGTAGTTGTTAACGGATCCATTATCTCTCAGAATGAAATACCACCGGGGTCAAAAATGATCTCCCTTTATTTATTTCTTTCCCAAAACAGGGAGGTACATCATAGAGTCTCAATATAATCTTTGATTTTTACCCTAAGTTATACAGTCTTAGGATTTAAAGATTAGAGTTGTTTTTCTACGGTTTTATTAATACATTCTAGAATTTATTATTCATATCTAGCTATTTTTAAGGTCTTTGATAGTTAACTATCAAATTATTTTGTTTTTATATCCTGCATTATTATAAAAAAGATATATTTAAAAATATTTAAATATAAAAATATTTAAAAATACAGCAAAAAATAGAAAATAAGTAAAAGAGAATGATTACGATAATCAGAACCCAGGTGCTTTTATGTTCTTCATTCCTGCATACATGTTTCTTAGTGAAAATATTGAGAAAAGGAAGAAAAGGGAGAGAATTGTGTAAGTTAATGTGATATCTGGGAATAAGATAACCTTCTGATTTTACTTCCAGAGGACATGCAGTTTATGAAAACCCTTTGGTTATTCTATCATATAAATAACTGGTAATACTAGTAAATAATACAACTGTACACCAAGGGGGAAAAAAACCGGAGGCTGCAAAACAACCTACCACCATGCAGCACCGCACTACAAAGATAACAGCGGCATTCCCAACCCTCAGAGAACACTTCCTGTCTTTTTGTTTGCTTTTGGTTTTCCAAATCCTGGGTCAAATAAAAGCTAAAGTATTAAATATGACTTCTGGTTATTATTTCCTTCTGTTTACATTGGTCATTTAATGCGTTATAAGCTCTGCGTGGAAAAAAATACGTTTAGCACTTTTAAAACTACGGTTTCATTTTAGAAATCAACTTTTAAATTAAAAAAAAATAGTTCAAAGAATCAAACCTGTATGACCCAAGTGAACCTATTTTAAGTTAAAAATAGAGGAACGTTTTAAGGTCAGAGTCTTCAATGATCTGTTCCTAACGTGCATGTGTTTTACATACAGGTGATGATCAAATATTTGTTGCATGACCCTGTGAGGGTGGATGTCTAGTAGAGACCATGCTTAATATGCTGGTAACTCACCTTCAGAAATCATTTTTACTATATACAGGTAACACATTAAGAGGCTTCTGGTTTCATACTGGTCGAGTCGGTTATACTGGGATACGCTACCCCTTGTAGAACTCTGTCGGGTCTGCAATAGAAAGACAGGACTTTGTCAAACAATATTGGTACTCTACTTTTCCATAGCTTTTCACTCAATAACTACTTGTATCATTAGTCCTGTTCGGGATAATTCTAAGCCTAAATCCAGATTTTCTTTTTTTTTTAAAGATTTTATTTATTTATTTGAGACAGAGAGAATGAGAGAGAGAAAGCATGAGAGTGGGGAGGGTCAGAGGGAGAAGCAGACTCCCTGACGAGCAGGGAGCCCGATGCGGGACTCGATCCCGGGACTCCAGGATCATGACCTGAGCTGAAAGCAGTCGCTTAACCAACTGAGCCACCCAGGCGCCCTAAATCCAGATTTTCTATCATACTTGGAAGGTAAATGAGCCGAATCTTTCTTTGATGCGACTGCACAGAATCGTACTGCTAGAAATTACCTGTGGGTCTTCCTCAAGATGACAGCCATGGACGATGTGTTTCATTCCCTTAAGTTCTGTGTTTCAGTAGCAGTAAAAAATTTAAATAACCATATGCGGCTATTCCAGGAAAGATAGCTTTTACATGGAGGGGGATCTTAACTAAGGTATATGGAAGCACAAACATTTTAAGCTCTCTTAATTTGAATCTTTCAGAGTCTACTAATTAAAATTCAACCTACAAATAATAGGTCAGGAAATCTGTATTTTTAAAAAAGGGCTAATATTACAAGATAATTATATGATGAAGAATCCAGTAATACTTTAGAACTACAGCTTCTACAAACCAGTGATGTTCCTTTTAATGACTTTTGTTAAAATACCAGTTGTTAAGCATGACAAGATCTGACTTATTTGGGGATTTATAAGAATAGAATACTAATAATCTAAAGAGTTTACCTTATTAAAAACCAGTTCTTTCACAGTTGAGCTAAACTGGGCTGGACATATGCATTTACTAAACCAGGATTTACTAAGAACGAACTTTCACTTGGAGCAAAACACTTAGGTTCTGAATGCTTGCTAGCTGTGTGATTATTATTTTTTTTTTAAAGATTTTATTTATTTACTTGAAGAGAGAGACACAGCGAGAGAGGGAACACAAGCAGGGGTAGTGGCAGAGGGAGAAGCAGGCTTCCCGCCGAGCGGGGCTCGATCCCAGGACCCTGGGATCATGACCAGAGCCGAAGGCAGACGCTTAACGACTGAGCCACCCAGGCGCCCCTAGCTGTGTGATTATTAACAAGTCATTTAACTTCTTTGTCCTTTATCTGCCTTACCTATGATAGTGTCGGTTGACAGAATTCTAAATGACATAAAATAGGAGCCTTTGTGAATAAATTACTATTTACCCCAAGGCTCAAGGAAGTATATTCCAGGGGTTCTCAAGGGGTGGTTCCCAACCAGCAGCATCAGCATCACCTGGAACTTAGAAATACAAATTAGCAGGCCCCATCCCAGACTGAATCAGAAACTCTGGGGGTGAGGCCCAGCCATCTGTTTTTATTAAGCGCCCAGGTGATTCTGATGCACGCCAAGAATTCCACGATATAGGAGAAACATTGCTGGAATCAGAAAACCCAGGTTCCGGTCTGGCCTGCCATACCTGTATGATTGTCCTAAGTCACAACCCAGTTTTCATTTGTAAATTGAGTTGGAATTTATTTTTTTTATTTATTTTTTTTAATTTTTTTTTTTAAATTTATTTGCGAGAGAGAGAATGAGAGACAGAGAGCATGAGAGGGAGGAGGGTCAGAGGGAGAAGCAGACTCCTTGCAGGGAGCCCGATGCAGGACTCGATCCCGGGACTCCAGGATCATGACCTGAGCCGAAGGCAGTCGCTTAACCAACTGAGCCACCCAGGCGCCCCTGGAATTTATTATTTTTATGCACCCTTCTAACCCTAATTTTACATAATTCTGTGATTTTACATAGCAGCATGACATGGCTTTATTGGTCCAAGATGAAGTTTCTCGGGGTGCCTGGGTGGCTCACATGGTTAAGCGTCTGCCTTCGGCTCAGGTCATGATCTCAAGGTTGTGAGATCAAGCCCCGCATTGGCCTCTGAGCTGGGTGTAAAGCCTGCTTAAGAGTCTCTTTCCGGGCGCCTGGGTGGCTCAGTCGTCAAGCATCTGCCTTGGGCTCAGGTCATGATCCTAGGGTCCTGGGATCGAGCCCCACATCGGGCTCCCTACTCGATCAGGAGCCCGCTTCTCCCTCTCCCACTCCCCGTTTGTGTTCCCTCTCTAGCTGTGTCTCTCTCTGTCAAATAAATAAATAAATAATCTTTTTTTAAAAAAAAGTCTCTCTCCCTCTGCTGCTCCCCCACCCCCACCACTTGCTCTTTCTCTGTCTTAAAATAAAATTAAAATTAAATAAAATGAGGTTTCTCTGTCTCAAGGCAGACATATCCCAAATTTTAGAGAATACATTGTGATTAAGTGATGATAGGACACTGAAATCATCAATTTGGAGGCCTAATTTTTTTTCTCCCATGTTAATTACTCTTTTACAAAAGAATAAAAGGCTGAATTAACTCTGCCAAGAAGGGATTTAAATGACAACGTGCACTAGATATTTTAAACTTGAACCTTCCCTCTCTAGAACAGGTTACAGTATACGAGGATTAAAGGAGGTATTCAAAGTTAGAACTCTTAATGACGAATGCCTTATCCTCCATAAAGTTTTTTTTTTTATATTTTATTTATTTATTTGACAGAGAGAGAGAGAGAGCGCGCGCGAGAGAGCACAAGCAGGGGGAGTGGAAGAGGGAGAAGCAGGCTTCCCGCAGAGCAGGGAGCCCGATGCGGGGCTCGATCCCAGGACCCTGGGATCATGACCTGAGCCGAAGGTGGACGCCCAACGACTGAACAACCCAGGCACCCCCATAAGCAGTTTTAAATATCCAAGTAGCAGCTGCCATGGTAGGAAGGAACCACTGCAACATCCAAGAATTACGGGATGCTTTTTATAGATCCAGGCCAACTACAGGAGAGTAGAGAGCCTTTAATTTATATAAAAGACAGACTGAAAAAAAAAAAACCAGACTGTTGTAACCTAACATATCCCTAGGGTTATCCCTTATATTTAGGTTCTTACATTTTCAACAGTTCCGCTCTGATCTGGAAATCCTGTTGCTCCTTCTGGGATGAGGGAACCTCTTGAATCTTCCCTCTTGATTCCATGTCCATTTTGAAAAGCCCCATAAGCTGGAAAAAAGCCAAGTCCTTGTTAACAACAGGAAGAATGGTCAAAAAATATTTTTAAAAATAAGTACTGGGTTAATTTAAAGATAGATTTTAGGGAACGGATCTTGGTCATCTAAAATGTGAAGTTTCTATTTTATATCAAAACACCGTAAGAAGCCTAACAAAGGGTGACTTTTTTTTTTTTTAAACCACTTGAAATACTTTACTATGTATGAAACTACAAGAGGTTCTCTGGAATAAAGGAAAGCCATACAATTTGAGAGAGTTTTATAGATAAGGAAACTTGGGCCCAGAAAAGGGAAGTGTCTTATCCAAGACTGGAGACAGATAGGATCGGAAACCAGTGTTTTTCTCATTATCCTTTATTTTACCAGTATACCAAAGCTACATTTTAAACAAGCTTAGATAAGGAAACTTAAGCAAAAAAAAAAAAAAAAAATGGCTGCAAGTGTGAGTCAGATTTAATTAAACTTTAGAAGAGATCATGCTATGTATAGTTGTTATTATGAAGTATTTCAAAAATACAGAGAAGTACAGGGTGCATTTCGACACAGCCATGCAATGTATAATCTTTAAAGGACTTAATTACCAGTGTCTTTGTCAGTGCTCAGACTCCCTCTATTTGTAGGTGAAGTGAAGCCACATGCAAACTCATCCCTGGATGCCTGTAACACAATGTGACACCTCTGTCATTTCAACAAATTTGTACACGAGGATGAGAAATTGGAATTAACAGAACGAGAGGGTACCCGAACTTTAAACAAAGCTCACTGTGAAAGTCTAAATCAGGTATCACTGTTGGTATTTTGGTGACATCTCTTTAAAAACGGGGCACACTGGGGCGCCTGGGTGGCTCAGATGGTTAGGCATCTGCCTTCGGCTCAGGTCATGATCCCAGGGTCCTGGGATCGAGCCCCGCATCGGGCTCCCTGCTCGGCGGGAAGCCTGCTTCTCCCTCTCCCACTCCCCCAGCTTGTGTTCCCTCTCTCGCTGTGTCTTTCTCTGTCAAATAAATAAATAAAATCTTTAAAAAATAAAATAAAATAAAATAAAATAAAAACGGGGCACTAGTGTACTCTGCAAGCATGACCCCTGGCCAAGTAACAGAACCCTAGATGGCTGGTAAAAGCTCCGACTGGTTGCAGTCCAGTATGGCTCAGTAATCCTCCTTGGAACTAGGTGCAATGCTAGAAGGAGGAGTGTGACCAGAAGCCCTAGATGAATTTCAGCTACAGAAGAAAGAACAGATAAGTAAAATATTCCCAAATATCACGGTCGAATGTTGTGGAGTGAGCATAAGCATGAGTTAACTGTGTCTGTGAAGAAAGACCAGCCTAAAGCCCAGGTAGATAATGCAGCACCTACATTTAGCTGATTTACGTAATTGGGAGCTATAGGCAATAAAGCCATCAGGGAGGCTTAAAAGCAGCTTTCTCAGGAACCCAAGGCAGGCTGGACAAATCGACGAGGACATTTGATAGGGGTAATTTCCAAAGGAAGCTGTAAAGGACACAGTTCAACCTGCCACTCAACAATATAACATGGCTACTGAAAGTGTGAAGGTGATCTTGGGCCATTCGGAACATGGAGTGGGGGCAGGGCAGGACTTAATAGTCCCTCTGGGGAGACTATAAAGCGTACCATTCCGTGCACCACATTTTAATAGGGCGACTGGTAAAATGGAGCATATTCAGAAGAGCGTAACCAAGATTGTCAAGGGTTTGGGAATGACAAAAGATGAAGTAGAGAAATCTGGTCTGGAGAAAAATTTAGAAGGCACTTGTGCAAGGGGTATCATGTGGAAGTGGGAACAGATGTTGTGTTCTATGTATCTCTAAGAAGGCAAAACTAGGACAAGTAGATAAGAAAACGTTTTAGGTCTAATGTGAGAAGGAAAGTTTTAATTATTACAAAGGCAAAATGTTGTTTTGCCAAATGGGAGACTGGTCACCCTCTGAGGTTCCTTTTAATACTAAGATTCTAAAGGGGGAAAAAAGCACAGACCAATTGTGCTGAGCTAAAAGCAGCTCAAAAGAAGAACTAAAAGGAGGCTGTCCCAGGAAGGGAGAAGCAAAGGAATATGCCTGACATTTTGGAAGCGAAGAATCCTTCATTCCGTTTTCAAGTTGAATATATGAAGGCAAATAACAACAGTAAATCTTTTTTTTTTTTAAGATTTTATTTATTTATTTGAGACAGAGAGAATGAGAGAGAGAGAGAGCACATGAGAGCAGGGAGCCCGATGCGGGACTCGATCCAGGGACTCCAGGATCATGACCCGAGCCGAAGGCAGTCGCTTAACCGACTGAGCCACCCAGGCGCCCCAACAGTAAATCTTAAAACAACTGGGTGGAAGGGATTCTTGGTATTCTCTTGGACCTTGTTACTGAAAGTGTGGTCCCTGGACCAGAAGCAGGCAAAAGTGTGTTAGAAACGCAGTCTCAAACTCCACCACAGGCCTACTGAGTTAGAGTCTCTGGTTTAACAAAATCCCCAGGTGATTGGTATGTACATTAAAGTATGAGAAGCAGGGGCGCCTGGGTGGTTCAGAAGCACTGCTCTAGAAAAAAAAAGTATTAACTGTAAAAATGGAATGAAAAGTAATGATTAAGAAATACAGCATACGACCCCAGTTCCAAACGCAGTCAATAAAATGGGATAAAATGCCAGTGGAAACACATTACTACTTACAGAATTAGGCAAGGCTGCACAAGAATACAAGGTATCTCGACCTGCTAACCGCTGTATATTTTCCAAGAGCAGTCCAACAAATGGTAGGTACAATTGTGCTATTTTGGCCTGTTGGTTCTGAAAAATAATTACCCAAAGCTTAGGAGGTATATAATATGTCTATTTCACAAATAAAGCTGGCCCCATCTATCAGTTTCAAGACTCAAAGTGGGCTAATATCCACAACGAATTAGTGAAGCATGAGGCTATTTATACTTACGAGTCTCAAAACTAATTGCCACACAACTTTCTTGGTCTTTGGATTTTTACACGATACAGAGTCAAATCACATCCCTCAATAACTGCATAAAGTAAAAGGCAAAAGTTCACTCTTTTAAAAATAGCGGTTGACCTAGAAAGCAGATAACATCAGTCCTATTCTTCAACTCCAGTGAGGGTTGAGTTTTCATGAGCACAGGGATGGTGTCTATCTTGTTCACCACTTCAACCCCAGTGCCTGGGCAGATAGGAGGTGCTCAATACACATTAGCTGAATAAATGAATCAGTGGAAGAAGTGAAAAAAATGGTGAGTTACTGGGGCGCCCAGGTGGCTCAGTCAGCTGGGCGGCCGATTCTTGGTTTCGGCTCAGGTCAGGATCTCGGGGCCCTGGGATTGAGTCCCACATCGGGCTCTGCACTCAGCACAGAGTCTGCTTCAGGATTCGCTCCCTCTGCCCCTCCCCCTCTTCTCTTTCTCTCAAATAAATCTTTTTAAAAAATGGTGAGTTACTCTATTCCTTAAATTAACATTTTTTTTGTTTTGATCAGCGCGATTAAGATAATGTGATCTTGGCCCCTTGAGTCAATTGTAAGACTTGGGAGATATATTTGTAAATAAATATATTTATCTCCTGGCCACTAGTAGTCTTAATGTGGTACCTCTTATATGAAAATGTATTTATTGCTTCTCTCAGCTCTAGACATTCCTCATGTGACACATACATACACTCGAGTCAGCAAAAACAGTGGATGTAATGGCATCAAAGTTGCCCTTCACATTTCATGACTCTGGGAGGTTTTTCCAGAGACTGAGAGAAGGCCTCTAGGGCTCAATAGTCAACATACAGAATACAGAAGATCAATAGTATCTCCTCGTTGCTTGGATTTGCACTTGTTATTCAGGTTGAACAATTTCTCATATTGTTCAATTATTTCTGGGACTCTGAGCCAGATTGTGCTGATGGGCACAGAGGTCTGAGAACCAACTTCCCACCCAAGGCAGGAATGGCCCTTCCCTGCATCCCTGACAGATGGTTCACTTTCACACTCCAGCCTTTTCCTGGATTCTGTTAGAAGGGTCCTTTAGCTGCTTTACTCCTTGTAAGTTCTACCTGCTAGGTACAGCTCTGGCCTCTGGGACTACAGAGAGTAAGGCTACTTCCCACTTTTACATGGCAACTCTTCCAATAGTTAAAGATAGCTACCACAAATCAGCTTAATTCATTCTTCGCGAGGCTAAATGGCCCTAATGCCTTTCCTTTGTTCTTCACGTGGCTTTGGTTTCAAGACTTTTTCCCCTAGCGTGGTCACCTGTTTTTGGCAGTTCTGTAGTTTTCCACTGTGGATCCGACAGGCACTATAGTTTCGTGGCTAAGAACACAGATTTTGGATTTTATACTTGTATGAATTCCCAGTCTCCTGTTACCATTCCTTGACTGTGATCACATCACTGAGCCACAGGTTTCTCTTTCGTAAAATGCGGATAATAATAATAATGCTATTAATTCAAGTGAGGTATTTAATAGTGTCTGACATGCGAGTCCTCGTAAATTTAAGCTGTCATTATTAATACTATAGCTTCGAGATGGGAGTCCACTTTCGTTTGATAGTGAGCACTAGGGAAAGAGCTAATACAACTCTCTCAGGGGAACAGGAACACAGGAAAACATACAGTGTAAAATATATTAAGCTTTGCCTGCACAAAAGATAGAAAACAACCTAAGAATCTATTACTAGAAGACAGTTTAAAATAAGGCATAATCCAGGGGCGCCTGGCTGGCTCAGCGTGTAACTCTTGATCTCAGGGTTGTGAGTTCAAGCCCTACATTGGGTGTGGAGCCTACTTAAAAAATAAATGAAATAAAATGAGGTATATCGATATGATGGAATAATATGCAGGGTTTTTTTTTTTTTAATGTGGTAGATCTAATCTTCAGGATGTACTGTTAGGTAAAAAAAAAGAAAAATGCATAATGGTTCCCACATATGTGTGTGTATATACATATATTTATATATATAGGCTTGTGCATGGACAAAGTAGAAGTATGTATAGGAAACTGATAAGAGTAGCTACTGCTGGAGAGATGAATTGGGACATGGGGATAACAAATGGGAGAGAGGCATTTTTTAACCATGTACGTGGATTACTAAAAAAAAAAAAACAACAAACCAGTGGGGAGGTGGGGAGTGGGGGGGAAGGGGGGGAGAAGGGAAAAAAATTGTTCCACAGCCCAAGTCGAAACTGCAATTCTCTTAGGTATTAACATCACTTGCAGTGGGTACGGGAACAGATACAGACCTCAGGGCAAACAGCAGCTGCTGGACATTTTTGTTCTGAGTCGAGAAGAGGTCTCATAGTTATTATAACAAGTTAGGAGATCTCCCAAAGCAGTTTCTGAGTAGCACATAATAGGGACCAGTGACATCTTGATAATTTCATTAGACGAGGGGCCAAAGAGTAGCAACATGGTTGAGGGGGTGTGACTAGGGTCTCTCAAAAGCAGACTTTCCATAGGAAGCATTTTCTTCCTTGACTGTATATTTATTTGGGGTGACTTCGGGGGGAGCCCATAAAAATTACGGGAGCCTAGGGGCACCTGGGTGGCTCAGTCAGTTGAGCGGCTGCCTTCAGCTCGGGTCATGATCCCAGGGTCCTGGGATTGAGCCCCGTGTAGGGCTCCCTGCTCAGCGGGAAGTCTGCTTCTCCCTCTCCCACTCCCCCTGCTTGTGTTCTCTCTCTCGCTGCGTCTCTGTCAAATAAATAAATAAAATCTTTTTTAAAAAGTTAAAAAAAAATTATGGGAGCCTAAAGCATCCATCTCTATCCTTACCTTGGCGTCACCATTAATGGTGAACATGTTTTACTTGAATGTATTTGACAAATGACCCCTTACTCAGTCCACCTGTGAATTCTTTGGACCCAGCAGAGAAAGGAATTAAAGCTTTGGTTAACAAGGCCCATGAAGCAAAGTTCTATCAGAAAGAATCCCATACTCATGTAACAGCTGTTTAAAGCTTTTGAACAAAGAGAAAAGGGATTTAGAAGTCACTGAAGGGGTAATGAGCTTGGCATTTCAATCTTTCCCACGCTCCCAAACCTCAAATACTCAAGTAGGCGTAGTGTTGAACTTTTACAGATAACAAGAGTTACGTGTGTGTGTGTATACTGTAACATCTCAGAATTTTAAAAGGGAATAATGTCCAAATATGTGATAGGAAATATTTAAAATTCCACCTCTAGATAAGACACTAGCGAAATCCCATTTTCCTGCACTTTCATCTGAAGAGGCAGAGGTAAATAACACAGTTTCCTGCTTTGGGGAGGGGAAGTTCATTTTGTGCTTTTCCCATGAATCCCTTGAAATCACAGCTAGAGACATTTTCCTCCCCGTTGCCTAAGATCCTTTTCTGCACTACTAGACATAAGCAGCAGTTCACCAGAACCCAGTGGTAACTGGCAGTTTTAAAGGTTTGACAAAGCTTGGGTGGAATGGCTGACCTTTGAGATATCTTTTCATTTAGATGTATTATACTGGTTACCTTGCATTACGTCAATATCGACATTCACAACAAAAGAAAATAGCACATATATATGGAGCAATGGGAATATGTTACTATAGTTATAATGTGACAGAAACCAATGCAAACTGCGGTGAGTAACAAATAACATCTTAACGCTGAGTTTAAATCTACTTTAGGATAGAATCACATGAAGAAAACCAGCAAAATGTGTAAGAAAAAAAAAAACTTTGGAATTAAAGAACTATAACTAGATGTAGCTGGCAGGCATCTTCTGTTTATCAAGGACAAATGGGAATACTGTAGAAAAAGAATAAGCTCTATCTCCAAGTCAGCTTTCCCAAGTGATGACAATAATAAACGATATCCTAATTTTGATTTGTATTTGAATGTAAAAACCAAAGGACAAACTATTAATTATGAAATAATATGATGTCACCTTGAGGCATTTGATTCTAGGTACGTAAGTTAGGTTATTCTAAATCCAGTTTGCGAACTCCTTTTTTAAGCCCATAGGGTTTAATGTTAATAAGATCTGAATATATATGTTAAAGGTGCAGCAAACAACAACTATAGCTATGGTCTTCACACACAGACACTGTGCAATGTCTATAAGGTTTATAGCCACACCTACATTTTTTCAATAAGAAGAAAATCTTCGTATTACGTATTTCATATTTGACCCAGTTAACATGTCTTACTATTAATCACTTAATCAATAATATAACTGATTTAGGGATATATATTTGAGGATGTATACTAAGAAATATACTTGAAAGAGTCCACATGGCTACATCCATATATGATTTTTCTTAAAGTCGAATTAGCTTATGTAACAACTCATGAGGTAGTTATGTTGTTCTTTACACGATTTGAGAAACCAGTGTTTTTCTTCAATAGTTAACTGAACAGTATTTTTAAAACCCAATCATTTGATACTGAAACAAATCTTATTCATAAAAGTTCATCGATGCTCATATTATGTGCCTTGCTGAACACATCATCTTTAATGTAAAATCTTAACAGAAATTTACTACTGTGATACTGATTAGATGGGCATCCTTACCTTGTGTTGGTATCTAGTGTCAAATGCATGTTTTATCAAAAGATTCTTTATGACAGAGATAGCTGTATATCTGATCTCATAATTGTCTTGAAGAGCAATGGAGGTTTCCCTCAGAAGTAAACCAACCAAGAAGTGATGCTTGCAATATTCATCTGATAAACTGTATTCAAGATTTGAATCTGCAGTACAATGAAATGGAAAACCCATTTATAAAAGTAATCAAAAATTCCCTTGACATTAAAATACCATATTTATTATTTAGTGATATGTGATCATGCTAGCAAGAGCTATAATTTTATTCTGAACGAATGTGAACAATTCTTTTGTCATGTAGAATGAGCATGCAAAATTTTTACAAGACAGGCACACTCACAATTAGGGCTGTAGGATAGCCTTAATGATCATTTCAGTTGGTAAAATAGTCCCTAGATTCCTTTTTCCTAGATTCTTTTCAATTCTTAGGAGTCTTAAGATTGAACCCGGAATTAAAGAATACTCTGTTTGGCAATATCTTAACACATGTCTTTGTATCCAAAGAGATTTCGTGACAACTACAAATTGGACGGATTCTATACAACGATACTTGAATTACTTATCTGTTTACACTTGTGAAGTAGGAAAAGGAAGAAAAAGACAACTGAATCATTCTAATGGTATTACCTATGGACTGTTCTAGTAAATGTCACATACCGGCCCGAATACAACGGGATACAGGAACAGTAAGAAAAACAGCCTCATCTCACTCCCAATTCATCAGCAGGCAAGTACAGATCTTTGACTTCAGAAAATCACCACTTCACTTCAAACTATGTCTTTCACTCCCTTTTAGACCTCAGTCCATTTTAAATCCCAGCTGCTAATATCCTGGTTGGGGCCTGCCCCATAACTACTCCCAAGGGACTGTGATCAAGTTTAGTCATTTCTACCGTAGATTTTCACAATCTTTATTTATTATTATTTATTTATTTTACTTATTTCCTCTCTTCTACCCTTGTATTTAATTAAGCTGTAAAGCTAAAGGATATGTTTTCTAAATACTTTTTCTTCACTTTCACTGGCTCCAATTCAGTGACTAACACCCCACTAACACACACACACACACACAGACACACACACACACACACCGACCCACCCACCCACACCATCGCTCAACAGCTACTCCCTTGGAGACCAAGGCAGCCAATTTTCTTCTTGCCCTGGCTCATCCTCTTTTGTGAATCCCGAGCACTTTCCGCACACGAGGGCCAGTCATGACTAACCCAGGTGGCTCTATCCGGATAGATTCTGCAATGGCAGTTAAGTTTTTTTGTTTTTTTTTGGTTTTTTGGTTTTTTACTTCAGTGATTTGAATACATCCAATCGGGTACTTTCCTCCAAACCTTCAAAACTGCAGCCAGTCATTAGACAGGGTCAGAGAGGAGGGAGGCAAGCCTGGGCAAGAGGACACACACTTAAAGAACAGATACACCCTCTGCTCCCCACGCTGCATTGAGCAGGAACTTATTTTCAAGCGGATTCCTCTAACAATCAATGTGTAAGCTGATTATAAAAGGAAACAAATAATAAAACCAATACTCCTTGGTTTGCTGAGTCCATTAGCCTAAAGCCTCACTGTGGCTAGGGAGATTTGAAAAGCAAACAAAGCCCCTCCCCCCGTCCATCTTAGCCATTCATCAAATCAATTGTTTTTAAAGACAGTGAACTACTTGAGAGTGAACCGAGTTAAACCTACCTACTGAAGTCAAACGGTCCACCGCAAATGAAAAAAAATCTAATTAATATATGAAAAGAAAAGGGACAAATAAAAAACATAGTAACATAAGAATAGTGCTACATAGCAAAGCATTCAATAAAACTAGCAATGGAGTTAACTGAAGGCATTTCATACATTTAATACATATGACAAATTACAATTCCACTCTGCTTTTATGCTTCTCTTTTGAGGTTCCTTTCAGTGGAAATGCATTTCTATGGTTTGTTTTTTTGTTTTTTAATTCGGTCTCATGTAAGAGTTCAAACACTATTACAGAAAGCAATTTTACGACTATCTGACATCTCTGGCTAAGGAGTCATTGATGTAATAATGCACCTGATTTCTCCACGCTGTGACTACCATCACTGACACTAAGAAGCAAGTGTGGAATACTGTTAATGAATGTGTCTTCGGACAGTTAACGATTCTGAGGTTACCTTTCAATTCACCGTTTGCCCAGAAAACAGTACTCTACGCTAGCGCTAGCCCCCCCCAAAAGAAAACCACAATTTCAAGTGATGGAAAATGCAAATACATACCTTGAACACGCTGGAGTTTAGGTTTTGCAAATGCCATTGGCAAATTCAGAGGAATGTAATGTTCGTGATTGCAAATTGTTTGCAGAAATTCAAACTTGTATTCAGCCAGAACCTAAATGGAAAGAAGCTACACATGAACTCCCTTTTTCATCGGCATTTACTGTTTTAATAATTAAACACAGGCCATTCCTTTCCCAAACAGAAGTGTTCAGGGTTTTACGCACACCTTGAGATGCGACCCGCGCAGGAAAGAGTTAACACAGCAGGCTCTCCTTTTAAAGCAAGCCTGCTCGCAAGGTTGGTTGCTGGCTGGCATTTGGGAAATTGGATTTTGAAATGCTCGCTACATGATAAGGTTCTGCCTTCTCTCCCAGCCTGCTCAGACTGTTGGTACAAACAATGTGATTTATTGTGAACACCTGCTTTCTTTCCCTTTCCTGCCTCTGGAATTTTGACCGGTCTCCAGTACATGGCCAGCCCCCCAGAAACAACCAAAACTCCAAGTCTCACAAGGGCTTCCCAGCACAGCACTGTTGCACACGTGTGTCTGTATTTTCGCTGCTAGAGGACGGCTGTGCTCCGTGTGACCTTCACAGGAGCGAGGACGGGCCCTCGGGAAGCCTGCATGAGAACGGCCGAGGACTCCCCTAAATGTGTTTTTCCCTTACTGTTCCAGCTGTGTATCCTCACTGTGTCACCGTCATGAATCTTTAGCTGGGACTAAGACTGCCATAACTATACGCTGAGTCCTGTGAGTCTTTCCAGTGCACCCCGGAACATGTGGGTGGTCTCGGGGACTCCCCAAACACTACCCAATACCCCCTGCTTTGAGGTACAGCTATACTCAAAGAACCTAAATAAAAACAGCAGCTCCAAGTCCTCCGGAGAAAAAATATCACCCTTGGTCTCATGCTCTGATGCCTGACGGCCGCCACGGGAACGTCCTTATAACTTACCTTGGGATCTTTGGGGCTGAATCCAGATATGTAGTCGTTTATCAAATTGAAAACAAATCCTCTATCCATTAGCGTCAGGCAGCGCTACAGAAACCAAACAAAAGGAACGGTGACATAATTCTGGAAGTCTGGCAAGGACAGCTTTTTAAAGTTTTCAAATTTGTTCCGCATGAAGGGCATGGCATTCTCACTTTTACAGACAATAGAATAATGGCTTTCAGAGTTTTACTGTAGGTGACTTAAAGAAGAAGATAAAGGACAAGTGATTTATTGTTGGAATAGGGTCCCAACTGTATAATTTTCATATAGAGATGGACAGATGCGCATATATATACACAAATACACATAGATCTATAAGCATACATATGTATGTATATAAACACATAAACACATATACATACACATACACATACGTATAATCTATTCAGCTACTCTCTCTCATTTTGGTCAACTCTAAAAGCTCAAAGTGAAGCATACAGTGGTCAGTTAGCTCTAAAAGTGAGGTTTGGCTAGGGCAACATTTCAGACCCAAAGAGAAGGCTCTCCTGTGTTCTGTGACGTCTTGGCCCATTAATACAGCCCTCTCCCGTGACCGCCCTCACCGCTGTCCAGAGGTGCCTGTTGGCCTCCTCCTAGTTAAGGCTCTCATTACCGGGCAAGCATACAACTCCAGGAAGCCTCTGAATCAGTGTGCACCCACCATCTCTCTATCCATCTGCTTCCAGATTCATCTCTAAGTCCAAGCCCTAATCATGTCACCTTCCCTCCCAAGAACTTTCAATACTTCCCTATGGTCTTTAATATAATTTCCAACTCCTTAGCCTGGCATTCAAGGACACTCACAATGTCGTCCCAACCTCCTTCGCCTGTTTTACCACCCGATACAGCTCATCTGCTCATTATCTGCTCCGGATGCGCTGTGTATTCCCAACTCCGGGTCTGTGCTCAGGCCAGGCCTGGCTAGGAATCTGCCGAATCCTACTGATTCCTCAATGTTCAGATGAAATCCCATCTTCCTGAGCCACGTTGGCCCACAAGTCCCTTGTCAAACATTTTCTTCTACGCTACCTTGTGTTTTACTTATTAGTTCCCTGTCTTTTTACCTAGATAGGACAATAGGAAGTCTCTCTTTCTCTTTATGTTCTCCACAGGGCCCACACTATCCCTATGAAATACAAGGAACTCCAGATTTGATCAACCAACCGTTTGCATCTCATTTCTCATGGGGATTGAGTTTCTCCCTCTCCCTCTGCCTGCCGCTCTGCCTACTTGTGCTCTCTGTCTCTCTGTCAAATAAATAAATAAATAAATCTTAAAATAAAATAAAATAAAAATTTTAAAAATTAAAAAAATAAAGGCATATATTTGAAAAAACATCATGTGAAATGAGCAAAACATGCCTTCCGGCTAAATCACCTGTGTGGGACTTCTGATTTAATTAGCCATTTCAGTGGGGGCTAAAAAGAAAATCAAAGCAGACTGTTTTTTTTTTTTAAGATATTTTATTTATTTATTTGAGAGCAAGAACAAGGGGCGGGCAGCAGGCAGAGGGAGAGCGAGAAGCAGACTCCCCGCTGAGCAGGGAGCCCAATGGGGGGCCCGATCCCAGGACCCTAGGATCACAACCTGAGCCAAAGGCAGACGCTTAACCGACTGAGCCACTCAGGTGCCCAAACTGGGCTGTTTGACTGATGGAGTGATTTAGTCAAAAGTTTCTCCAGGGGTGCCTGGGTGGCTCAGTCAGTTAAGTGTCTGCCTTCGGCTCAGGTCATGATCCTAGGGTCAAGCCCCAAATCTGGTTCTCTGCTCAGTGGGGAGCCTGCTTCTCCGTCTCTCTCTGCCCTTCCCTCCCTGCCTCCCCGCCCCGGCTTGTGCTCTCTCTCTCTCTCATGTTGCTTGTGCTCTCTCTCTCTCGAATGTCACCTGTGCGACTCTCTCTGTCAAATAAATAAGTAAAATCTAAAAAAAAAGTTTTCTTGGGTGCCTGGGTGGCTCAGTTGGTTAAGCGACTGCCTTTGGCTCAGGTCATGATCCTGGAGTCCCTGGATCGAGTCCCGCATCGGGCTCCCTGCTCAGCGGGGAGCCTGCTTCTGCCTCTGACCCTGCACCCTCTCATGTGCTCTCTCTTTCTCATTCTCTCTGTCTCAAATAAATAAATAAAATCTTAAAAAAAAAAAAAGTTTTCTTATGCAGACCTAGCTGAGTCTCTAGAAAGTGGGCAATTTTTTTCTTTGGCTTTAAAGACCATATTGATGAAGAATAATTCCTTACCACGTTCCGGCTGCTTTTAACTCACCTTCAGGAAGCTAGCCAAACTATAATTGACATTTCGGGACTCATCGGGAATCTCGGCATAGCGAATAGTCACGTGGGGAATTATTGCGAGAAGCAACGAATGTAAGACATGATGATATGTCTCTGGAAATCTCTGGCCTCTGGGAAGCTTAAATTAAATAGGCATAGCAAAAAGTCAGAGTCGCAAAAGGTCTAAATCGATTGCCATTCTTATTTTTAAACACTTTCTAGACATAAATGTGTTCAACTGGAGTAGAACTTTTCTCCCAACTTAAAAATGACATTGCTAGTTCAATGTACACTTCAGATTATCATAGGAACTATCTGGACCTCGAATAATATAACTGACTGAAATCATCAACAAGCCAACTTTGGAATCATGTTCCTGAGATGCAGACACACCCCAGGCTTTCATTCCATTTTTTTTTTTCCTGACACACAAAGAATTCATGTATCCATGCATCTCTATTTCGGTAAACCTACTCTGAAAAGTCTGATAAAAATGGTAAATACAAGGTGACTGTCTTCCACTTCACAAATCTGAACTCTAGAATTCCTATAACCAAGAAAATGTTTCAACACAGACATGTTTAGGCTACAAGATAAGGGGAAAGCTTCAAAGAAAATGCATTTTACATGGCAAATAACTAATAGGAAAGAAGGTATGTGCAAGAGTCTCCGAGGACTTTGAAAATGCATAATCTGTCAGACCTCAGATTTATGCAATACATTTAACGCTTTTTTTTTTAAGGCAAAATTGAAAAAGCGAAGGGCTAAGGGCCCTTTAGTATAAGAGGATTTGCATGTCACTGCTACCTGTAAGATTAGCCTTCTTTGCCTATGTTAAATATTATTCTTGAGCCTACTTACCTTAATTTTATTCTCTTCCAACAAGTATGTGGCCATAGACTTTGCAATAATTTCAAAAAAAACCCATGAGTACTAAAATAAACAAACAAATAAATAAAATCAATTTTTAATAGTTATCCAAATCCTGAAGCTTAGCAAAGCTGGACAAATCAATATGGATCTTATCTCTGAACTTTAACAACATTTTAAAAGTGATTGCAATTCACTATCGAAGTTCCACAAAATACCTTTAAATTGCATTGCCAAAAAGGTAATATTGTACCTCAGGGCCGGCTGCTAAGGTACAAGGAGCCTGTGGTGGGAATGCTCCCCTCTGTGGGGAGGTGCATTTTATCACTGACATTGTTTTGATTTGCTTACATATGGTGCTGACGGCAAACCAACTTTTATTTTATGGTTGCTTTTCAATTCTCTACAGGCAATGAATCTTACTAGTGTCTGCACCCAGTGAGAGACCCAACCTTGCCCTTGGTACATCACTGGGGCCAGCCCAAGGAGCACAGGTGTTTGCCTAAGTCTATTTGAAAGGTAGAGAGAAGCCTCCAGCAGATATATCCTCTGGTGTCTGAAACTGAAATTCTACCATTACCAGAAATAGTAAAAATCATGACAAAAATAAGAGCCACCACTTGAACGCCTATGTGCCAGAAACGACGTGTTAAAAGCTTTAGTTATATTTTAGAAGTGAGGAATTGGATGCCCAGAGCCGGTCGATAACAGGCTCCAGATCACAGAACTACTAGGTGGCGGATTCTCACCCAGGTCTTTCCTTTACACAATTCTTTCTATTACACATTTAACTGAGAACGGGGGGGGGGGGGGGGGGGTTGGAAGGGTGAAGAGAATGAAGAAGGTTCTGTGGAAAGCGTGAGGGAAAAGGATACATGAGCAGAGTGGTAAAGAAAGGGGGCAAATGACGAAAAGACCAGAACCCAAGTGGGAGGGTATCAAGCGAGTACATCTCTGGCTGCTTTTGTTACCCTGTTGTGTCCCGTTTCCTTACCTTTAGCAGTTTGTTTATTGCTAAAAAGTCGGCAGACTGTTTCAATATGGCAATCATTGTGGTAGCCAGGGTTTCGTGTATCAGCTGGGCCTGAGGGGCGCTTGGTTTTTCAGGTCGGAAGCTATACTACAAACGAAGGAAAAGGAACCGTCAGTCAAAATTCTCAAGGAAAAGAAACTGCTCCCAAAGAAAGCTTCCTCCACAAACCTTGATGAAGGATCTTAAATAATTATCCAAGCCTTCTTCATGGCACTTCGAAACGATATGTAAGAGAACCCTGAAAACACAATCGCAAAGGGCAGCATGTCAGGCTATGGTGAATTTCCACAGTTGCACTGTCTAGCCCTAAAAATACCCCCACACTACCTGAAGTGTTAAAAGTGAGAGGATTGCAGAAAATATAATAAGATTGTCTAACAAGATTTCCGCACCTAACATGCTCAGGGCCTTGCAAAAACACTTCCCGGTTCAAAAGAAGGCTATTACGTTTTGGCAGCCCAGCTCTAAATCTCTGTGCACGTTTCAAGTAGGGTCACGGCTACTACGGGGCCAAAGACCTCCAGTGGGGTAAATACTGAAATCCCCTCCAGTGAGTAAAAGGAAAGGAAAGAGAAAGATAAAGAAAAAATGGAAAGCACATCTACAGATGGGGGAAAAGGAAGAGAGAGACAGGACGGGTATAACGGCGTGACCTGCGATTGGCAGTAAATCTAAAATTCACATACGAGACTGGCAGTGGTTCTCAAACATGATCACGCATCGGAATCACCCAGAGGGCAGAAGGCTGGGCCGCTCTCCCAGAGGTTCTGATTTTTGAGGTCTGGGGTGAAGTTCAACGACCAGCATGTTTCATCAGCTCCCAGGTGATACTGATGCTTTGTAAATTTTTGAGCAGACTGTCCCCAACAGCAGAGTAGAACAAACAGGTGCGCAGGGGTGTCGCTTAAGGCCCAGCCGGAGAGGGTGTGGCAACAGTAGAAGCAGCAAAGCCAGAAACATCCAGCACTGAGCTCTCAATGCTTTTAAGTATCCTATTTTAATTGCAAAATTCAGTGCATTTTGCCTTCTACTCTACCATATATCCTTGTTTGTTTCTATAAAAGTAATAGTCCCTCACTGTTTTTGAGTGAAAATTCATGGCTTAGGGTGACTCTGTCCAACATGAGAGCCACTAGGCACCTGTGGCTATTTAATGAAAATCGACAACAGTGAAAAGTTCAGTTCCCCAGCTGCACTAGCCCTATTTCAAGTGCTCAAAAGCTAAATGTGGCTAATGGCCACCATATTGGGCAGCACAAGTGTAGAACAATTCCACGATTGGAGAAAGTTCTATCGGACAACACTGGTCTAGGGCAATGGTTCTCAAACTCTGTTGCATTATGGAATCACCTGGATAGCTTAAAAAAATAAATAAATACTGATGCTGAAGTTCCACCCCTAGATATTCTGGTTTCGTTGGTATGAATGTGGTCTGGGCACAGACCTCTTTAAAAGCTCCCCGGGTGATTCTAACATGCAGTCAGGTTTTAGAACCCCTGGTGGAGGAAAACACATTAAGTTTCTCCTATGGTTTCTGGTACCATCTATCCCTGGCAATACATGACCCCAGTCTGAAAAGCATGAAACAAGAGAAAATGGATATTAGATATCTGAATTTTGGGTTCTCGTCTGGAAGATAAATTTATAGTGAAAATGAAGAAACACAAAAAGAAACAAAAGTTGTGTCTTTGTATTTTAACACCGAAACTCACATGGTGCAGTTGATAGGAACGTCATCTTCGTGGGTCATATTTGTGAGAACCCGGAAGAGTTGCATAAGAATTACAGGTAGAAACTGTATCATGACTTGGATCTCCATGGCATGCAAACACTAAAATAAGTCATTATTAGTTATGAAAACAAACAGAAATATGATATAACTTGCAAATGTGAAACAACAAAAAAATTAAGTAATGAGAAATACATTCACTCGAATATAAGCCCACTTCGATGTGAGCTTCATAAGACAGGGGACTTTGTTTTGTTGATTCCTTTATCCACATCTCTATTTTGGCACTCAGATTTTGTTTGTGTATTTCACATTAAACACTTTATCTACCGAAGATAAAAAGTGTAACTGGGATAAAGGGGTTTTGGAATCAAGACAACTGATTGCTGGTAAACCAGCACTCCACTGGAGTGGGAGAGCAGATGTGTGTGAAGGTTCTGGAGACTGGCCTGCTGGAGTGTGTTCTACAGAACGTGGGCCATCCGTTAATCTGCTGAGAAGGTAAATGGGATGCAGTAAAGAGCATCACCCCTCTTAACTTATAACCAGTCGGTCTCTGTAACTGGCTTCACACTGGCACCACCCACAAAACGGGGGCAGCACTGCATTCAAACATCCCTACAGTACATTTCTTGCAAGTGCTAACACCCTGTCTCTAGCCATAGATACATCAACAGCACAAAGCAGAAATGTGTTCGTATGTCTGTAGCAATGAGACGAGCAGCAACAGCTGTAAAATGTCTTTCTTCTTCCTTCCCTTCTCCCCACCTCCCCTCCTTCACTCAGGCATTCACTCAATCATTTCATCAACCAGCCAACCAAAAGGTGAAAACAAGTCTCACTGGGCACCTTGTACACCAGTTCACGGTTCATTGTGATGGGAAATGCAGAGACGGAGGAGACAAGTCTCTGGACCTAAGGAGCTCAGTATTTCTCTTTTGCTCTGTCTCTCCATCCTTAGCCTCATCATCCCTTTTCAGGACACTATCATCTATATGCGAAGCATCTCAGCCGTGACCTCTTAGTTCTGGGCAGAGTCTCTTCAGTCAGATGCATAAGGCAAGAGATCGAGCTCAAGGAACCCATGTCTATCCTTCGAGTTTTTCCTTCCTTTTGCTCCCTTTCTTCTTGCCTTACTGCCATCACCCCTCTTAACCTATAACCCAAATCGTCTAATCATTTCATAGTCGGTCTCTGTGCAGGTCGTCTTAACTCTCCACATCCACGTCTCATTTCCAAATTCATCTCCCTCCGATTTGGTTCCATCAGACCACCTCCTGCCAAAATGCCTGCGGCTCTCAACCACGGGCCACTTTGTCCCCCACGGGACATCCCCCAATGTCTGGAGACACTGGGGGTTGTCACAACTGGGGGTGCTCCTGACACCTAGTGGATAGAGGTCAGGGATGCTGCTAAACGTCCTACCATGCACTGGACAGCCACTTACCACAGAGAAACTGACCTGTCCAAAATGTCAACAGTGCCAAGCTTGAGAAACTCGGGCCTACGGTCCAAGATTACTTAAGACCCAACCTAGATTTCCAGCTGTAACACTCTTCATTCTTCATAAGGCCAAACAGGTGCCTTGACTGCTCTGGCAGTATATCCTATGCATTCCCACCTTTGTGTATTTGTTCGGTTTTTAGCCGCATCCTAGCCATCCTT
Organism: Mirounga leonina; assembly: GCF_011800145.1. Lineage (NCBI taxonomy): Eukaryota > Metazoa > Chordata > Mammalia > Carnivora > Phocidae > Mirounga > Mirounga leonina. Next base: position 10,268,913 of record NW_023270175.1, on the reverse strand, counting down.
CCAAGTCAAGTTGAAACCCCTACTCATTCGACAAAGGCATACTGAATGACCCTCCAAGGGCCAAGCACATCAGAAACACCTGGTTCCTCCCATCAAGCCGTTCAGAGTCTATGGGGAGAAAGACCTGGGACTAAATCTACAACACAAATGGGGTATGTACAAAATGCACGAAGGAAGAAGGAACTGAGTCCTCACGTGGGCAGAGGATGTCCAATAAGGCTTCAGAGAGGAGGCAGGTGAAAGGCAAAGTGGGATAATAGCAGGCAGAAAAGAGAGATGGGCATTCAAGGCAAAACTGATCCAGTATCGCTCCTCGGTAATTTACTCTCAGCACAACAGCTAGAGTGTTCTTCCTCCCCCTTGTTACCGACCAAACAAACCACCATGAACAAAAGGCTGTCAAGGGCTTCCCGTGCCTACATGTACCCCACCTCCCTCTCCAAGCTCATCTCATGCCACCTCCCCCCCGCCCCGCAGCTGCTCACTGCGCTTCTTCTTTTCCGTCCTTCTAACACCGTCGCAAGGTGTTTACGCCTGCTGCAATCATCTGTCCTCCTTTGCCACAGCTTTAGTCCCTACGCTCATTTTCCTCTCATCAATTTCTTTTCGGCTTGATGCATCATCTGCTCAGATAGCCTTCCCTGACAACTCCATCTAGAACGCACTCCTGTCATGTCGGATCCCATTCATCTGTTCTATTTTCTCCGCAACATTCATCTTGACCTCAAATTACTCATTTATAGGGCGCCTGGGTGGCTCAGATGGTTAAGCGTCTGCCTTCGGCTCAGGTCATGATCCCAGGGTCCTGGGATCGAGTCCCACATCGGGCTCCCGGCTCAGCAGGGAGCCTGCTTCTCCCTCTGACCCTTGCCCCTCTCATGCTGTTTCTCTCTCGCTCTCTAAAAAATAAATAAAAATCTTAAAAAAAAATTACTCATTTATACCCTCTCTACCCCAGCGAGAGCAGGGATGTAGTCTGAATTGCTTCCCCGTCATATTCCTAGTGCCCACCGCACTATCTGGTCCATACGAGGTGCCCAGTAAGTATTTGGCGAATGACTGTATCAACGAATAAAATAAGGAACCGAAGCATTAAGATAAAGATGGGAGGCTTCTAGTCTCAGGGGTTCCTTGGTTCCCTGGACCCTTAGCACTATAACCTGGATCGTGCATTTGCTATCTATCACATATTGGTACTGCTCACTTACATTGTCATTCGACTCGTATGTGTCCTGTCTCTCTGACTGGTTTTAAGATCCTCATGGGCAATGACCCTAAGTTATTCTTCTCTGCAAGCCTCGCAGCATCTGGGAAAATACTACATACATAATAAAAGCCCAACAAGCAGGTGGCAAGTGAATTGGTGAAACAATGTCATTTATGGGGTCAACAACACGGTTTGGTAGAAAGAACATGGGACCAGGAGTCAAGAGACACACGCCACAGGCTCGGCTCAGCTCAGCTCTGCTCCTTACCAGGTGAGCGACCACAGGCAAGTCCCCTCTACTTGGGCTTCAGTCTCCTTATCCGTAAAATAAAAACTCAAGACTCCCTTTCAGGGCTAACAGTCCCTACAGGAACTGGGCTGTTTTTGTAATCGTACAGCATTTCACTCACTGCCACTAGAGGGCGAGCAAAGGTCACATAAATATCAGAAATTTCCACACCCTCACTTCCACACAAAAAGGAGTACTTTTTTTTTCTCCATTTTAAGACTACCAGTATATTTGAAAATGAAGCTCTGCTCTATTCCATTCTGTTAAAACTTTTACAAAGCTTCCCCACTGGAAGAAAAGCCAAAGAATTTAACAGGCTCAGCATACACACATAAACCTGGCATTCTAGACATTATCCAAGGAAAGGATTTGAGAGGTAGAGGACTGTTAGACTTCTTAATAATAATTAAGAATAACAGTCACCATTTATCAACTATCCCCCTGCTTTTATCCTTCCAACAGTATATGCTCAATATGGTAGGCGGAACGAGGCTTTATTATTATTTTTTAAAGATTTTACTTATTTATTTGACAGAGAGAGACACAGTGAGAGAGGGAACACAAGCAGGGGGAGTGGGAGAGGGAGAAGCAGGCTCCCCAGTTTAGCAGGGATCCCGATGCGGGGCTCGATCCCAGGACCCTGAGATCATGACCCGACCTGAAGGCAGACACTTAACTACTGAGCCACCCAGGCGCCCTAGAATGAGGCTTTAAAAACCCAAAGCCCATCATGTGGCTCCTCTGTTCAGCACCCTGCAAGGCTTCCCAGCTCATTGAGGGTATAATTCAAACTCCTCATCATGGCGTATGAGGCCTTCCCCAACTAGCTCCTTGGGGTCTTTGCACCTGCTGCTCCCAGCTGGCTCAGAAGTCCACCTAGCTGGCACCCTCATTTCTCTTAGGTCTCTGGCAAGTGTCACTTTACCAGAGATCTTCTCTGACACTTTATCTAGAAGAGGGACCCCTTAGAATCTTTATTCCTCTTCAATATGTTAGGGGTTCCTTTGTGGCACTTATCACCACCTGAATGAATATATATATTCATTTCTTTGTTTATTGTTCATCTGCCTCCACAAGAAAGTAAGCCCCTCGACAATGGGGATGTTGTCTGTTTTCTTCATTTATATTCCAAACACTTAGAATGATGCCTGGCCCATAGAAAGCCTCAAGAATTCAGTGTAGACTCAAGGATTACTATACTCTATAGTAGATGCCCTATCTCACTTAAGCTTCAAAACCACCCTAACAAGGTGGCGTTGCTGGTTATCCCTATGTGACAGATGAAGAAACAAAGGCTTGGAGTAGTTCAGGAACTTGGCCAAGGTCAATCCCAGGGCCAATAAGGGACAGGTCTGGGACACACACTGGGTGAATGATTCCAGAACCCATCCGTATTATCTCATCTCCTACTACCTCTCTGAAAGAAATGCACGTTTTTATTTCCTGAGAATGGCATTAAGTAGTAACATGTGTCCAAAGGGAAATCCTGTAGAGATTTCACTTAAAATAAAAATTCCTGGGGTGCCTGGGTGGTTCAGTCATTAAGCGTCTGCTTTCGGCTCAGGTCATGGTCCCAGGGTCCTGGGATCAAGCCCTGCCCTGCATTGGGTTCCCTGCTCCGTGGGGAGTCTGCTTCTCCTTCTCCCACTCCCCCTGCTTGTGTTCCCTCTCTCGCTGTGTCTTTCTCTGTCAAATAAATAAAATCTTTAAAATAAAATAAAATAAAATAAAATAAAATAAAATAAAATAATTCCTGGGACGCCTGGGTGGCTCAGTCGGTGAAGCGTCTGCCTTTGGCTCAGGTTGTGATCTCAGGGTCCTGGGATTGAGCCCCGCATTGGGCTCCCTGCTCAGCAGGGAGTCTGCTTCTCCCTCTGTCTACCACTCCCCCTGCTTCTGCTCTGTATCTCTCTCTCTGACAAATAAATAAAATCTTTAAAAGAGTCTCATAAAAAATAAATAAAATAAAATAAAATAAAAATTCCTCAGGCTTGCCATGGCTGACCTACCGAAGGAGCAACCAAAAGGAGAGTCGCTGTCAGCTAGGTCCCGTGATGTGCAATTTGGTCCTACCATGTTAGGCAATAAATGGGAGTCTTGGGTTCTCAATACATTGGACAAAATGTGGTGTTTCTTAAGACTCTTCCATGCAACATGCAGAACCGAGGTTTTTCTGTCTTTAGTTGACCCCTTTGATAATCTTTCACCCATAGACCCAGGAATCGTCATTTTATTCCAAGCAAAAGGGACTCCATTTCTCCTGACCCTTTTCCCCCCAGCACCTTTCCTGGGCAGTAAGCAGGAAGAGAAAAGACCTGAAAAAGTCAATTTATGGAACTGAAATAAACATTTTCATGAGATTTTTCAGAAATATGTCGACAGATTCTAGCTACAACATTTTCTTCCTAATGTAGCAACTCTGCGGTCTGCTCCTAAATAGGCACTTGACAGAAAAGCACATAAAAGAAAATATTCTCTTGAGGGTACACAGCCCAAAGGATTTTAAGGAGTTAGTTTGATCCCCGCCCCCAATCAAAAGGTGGCAACAAGAAAGACACTAAAACCAACCCTTTTTGCAGAAAGCTGCTGTTCATTTACCTTTAAATATTTAATGAGCTCCCCCGGAACCTCTTTCGAGCCTGACAGAATCAGCTGGCAATGATGGAAGAATTTGTGCACATGGAGATCCTGAAAAACAGATGGACACGGCCATATGAAATGTGATTCCTCACCCTCAGACGCAGGCTCTCTAGCGCTCCTTCTGCCCTCATCTTGCAAACCTACCCACCAGGGTCTCCAAAGCACCCAGCCCCGGCTGCTGCAGGTACCAACATCTGTGTCCGCGTCCCTTAGTCCCCTGGACCATCACACAAAGCAGCAGAACCAGGCAAAGTGAGCATGTGCCTAAGCATACCGGGCAAGCCACAGTTTTTGCGTGACTAGTCAAACCTTCGTTTAATTCCTTTTTTGACAGGTGTAGCCTCTGAAGTTGGGCTGCTTCTACATTTTTAATGAAATGAGTAGGAATAGAGGTCTGGACTGACAGACGAAGGAAAGGGAGCAGTAGGGAGCTACCAGACAAGTCTCAGGCATTCAATGTTCAACTTACCATGGCACTTGGCTGGCGAGTGTCCAGCTGGCCTATATGGAATCTATATATCATACGCAGGCTCTGTGGACAGTGCGTACCGTATCGGGAACTGGGATAATAAGATTTGGATTTTAACCTGCTTCTTCTAATTAGTATCTGTGTGACCTTGGGTCAGTCATCTAACCCGACCAAGTTTCGGTTTCTCCATCCATGGAATGGTGAAGTGGGCAGGGGGGCCACACCAAGGAACGTGGACTGCCTCTTGTCCATCGGTGATTTTTTGAATGGTCGCTTGAGCCTTCCAACAGACATCTGACTCTAACTGCATGGCTGATAAGGCTAAGAGTAAACTGTACTAGTCATCCATGATCCACTGACTTCAAATTTCTGGGTTTGACTCCGGTCTAACGGTGAGAAAAACATCAGACAAATTCCAACAGAAGGGCAGCCTACCCAATATCACTACTCATGAAGATGGACAAGGTCATCAAAAACAATGAATGTCTGAGAACTTGTCACAGCCAAGAGGAGCCTAAGAAGATGGAACAACTACATGTAATATGCTATCCTGGATAGAATCGTGGAACAGAAAAATATCATTAATAGGTAAAAACTAAGGAAATCTGAGTAAATACAAACCTTAGTCATTGATTATGTATCACTACTGGTTCATTAATTATAACAAACGTGTCATACTAATGAATGTAAGGGGTTAATAACAGGGAAACTAGGTGGGGCGCCTCAGTGGATCAGTTCGTTGAGCGTCTGCCTTCGGCTCAGGTCACGATCTCAGGGTCCTGGGATCGAGCCCTGGGTCGGGCTCCCCGCTCAGTGGGGAGCCTGCTTCTCCCTCTGCCCTCTGTCCCTCCCCCGGCTTGTGCTCTCTCTCTCTAAAATAAATAAATAAAATCTTTTTAAAAAATAACAGGGAAACAAGGTACAGGGTATATGGGAATTCTCTGTATTGTCCTATTTTTCTGTAAATCCCAAACTGTTCCAAAAACTAAAATTTATTTTTTTAAAGAGGTGATAAGGGCCTCCACAATCCTTTCAGACTTTTGTGAGGCTTGAATCCATTAATGGGAACAAAGGGATTCGGGGATTTGAAAGGGATTATAAAATCTGAGTTACTGCTATTAAGAATGATGTTATTACTAATGAGAAAGCCTTTGAGGTCACAATCTCTCTAAAGCCGCAGGAATCAAATATAGTCTATTCTAAACAAGAAATAGAATTGGGGGCACCCGGCTGGCGCAGTTGGAAGAGCATGCGACGCTTGACCTCGGGGTCGTGAGTTCAAGCCCCATGCTGGGTGTGGAGATTACTCAAAAATAAACAAACTTAAAGACTCAAATATCAAAATTGACAAAATTCACATGATGCAACTTACTTGAGTATAAATCGTAGACTCTAAGTGGCTTTTAATCTTCAACAAAGGCTTTGCACCGTCTACCCACTTAATATCCACATTAGATTGCTGTGGACGGAAAATAGATAGGAGTTTCTATAACATACCTATGAATAGATGAGCAACACATGACACCTTTACACATTTCAACTTTTTCCCTTTTTTTTTTTTAACCCCAGAAACAAATGTGTTTGTGTCACACATAGGGAACTATTGGAGACAATAACCTGCCTTGAGAATAAACGGCTCCTAGATCATTTTCAATTTCCAGTGCTTTGCCGGCTGAACTTTCATAAAGTACAATAAAAATGAATTACTAAATAAATGCATTTTTAACAACGATGCACAAAATCCAAGCCTCAGCTTGTAAAACTGTTATTAGAATAACAGACACGAGGGGTGCCTGGCTGGCTCAGTCAGAAGAGCATGCGGACTCTTGGTCTCAGGGTCGTGAGTTCGAGCCCCGCGTTGGGTGGAGGGATTACTTAAAAATAAAATCTTTAAAAAAAAAAAAAAAAAGAATCAACAGACATGAGGTAACTTGGTCAAACTGCTCTCCAAAGTTTTCCAGCGCTCACTTTCCATACTTAGCTTTCTCGTGGACCGGTCCTCAGACCGGACTTTGTGAAGCTATCCACCAGAAGAGCGAATTCTACTTTTTAAACGTTTCATCGTGATCCCTTCAACAAACGCAGTGATTTTCCTACCCTTCTTGATTCTGCATCATTCAGATTCAAGTAGCCTGGAGGAAGATTGGCGGAAACTGGCAGCTGCTGCTCAAATGTAATGATTCTACCATCCTTCAGCAAAGGTACCCAGGCAAAGCCAACTGCCAAGACAATAATCAACCATGAGAGATGAAACTGCAAGTGCAATTAGCTACACAGATCTCTGAATGCTGGGGAACAGGGCGGGGTGGCAATGTTTCCAGGGGTCTGTATGGGGGAGTCCACGCGGGTGGGCATCTGAATCCTGGGGAAGGAACAATGCATTTGGATGGCTTCCTAATCACAGCCTGGCCACTAATGAGTTCTCTACTCAACTTCCTGGACTATAAATTGGGAACGACACATAGTCTTTCCGCCTACTAGTTACTGAGAGACCAAAGAGAGATAATACAGGAGAATACTTAAAAAAATTTTAAAGTGCATCAGTACCATTATCTTTACCCTTTGGGGGATGAATTGTGGTAGACTTATTTTTTAAAAGAGTCAGAGCTCCCTCATCCATCCCTAGTGAGAGCACAGAGTCTCGGGTCTGGGACAATCTCAGCCAGCAATCAGCATGTTGCAGATTTTCTTTCAGCAACCCGACGGTGAGGGACTATGAAAAATTAAGGTCACAAGTCAAGGTCACAGCCCATATTCATACAAGGCAGTGTTCAGCTGGGCAGGTTTTCCTGATTACAGAAGGACGAGGTGTAGTAGCAGAATGCAGACGGGCCATAGTGTTTACGACTCGAATCCACTGAGAGATTTCCCCCCGTCTCTGTATTTCCTAAAAGTTCTGCTCAAAAGAGCCTCTTGGATTTCTATTAGAAAACTCATCATGTTCCAGCTAAAAAAGCCTGAGCCATCTGTATTCCTCAGGTTGAGTAGTGTCATTATTTCCATTATAGAGCTTACTCTGGACTTCAAGTGTTTGTATCTCAGCTGTAAAAAAAGCTTGCTCGGGACCAAGGTTTGGCACATGAGCGAGGATGTTGGCTGGAGAGCCCTTTTTGAAAGCCACTGCCTTCTGATTCTTGAAAATTCTTTGCGTGAGTGTGTATGTTTATACTGCGAACACAGAAGTCAACACAAATCTGGTTAGAATGTTTTCATGCACGTGTTTAATTTGGCAAATGCTTTAATTCTTCAAAGAAGACAAATATGTTGCTTTCTCTAAGGAGACTAAATGGCTTTCTCAGACTCCGAAACACGTCTGAAGGGCATCTTTACTAGCACAACTTCAGAAATCGTTTACCCAGGGCGCCTGGGTGGCTCAGTGGGTTAAGCGACTGCCTTCGGCTCAGGTCATGATCCTGGAGTCCCGGGATCGAGTCCCGCATCGGGCTCCCTGCTCGGCAGGGAGCCTGCTTCTCCCTCTGACCCTCCCCCCTCTCATGTGCTCTCTCTCTCTCTCATTCTCTCTGTCTCAAATAAATAAATAAAATCTTAAAAAAAAAAAAAAAAAGAAATGGTTTACCCAGAGCTCTTCTCTTATAAAGAGCAGAGGAAAGTAACGTGAGCACGGGAACCATTCGAAAGGACTCTGTCAGAGTAGTCAACTGAAAAAGCAGACACATGACCGAAGGTTTCCAGTCCAGAAAAATAGGAAAATCTATTTCTTGTTCTTGGTTGAAATTTTTCCCCACAGACATGTTTATTGAGATAGAATTCAGATACCATACAGTTCGTCTATTTAAAAGTGCACCCTTCAACAGTTTTTAGCATATTCACAAAGCTGGGCATCCACTGCTACGATCTAATTCCAGAACTCTTCCATCACACCACAAAAGAACCTCCACACCCCTTAGAAGTCACTCCCTATTTCTCCTTTCCCCCAGTCCCTGGCAACTGCTAGTCTACTTTCTGTCTCTATGGAATTGCTTAGGCAACATTTTTGCACTATGAATTAATCAGAGCGTGGCCAAGGGTGTCTCTCAGTCAAAACTCATACAGAGCACTTGGAAGCTGAGAAGGTACAGTGTCGAGCACACGCCATCTGGCTCAGGGATGTGAAGCCACTTAAGGATGGACAGTTCAAAGCGAAGAGTGGCCCACGGAATAACCATCTTGTGCTCCACCGAGCCCTTTGCCCCCTTCAGTCTAGGATTTAAATAAGGAAAGAGTAATGTGTCCTTTAGGACGTGCACGGTCTTGAGTTCCTATTGTTCTGCCAGATTTCTTCTCAACCCTCGCGGTCCCTTGCCCTGAACAAACTGCAATTCCTGTGGAGACAGAGAACAGGACCACACGATCCATAAGGGCAACTTTCTACTACTTCAGTCTGGCTGCCTGGCGGGCTTCACTCAGATGTCTCACCGGCACCTCAAACTCAACATCAGTCCAAAACCTATGATTCCCCACTACCCTGTGATTTTGCTACTTGCAAGTTCCTTCTTTCCAGTGTTGAAGCTTCACTGCTAACTCTGAATTCTCTCTCTAGTTACCAACCATTTGTCAGACCCGATATATTCTTCTTCTGCAGTCCCTTTCTCTCCATCCCCTGGCTACTGCCGTAGGGTGGCCCCCTTTCCCCCTGGACCTCTGAAGTAACCCCTAACTGGCGTTTCTTCCTTCTTTCTCACTCCAACGCCCTCCGCCATCTCATCGCTGCCTGCGGAAGAGCTCTTACCGGTGTTTACAGCCCTTCGATAGTTCCATGCTGGTGACAGAATACAGTCAAATCCACAGCCTGGCATTCAAGGCTTTCCATGATCTGGTGCCTCCTTTTCAACCTTACGTCCTGTTGATTCCCCTCCCAACACCTGGTGCTATGGTCCTACTGAACTTACGCGTGGTTCCCTGTCCATATCCCTCAACACTCGGCCTCTGGACAAGCTCTTCCGTTATCCTGGAATCTACCTTCCTGCCATCACTGCATTGTCAAACTCTACTTAGCCCGTTTAAGGCCTCACCCCAAACCCCATCTCCTCCTGGGAGCCTTCCCAGATTCCCAGCCACTTGTCCCTCCAACCAGTCGAAGTAATAACTCACTCTTCCCGGAGATTATACAGCACCGCTTTCTTGGTAGCTACTACTTTCTGTCTTGTCTGATGGTTGTCTTATAGATCTCGTTTCCCCTGCTAGACCATAGGCTCACTGAAGATGAGATCTATGTTTGAGTCTCCACTGTATTCTCCTTAGTACTTATCATAATGTCTCATACATAAGAAATATGCAGACTTATTTGGTGAATGAATGAATGCAGGAATGAATGAATGAATGAATGAATGAATTTCAGACTGATCCAGGCTAGCTTGGATCTGAATCCCAGGGCCTCCTGACATTTATCTAGTGGCGGTGACACACACAATGTTTATAGGGCTTCTGTGTTCTCCTAAAGGATGCTTCCCACTGGTTTATCTAAAGCTTTGCTGGATGGGACCAGGACTGGCCCTTCACTACTAGCGTTTATTCCGATTCATTAAATCTGTTCTGTTCTCACTAGAACCAGGTGGGTCCCCAATCTCCCTCAGGCTCAAATATACCCCTGGGCTCTGGGCTTACTTCCTACTTCCTTAGCGAGACAGACTGGAAAGTTCTGGTTGCTGGGCCATTCTACTTAAAAGAAATGATGGTCGGGGCGCCTGGGTGGCTCAGTCATTAAGCGTCTGCCTTCGGCTCAGGTCTTGATCCCAGGGTCCTGGGATCGGGCCCCACATCAGGCTCCCTGCTCGGCGGGAAGCCTGCTTCTCCTTCTCCCACTCCCCGCTGCTTGTGTTCCCTCTCTCACTGTCTCTCTCTCGTCAAATAAATAAATAAAATCTTTAAAAAAAAAAAAGAAATGATGGTCAAATGAACCTATAATTCATCTTTCACCAGTGAACTTTTTAACTCAGAAATGTACATTTTGGTGAGGGGAAGAAGTGGTTTGCAGCTTGAGGAAAAGAGGTTACATTCTAGACAATTCCATCTCAAATAGCTGTAGAAAGAGACTTTGAAAGAGTACACGTACCTGGAGTTTCAACTGTGTCTTGCTTTTTGGTTGTTCCCTTTGTATTAATTTCACAACTCACATGATAAAAAGTAAAAAGCAAATGATGTTTTTGATGCAGGTGAATGGGAAGCTCGATTTTAATCTGAAATGACAGCAAAATCACACATCGCATTTTGTTTTGTTTTCATTGTCAAGCTGGACAGTCAGACCTTTAGTTCAATTTCATCATACTTTTCCAATGACATATTTTTTCTCAACAACAAGCCAAGTCCTCAAGTAATAGGTATCATTTAAATATACTCTAAAGGCTTTTCCAGTCAGTTTCAATTTGACAACAATAGTCTCCTGGGTAGTGAGGGCTGATTTATGACTTGTGCTGGAGAGTCCAGTGGATTCTCCTGGATGCAACTTTGCAGCAGGATTTTCTAAAACACTGGATCAAAACCACAGCCTCACAGCCCAGAGATACTATGTAACTCGATCTGAGTCAGTGAATGCAATCCATCTAAAATGTGTACTGAGTTTGAAAGGTTTCTTTTTTCTAAACTGTTGCTTTCCTTTGCATGGAAAAAAAAAAATTAAGCTTTGCAAATAAATGTGCAAAAAGTCACTATGGTATTATGGTATCCACCAATTACAGTTCATATAAATATCTTTTGAAGGAAAACACAAGATTACTCTTGAATAAAGAAATAAAAATCGTCACCCTTGGCACATGAATTTAATCCTAGAAATTAACACTTCAGTACAAGCATCTCAAGTGATTTTCCAATCAGGACCCAACCAAATGTCTTTACCGCCTCCTGGAAGTATATAAGAGACACATCACAGATTTAATTGATTGGACACGTGTGCATACACCTGCACAAAAACACATGCAATCTCTCTCAATCTCTCGCTGTCTTGGTCAATAGAGACTGAAACGACTGAAAAACCTGTTTCTTTCGGGCGCCCTAAAAATAATGCGGATTACTTGCTAAACGATCGAGTTTTCTGGAGTGACTGGTGTCGATGAGAGAGGGGGACATATTAAAACAGCTTGGTGCTGGACATCTGGCCTCATCATCATTCACGCAAGGCAGGGTTTTGGTGTTAGAACTAATTTCTGTTGTAGGTATATTTCACCACAGAACACGCCTATTCATAGCAGCCAGACCATCTGGGTATCTAATGCTCTGCTGCACATAAATATGGGCACACTCTCTCTCTGGGGGGCAAAACCGCAAGGCACCGCTATGCTCCTCCCCATCCCCCACACCACCAAGAGCATTGGATGGAGAAAGGGAGGAGGCCTCAAGCTGGGGTGCAAAGCCTCCTGACGACAGCAGGTGGACCTGGGGAAAAATCGTGACAGCAGGGGGGATGGTGACAGACAAAGAGCCCTGAGAAGCAGAAAGAGCAAAGTTGCGGCCTGGGATGCATATCCAGGTTCCTGGAGACACTGAGGAATCAAAAGCAGTCTGCAGATTTGGCTAAGCCAGGGACACGCCAACTGGAGGAGGCTGGGACAGAGACACTAAGAGAGACACTGGCAAGTACAGAGAGATGCAGAGAAGAAGAAGGAAAGAGAGGCAGAGGCAGGGCCCGAGAGGTAGACTGGGGTGGAGGGGAGCATGGAGCTTGCGAGACACTCCCCTTCGTCTACACTGCACTGACGCATTAGAGCACCCAGTGGGGTTCTGGCGGCCCCCACGTGCTGCTGCGTCTCTCAAAGCATTTCACTTACAGAGCGGCTGCGCCCCCAGCCCCATGCAAAACCGCAGGAAGAAAGATCTAGAAGGGCCTTCAGAACATCTCTTCTGAATTTCTTCTTTGAAGGCTGAGGAAATGGGAGACTTGGGAAAGGGGAAGTGGCTTGCTCAAGATCACAGAGCCAGTTGTCAAGGCGAGGCTAGAATCCTAGCTCTCGTCTCACGTTTGTTCCCTACGTGGTTACCTCTTGCCGGAGCCCCTTCCCTTTGTGGGCACATTCCACCGTCATCAAAGGGCATCGAGCCCTTCGCCTTGGTGTGACGCTTTCTATTTTCACGGGACAAAATGTTCAGGGATTGCAAGGGCAGAGAAAATGATGGAGATGAAGAGAAAAAGAAGAGCCACCGCCATGTTTTACGAACATCGGAAAAATGCCTTCTCACCTCATCATAGAACTCTGGATTTTGGTTGTGATGCGAGACAACAGCATAAGCATTTGTGGTAAAAACAGACCCGGCGGGTTTTCCGTAAATACACTGCAAAAGAAGGAAACGGAGTCACCCATCTCGGTGAAGGCCTTTAAATATAACGCAATGGAACCACACATGGTTGGAGGCATCTGTGAGCCCAAGGCCATGGCCAAGCCCACCAGGCTCTCACCGTGAGCTTGTAAATTCTGAATCATTTACAGTCACTCCAGCTACCACCCCAGACATCGCGGAACTTGGCTGCATGGATGCTTCTGAATTTCTGGTCATCAAAAAAAAAAAAAGCACTCCCCAATTAGTTGACAGCAAGAAGTCAAACATGGCTAATCATTTGGAAAGGGAACATTCTGAAACCAGATTTGGAAAGCTTACTTCTCTCGTGCTATTTGCCTTTCTTGAGAAGCTCCCCGCCAGGCAGTTAGCAACATTTGCTGGATGCTCCTTGGGCGGTGGGCAAGGTGAGGAGCTAAAACTCGCGCACACAGCAGACACATTCCCAGCCTAAAGGGATTAAAAACTGAACGTCTACTAAGCTACAGACAAGCTTACTGTTCGCTCACTTTATGAGCCCTGTTTTAAAATTCACTGGCTTTCTGTGAGACCCATAAAATAAATGCGAGGCTTTCTATGGTTCCATGAAAAGATCCGATTGCATTTCTGGTGTGAGTTTTGCACTTCCACAGGCCCAATAAGCTCAAGGATAAATATGGAGTCAGCATGCCAAGGTACTAATTGCCTCACCCTGTTACTTCAGAGCCAGCCTCTAGGCCAGCTAAGAAATGAAAATCAGAACTCCATGTGAATGCATCGCCAATTCTCCTTAAATACGGTTCTGGAGGCAATTTGCAGGAACTGCAGAGGGATAACCTAAGAATCTTTAAGGGTACAAAAGGACATTGCATGGGGGAGAAGGAAGAGTCATTCTCATCTCCAGGGAGGGGGGAATCAGAGAAAATACACCTAATTTGAGCCAGCTAATTCTTAGGTTTCTCGGGTGGTGGGGGGGAAGAACACCAAAAATCCCAAAACAACGAAACACCTCTTTTCTGAGGTAGGGGTTATTAAACATTCAATGACTTAGTCAGGGGCTTCCAGGCTTTTTCCCCAGGAGGTCTGAATGGAGGACTGGCTGTCCATCTGTCTGATTTAGGCTCAAGCTAGAGAAGTAGGGGGCCAGATAAACAAATTGTGACGGCTAGGTGCTCTCGGAACTTCTCTTTCAGGCCTCTGTTTAATGCGCTCAAGAGTGAAAAGATAAAGGCGCTGTGACGTGAGAGGTATTTAAGGATTCCTCTGTCGGAGAATACTGAGATTCTGCTTTGCCTCCACCACGAATCCAAGTCTGGAGGCACCATTTGGACACTGCCAGGGGAGAAGTCCTATCTCAGATCAAAGCAGTCATGCTGTGCTTCTGTTAGCTCAAAGCCTGTTCAGGTTTCAAGGAGAAAGGAGTTTATGGTCCCCTGATGATACCATTAGAAACTATCAGGTCATAGGAGAAAATGACCTTGTGATGGCACATCAGAGCAATGCAAAATCAAAGAGGAGCAAAAGCAAAACGCTGGTATATGAAGCTGACCCATTTTTAAAGCTACACACCCTCCTACCTCATTTGGTTATTTTTAAAATATTTAATCCTCACAGTTAACGTGTAAGAGTAGAAAAGGCAGTTTTACCTTCATCACTCGAGTACATTTTCTTTGTGGAGCTCAGAGAAATCAAACTTAGCCTATGAAACTACCAAGTACCAAAATCTTTATCTTTTTTTTTTAAGATTTTATTTATTTATTTATTTGAGAGAGAGCATGCGCACACAATCAGGGGGAGGGGCAGAGGGAGAGGGAGAAGCAGGCTCCTCGCTGAGCAGGGAGCCCGATGTGGGGCTCCATCCCAGGACCCTGGGATCATGACCTGAGCTGAAGGCAGACGCTTAATGACTGAGCCACCCGCGGGGCTCAGTCCCAGAACCCTGGGATCATGACCTGAGCCGAAGGCAGACACCCAACCCACTGAGCCACCCAGGCGCCCCCAAAATATTTATCTTTACATTAAAAGTGTATGCTTATCAAGATCATAAACAAACCTTTAGAGCGCTAGCGTCGCTTTCATCTGAATCCCGGAATTCCACACAGACCGCAATGTTCCTTGCCTAAAAATGATTAATCACTCAAAATGAGTCCTAAAACCAGAAAATTATAAATAGCATTTTATACCCCAAAATGTATAGTTTACACTGCTTACCTTGGCAAATGTTTTCTGGCTATCGTATTTTAATTGCAAGGGATATACATACAGATGGTTTTTGTAAATAGTAAATGGATAACAGTATTTTGTCATTTCTGGAACAAACTCTTCGACCTCCACAGTAATATTTTGACAATTCTTTTCGAAAGGCTTCAGGGGCACATATGATGAAGTAATACAATCTATACCAGAGGAAAAAAAACAGGCAAAGATAATACAATCTAGCAATCACGAACACATTCCTGCCTTTATAAAAATATACGTGGACCGCGTTCTCAAAGAGTGATTTAACAAACAGAATTCTTAGTGATTGACAAAAAAGTCATACAACCATTTTAAGCACCTAGAAGGACAAAATGGCGTAGCCTGGTACTGATTTTAGTAGAACCATCCAAACCAGACATGATTGCTAGCTCGTTCTCAATGTAGAATGATTTGCCAAATATAACACATCATAATTTTGACAAATTTAAACTCTGCAAAGAACTCCATTACATTTTTCCTCCTGTGGCTGCAATTTAGCTTTCACTGCAAATTTTTATTGGTATCGGGGAACTAACAGTAAATGTATGCCTCCAATTAGCTCGTGGATAGTCACTCTGAAAAAAGTTAACTTGGTGCAGGTGCAATGTTCACCTAGGAAAAACGGGAGGCCTTTGGAAATGACAGATCTTAGGATGTGTTACAAATAATAAATTCATTACTCCTGAAGGTGAAAAACACAAAGGTTCGGAGAAGTGTGGTGGCCAGGGTTACTGAAGTACCATGGGACTAGAGGTGATTCATATACCAAAGGAGCTCTAACGTTGCTTGTCCTTGCTGCACTGTGGTTTTGATGGAGCGGGAAGACCCAGGAAGAGTTACACCTGAGCACACAGTGTTTTCTGTTGGGTTCGGTTTTCTCCGATTATTTTTTTTTAAGATTTTATTTATTTATTTGACAGAGAGAGACACAGCGAGAGAGGGAACACAAGCAGGGGGAGTGGGAGAGGGAGAAGCAGGCTTTCCTGCTGAGCAGGGAGTCCGATGCGGGGCTCGATCCCAGGACCCTGGGATCATGACCTGAGCCGAAGGCAGTCGCTTAACGACTGAGCCATCCAGGCGCCCCGGTTTTCTCCAATTATTATAGTGATACTTACAATAGAATATCTGGAGATAGAGAGTAAAGGCACACAGAAACAAGTGATCGCTCCACTATCCAGAGATAACTACTGTTAGTATTTTGGCATATTTTCTTCTTATCTCCTTTCAGTGCCTGTTTTATATAATAATATTCAAATCCTACTGTATATATATATAGAACTTGATCCTGGGCTGGGTTTTTTTTTGTTGTTGTTTTTGTTTTTGGCATTTGATCTAATGTTTTATTCTGTGAACTCTTTATAAACATCATTTTTCACGGCTGCATAAAGTTTCCTGTTGTACCGTCATGCCTTAACCACACCGATGGTGTTAGATTCTTAGGTTGTTTCCAATCTCCCTCCAAAATAAACAACACAGAAAAGAGCACCTTTATGCATAAACTCCTGTCTACATTCCAAATTATTTCTTTAGGGAAAAATAATCCATTCTACTCTTAGGTGTTTTGGAGTTTAAGTTGGATGCCACTCCCCTGCTTATGATCCTTTAGTGACCTCTTATTGCACATGGAATAAAATCCAACCCTTTAAAGAGTTACCATGGTCTATACAATTTCCTGCAGACCTTCTCCTGCTTCATTCCCATCTTCATTATTCCCATCACACACCACACTGGCTTCCTTTCTGCTCCTATGAACCAAGCTTGCTCCTGCCTCACGGTCATTCAGTATGCACCACCCTCAGTCTGGAATGTACCGTCTCCAACCACCATGTGCTGGCTCCTTCTCGCTCTTCAGTTCCTGAGCTGGAGCAAGGCCACCCTTGGCCACCCTTTTTAAAGCAGCCCACCCCAATCACCAACTCGAATCGCTCATTTGTCTTCTTATTTACTGTCCGTCACTCCTTCTAGACTTTAATCTCCATAATTGCAGAGTTTATTCAGTGAATGAACGGATAGAGAGAAGCTCGAATCAAAATGCCTTAGTTATGAACATCTATGAACATCAATTACCACATCGTGTTCCTACTCCTAGCCAGCAGTAGATGGTTTCACTTTAAACATGTTTGTAAATGCGACAGAGAAGCAAAAGCATCTTGCTACTTTAATTTCCATTAGTGGCATTATTATGAAGATTTGAACATTTTTCAAGTTTTTATTAGCCACTCCATTTTATTTCCTGCAAAGTGTCTTTTCTGTCTTCTGTCCATTCTTCTGAGATTTTAGATTCTTGTCTTTAGAGAGGAAAAGAAACTCTCCTTTTTGGATCCCTTGATGGGATTTATCCAAGGCAAAAAGCAGCAGAAACTGACTAGGGAACACTCACAACAGGATAGTATATATGAAACAGCATCTGATAAAATCAACTTAATACTCTTCCTAATTTGAAACTATTCACCATGTGTACTGGATTGAATAGTGTCCCCCCAAAATTCACAGCCACCAGAACCTCAGAATTGACTATTTTTGGAAATAGGGTCTTTGCAGGGGCACCTGGCTGGTTCAGTTGGAAACAGGGTCTTTGCAGATGTAAATGGTTAAGATGAGGTCATACTGGTTTAGGGTGGGCCCTAAATCCAATGACTGGTGAGTCTTCCTTAGAGCACTGAAAGGGAACACAGCCCTGCTGATACCTTGATCTTGACTTCTAGCTTCCAGAACCATGAGAGAATGAATCTGTCATCCTAAGCCACCCAGTTTGTAGGAATTTCTTACACAGCCCTAGGAACTTTATACACCATGTAAACCTCAAGAAATGTATTAAAAAGATGAAAATTTGAGATTCAAACATAGCCCTTTAAGGTTTATTTGTAACACGTGAATTCTTACTTGATAAATCCACAGGAACACATTCTACTGTGATGTTGAGCTGCCCAGGAATAATCTGCAATTTGGTCTTCTCTGGCCTAGGTGTAAAATAAGAAATATTTTATACTTAAAATTTATGATTACTGAATGCACTGGCTTCCAAATGCTTCCAAATCCAAAAATGCTCCAAAGCATTCAGTTTCTCCCATGCATGACTCACATTCATCATTTCAAGAAATTATAATTCATCTATTTTACTGATTTACTACAGTAACACACTTACTTCTTGTATTCTGAGAGCAACTTGAGAATGTCTTCATTTGAAAGCTTGCTACTGTCTTGTTTATACAAAGGAGAAAATCTCCCATCCAGATCCAGAGAACCTTGAGTATCTTTGAAAATGGGTCTAAAACGGCAAGAGAATTTTTTTTTTTTTTAATTCTGAAGTATTGACAAATTATGACAAACTTAGTGCTGGTGTGTGTATGATGTGGTACAACCAGTTTGGAAAACTCGTTTGGTAATTTCTCATGAAATTCAGCACACACTCACCCTCTGATCCTGTAAGTCCACTCCTAGGCATATTTCCACATGGCACTAAATGTTCATAGCTGACTTATTTGTTATATCCCCAAAAGGAAACAGCCCGGATATTCATCAACAAGTGAATGGATACACAGTCGTGTATTCATACAATGGAATGAGTGAAGGGCTGATGAGTGAAGGGCTGATACATACAGCAATATGGATGAATCTCAAAACCAGACTAAGCACAAGAAACCAAATGCAAGAGTACATACTGCACGATTCCATTTGTATGAAGGTCTAGAATAGAAAAAAGTCATCTGTAGTGATAACCATCAGATTGGTGGCTGACTGATGGGAGTGGGATGGCTGACTGGACAGGGGCATGAGGAAATTTTCTGAAGTGATAGAAACGGTCCAGATCTTGGTTGGTGTGGTAGTCACATGACTGGAAACATTTGTGAAAATTCACCAAGCCAGATATATAAAACACATGCATTTGAATCAAAGGTAAAGCTTTATCTCAAAGTTGATGACCATTAAGTTAGATCTTTAGGGTCGATTTATACGAAATTTACAAGAGATATGTAGAGTTTCCAAATACGAATGTGGTTGATTCCCTACCTCCCCCCTTTCCCCTTCTTCCATTTTTAAGCAGCTACTTACTGCTAAAATGGGAAGTAATGTCCAAGCTCCCAACACACTGGAAGCAGCTCTAGCCAAAAACATAATTCCCCCCTGGCAGAGCCTCTGAAGATGTGGTTCGAGGCATGAACCACTGTTCCTACTTCTAAGCATACCTCCTTTATTTTCAGTAAACAGGGGTTTAGCGTACATCTTTAAAATATCACAGGCAAGCCTTTAGAGTGAGTTCTTGCTGTTTCTGACAGCCAAAACAATGCAGGAAGGAAAAAGGAGCCCAATTCCTCATCAGCACAGGGGTTCAGAGCTTCCACCTTTGAAGGTTTTTAAGTTAATTTTTCTACTGACCAAACAGCATCGAACAGCTCTTCCGACAGCCTGGGCAGTGGGCCACGTGCTGCAGTGGTCTAGTGTGGGTGGAGGTCACGTGCTGTGGGTTCGGATCTCTGCTCCGCCATATGCTACGTGAAGTGGGCAAGGACTTTTTTTTTTTTTAATTTTATTTATTTGACAGAGAGAGAGCACAAGAAGGCGGAGCAGCAGGCAGAGGGAGATGGAGAAGCAGGCTCCCCACTGAGCAAGGAGCTTGATGCGGGGCTCAATCCCAGGACCCCGGGATCACGACCTGAGCCGAAGGCAGACGCTTAACAACTGAGCCACCCAGGCGCCCCAAGGATTTTTTTTTTTTTTTAACCAGCCTGCAAAACAAGGCCAAGTGTGCCTTTTCATCTACCAACACACAATACATTTTGAAAGCTTCCCCAAATGAAATGATTATAAATAGTGACAGAAGAGTTAATTAACTTAGAATCTCCTATCCTTATGCTACTCCCCAATACCCACTGAACATAATTGAATTATTCAGAACGTGGTGTCCTTTCCCGAGAAGTTCCGATGAGCTGTACAGGCTGTACCACAAACAAGCCAGTGAACCTGGACTTCAAAGGTGGGGGATAAGCAAGAAAGACAGTTTAAGTCATCACTGTATGTAGACATGCAAGAATTGGAAAAAAAAAAAAAAAAAAGAAAAAAGAAAAGAATGTAACCTACCCTAAGAGATGAGCTAGAGATAACACCCTGCCATATACACTGACGGGTTTCCTGCATTTGTCATCAGAAAGCAAGTCTATTAATTAATTACCCACTTGCACTTAACAACTGCATTCTTCTGCCTTCTCATTTTTAGTGCGTTTTCCAGAAATATTCTAGGATAGCTTTTCGAAGCATAAACCTAGCCAACTCTGAAATAGTGGGCACACTGTACATAATTCACTGCAATTTGGGGTTTTCTGGGGGCAAAAAAAAATTCCATTACTTTAGCAAATAAGCTCTGCTTTAAAATGCAATAAAATTAAGTGGTGTCAGTCAGATCAGGAACCGAGGCCAAAGCAAATTTCCCTGAAGCACCACGGATGAAGAAATGAAAGGTTCCCTGAGGCACAGCAAATTTTAAGAGAACGGATTCTCCATGGAAACCCAAACCCCAAGGTGCCGGTATTAGGAGGAGGGGCATGTGGGAGGTGATTAGGTCAGGGGGGTGGAGCCCTCGTGAATGGGATTAGTGCCCTCAGAAGAGGCCAGAGAGGGGGCTCACTTCCTTTCTGCTACGTGAAGATAAGCCAGCTAGCTGTCTGCACCTGAAAGAGGCTCCTCACCAGAACCTGGCCATGCGGGCACCCAGATCGCAAGCCTCCCGGCCCCCAGCGCTGTTTGTTATAGCAGCGCGAGTGGACTCAGCCACATCCCAAGTGTCCCAGGACAGACCTGGCGTGTCAGAGCCCACCCGCTAAATGCTGCCGGCAAGGACAACAGCTGTGAACTTTACAGATGAGAGTGAACAGAAAGGTCAGGATTATATTTGTACAAACCTGGCAGCCCAAGCAAAGGGCATTCTGTATTGTCCAAGGCGGCTACACACTTGCTTTGCTGTCCTGTGCACCTTCTGGGCCGTCTGGGGGCAGAAATAAGGAGACACATTCGTACGTGTTCGAATGACCAGAGACTCACCATACACAATCACTTCCCCCACTTTACCAATGTAAAACATCAAAGTCCGGCAAAAGAGATAAAGAAAGAGCTCCCAATGAAAACACGACACTCGTCAGCTACCCACTTTCCAAGACTAGAGTTTTCTTTTTTCTTTCTTTCTTTCTTTCTTTTTTTTTTTAAAGATTTTATTTATTTATTTGACAGAGGGAGACATAGTGAGAGCAGGAACACAAGCAGGAGGAGTGGGAGAGGGAGAAGCAGGCTTCCCGCGGAGCAGGGAGCCGGACATGGGGCTCGATCCCAGGACCCTGGGATCATGACCTGAGCCGAAGGCAGACGCTTAACGACTGAGCCACCCAGGCGCCCTTTCTTTTTTTTTTTTAAATTTCTTTTTCTTTTTGTTTTTTAGATAGAGAGAGCACAAGCAGGCGGAGCAGCAGAGGGAGAGGGTGAAGCAGGCCCCCCACTGAGCAGGGAGCCCAGGACCCTGGGATCATGACCTGAGCCGAAGGCAGACACCTAACCGACTGAGCCACTAAGATGCCCCAAGAGTTTTTTTAAGCATTCTGTGTTTTCTCATTAACAGAGCCTTCATCAAGATATCAGAAGATGGACGAAAAGAGGTGTAGGGTGTAGGGCACATTTTGTACCAAAGACCTCTACTAGGAAAATTTTGAGCAGTTTTAATATGTATTTCCTTTCACACATGAGCAGGCAGACACTCATTATTCTTGGGAGAAGTTTGTTCTGAATACAGCTGACCTTTTTACTCCCAAGATAAAAGCCGAGTGACCAAGAGTCAACGCAATTAGTTTAGTTGGGCAAGGAATTGCTGTTTGCACAGGCACTAGGAGCTGACGGGAGATTAACAGCCCAGAGAGGCTAAACCGGCTGTGAAATGCTGGCTGGATGCTTGTCCCTGGGGATGCAGAAAGCGAGAGGCTCTTACCTACATCACTGAGACTTTTCTCTCCCACGCAAATTAGTCACATGTCTCCTCTGCCTCTTCCGCTCAATAAACACTATTTGGACACACAACTACATGCCACCTACGACAGATTGACTCTTCATAAATACTCAGTAGCTGGACTGCTGCTCATGAACTGTGCCACGCACACTTTTGCTCTCAGGGCCTCCGTTTTCTCATTTATAAAACGAGAGGAAAGGACCAGGTCACTAATTTGCACAAGTCTGGATTTCATGATCCAGAAATGTAGACGGTTAAAGGGGTCACAGACTTTTCACGGTGCCAGCCAAAGACATCCACCAGTCAAAGCAGTTGCTACCATTTCATCTGCCCACATTTCGTGAAAGACATACGGGCGTAATGTTCAAAAGGTAGGAAGAACAAAAATCCCAGCATAGAGGCCGGCCCCTCAAATTGAATACATTTAGCTGCGTGAATCGCTCATTCTCTTGTCTTTCTTTTGCTCATCCCAGACAGGAGGAAGTATGAGTGTAGACTGGCATTTGGGAACCGCGGGGCTGAACCTCCCCAGGTCTGACATTCTAGGGCTGGATGTAAGGGCTGGTAATAAAGAGTAGCTATTGCCAAGGATACGGTATCAATGAACAGATGTGGCCTAACAGCCTTTAGCTCTTATTTTGATAAGTAAGCAGAAATCAGACTGTCGTGTAAACAGAACATAAATGAAAAGGGGGGAAAAGTCATGTTCAAACTGAAACATGCATACTCACCTAGCACCCCATATTTAGAGAATAAGGCTCTTTGGAGGGGTCATTAACAGTACCATTTAAAATATCAGTAAAAGGGGGCGCCTGGGTGGCTCAGTTGGTTAAGCGACTGCCTTTGGCTCGGGTCATGATCCTGGAGTCCCGGGATCGAGTCCCGCATCGGGCTCCCTGCTCGGCAGGGGGTCTGCTTCTCCCTCTGACCCTCCTCCCTCTCATGCTCTCTGTCTCTCATTCTCTCTGTCTCAAATAAATAAAATCTTTAAAAAAAAATAAATAAAATAAAATAAAATATCAGTAAAAGGCGAATTTTACATTAAGCTGAAATGTTCACAAACGAGCTCTATCGATACCTTTGCTGGGTCTGAATTTTTGATGTAGGGTTCCGCACAGTGCGCGATGTTTCCCTGGAGCACCTTTTCAATTCTTGCAACCAGAAAAATTTCAGGATGCGGATTCGTCACTGAGAAAATTCCCTGGGGGGAAAAAATGACTTCCATTAGACATTTTTATGTGACTTCGTACATAACAGTTGCGTGGCTGACGATTCCCCAGTAGGGCGTTTAGCGTCGAATGTTGACATCTAACACAGGGTCATGTCTAGGACCCTGAGCATAGGTTTCTACGTTTCCTTTCATACGGTTCCTAAAGCTCCTGATGCTTCTTTCAAAACAGATTTTCTATTTTGTCACCAACTTCACATCTATTTGTCCCGGAGTAAAAACTGTCGCCATTACTGCTCGGCCTCTTGTTTGGCTGCGTCCGCAAGGTGCCTTTTTAGGCCTAATTAATGCAACGCGTATTGTTCGGCTTCATGGGCATGTGCTAAAATAGTGTGCGTTTCTCAAGTGGAACCAGATGTGCATTTTCAAATGTAGCTGCATGTAACTCCAGAACAATTTCCTCGCAATTAATACTAATTGCAGCTAAGAGGAAGAAAACACTTCACTACGGTTAAAGAGCACCCGTGCTTTCAAGGTGGGGACAGAGGATCCAAAATTTGTTTTTTTCCTGCACGTGCTCCTGTTAAGGGTTACAAATGTAGATGCAACCGAAGTTGCATACGTTTTCTTTGAATGCACGTGACACCACCGTGTCATCCACTGTCTAGCTCCTCCCAAATAGACTATCTTCCAAAGAGCTGGTTAGTTGGTTCAGTCTGTTGTTTAAAGGAACACCACACCAATGAATTCGAATGGAAAAACCCATCGTTGGGATTCTACCAAGTTTTATTTTTCTACTTGGTGTATTACCAACTGTGTTAAGATCATGCGTTCCAGTTTTCAAAATATTTCAGACACATTATCTCATCTGCTCCAGAGCGAACACTCCACAGCGTACAGGAAAGACAAGAAAACTCTGTGTGGGAGCCCAAGTAATTCCCCCCCAAGAATCCAATGGCTTGTAAGGATCCCTTGGAATGGCTGATTCACCTTTGAATTCGCAAGCAGCAAGCAGGGAAGGAAGTGGTTAAAAACTGCTCAGGGAGTTAAAATATCCTGGGTTTAAATTCTGGCTCCACCATTTATGGGTTGAGGCAAGTCCCATCCTGTGTCTACACCTCAGGTTTCTCATCTAAGAAATGGGGATGATCATAGTAATAGCTATTCCAAAGAATTCCTCTATGGATTCCATGTACAGCACGCTAGGAACACCCACTCATTACTTGAGCGGCCCAAAACACTTGCGAGGCCACAGAACCTGATTTGTGGTACTCCCAGGCGCATGCTGCTCAGGTGGGGAGATGCGCCTGGCAGCCAGCCCCTGCTGACCATGCAGCAGGTATGCTAAGCAGCGCACTTGAAGGATGCTCTCACACCTCCCGATTGTCACCTAACTGTCCTAGATGGGTTTTGTGCATTATCTTCCTTGGTCTTCAGAAAAAAAAAAAAAAACCCGAATGCAGGCACTACGATGTACCCATTTTACAGAGGAAGAAACTGAGGGCTTACAGAAGGTTACGCGGTGAACGGATAAAGGAGCTTGCAGCCAGGGCTTCCAGACTATACATTACGGCCCATGCTATGCTGCCTCTCGGCCCTGAGGCCCAAGCATCCAACATCTCACACGATGAGGCCAGCTGAGAACAGCAATACTGATTTTTGCCACCGCTAATGTTCATGGAGCGCCTGCTGTTCTCCTTTCCCAGTACTTGGCGCATTTCCCCACCCTGATGCCAGCAAGGAGTATTATAATTTCGCGAACTCTAACAATGGCTAAGAGCAAGTGCTTTCGCTTGGGTACCTGTGAGCAAACATGGCGGCCTAGTGCGGTGGCGAGTGCTTTCTGGGGACGGCACACCTTGTCAGAGCCTTACAGCCGCCCCTGCATGCAGGTACTATCGTTTCCTCCCGTTTACATACGAGGATGCTGAGGCATAGAAGCGTTCATTTTTTGAAACAACCAGGGATTCCAGTGTAAGGGGGATGCTGTTGGGTAAGGGGGACGCTGTCGGGGTTGTTCTGCCTTTTGTCCCAATCAGCTTCTAGCACTCTCCCTGTCCCCAGAACACAGAAGGGTAGCCAGAGAGCGCCCGGGAATCCCCATGTGGACCGGGAGTCTGGCGCTTGTAGACAAGGCCTCTGGCCCAGCCATCCTTTTCCACCTAGGAGGCATGGATGTGGCTGCCCCCAACTTCAGGGTAACTCTTACCCACTTGACTGCCCCCTCCCTCTAAAGAAGGGGTGAGGCCCCCTCATCCCAGTCCCCAGCACTTACAGAGCCCACAGCACGGCAGGGCTTTGCGGGGAGACTCTGTACCCTTTCACCAGGCCAACAACTGTTGCCCCCCGGGGGGGATCCCCCAGAGCCACAAGGAGGCAGACCTCCAAGAGTCAGCATCTCCCCCGCAACCCCAACCCAAAGTCAATCAGGTCTGACCTTGGGAGACCTGGGGGGCCAGGCTCTGTCAGGGCAGCTGGGAAGAAAGTGACTGGTCATGGTGACTGCTTGAGGTCAGGGAGGCAAAACTACTCAATGGATCCAAGTCCCTCCTTTCCTGTGGTCACCCCATTGTCCCTCAGGAGGCCACTGGAGAGAAAGACTCCGGTGAACAGATGGGGAGGGCCTAGAATGGTCCCCAGACACCCACTGTCCACCAAACCCTGGGAGCTGCTTCTTCCTATAGATAACGCTGCCGTTCGAGCAGCCTTGCTGGAAGGGCTGGGGCCACCAAACAGCCCTTTCTGGGAACTCTGGGGAACTGGGCAGTCTCCCTCTCTCCCGGGTAGCACAGAAGCAGTACAACACAGGGGTAAACACCTGCCCTTTGAAACCTGCTAGGCCTAGTTTCAGGTCCTGTTCCTCATCTTCTAAGTTCTGTGACCCTGGGCAAGCTACTGGACGGGCCCTGTGCCTCAATTTCCTCATCTGTAAAATGGGTATGGTAACAGTACCCACCTACTTTGCTGGGGTGTTATGAAAATAAGGGACTTGATAAAGAAGCAAGAGAAATACAGTGGCACTTAGGAAGTGCTAAACTTGGGGTGCCTGGGGGGCTCAGTCAGTGAAGCGTCTGCCTTCGGCTCAGGTCATGATCTCTGGGTCTTGGGATCAAGTCCCACGTCGGGATCCCTGCTCAGCGGGGAGTCTGCTTCTCCCTCTGCCCCTCCCCCCCCGTTCATGTGCTCTCCCTCTCTGCTCTCTCTCTCAAATAAATAAATAAAATCTTAAAAAACAAAAATAAGGAAGTGCTAAACTTGTCACTGCTGAAAAATGGACAAGCTGGGATTCGGGTTCAGATCTGCCTACATTTGGTCTCTCTCCGACACAGCACTGCTTCCTCATCCTAAACGGGAAGAAGTTGAGAAAAAAACTTCTCCAAAATAAAATGTTCAACTAGTTGAAGTAAATGACCACTTCCCGGTCTCATCAGTTGGTCCGAAAAGGTTGTAAGACAATAAGGCCATCTGAGGCCACTGCCCATTGGGTCATCTTCCCACCTCTCCTCTGTGCTTCTCAGGCTTCTTCTCCCAAGTCCCACATCTTCTGTGCAGCCCCCTAAGTTAACTCCCACCCCCCCCCCCCCCCCCCTTGCCTTGCAAACACCTCTGCTACCATTGTGTGACAGGGTGCAGTATGTTAACTACATTCTGCCGGCCATTATTGACTGGGGTCTTTCCAACAGACCCAGGTTCCAATCCTGCCTTCACGGCTGTGGGCTGTGTAATGGTGGGCAGCTTACTTCATGCACGATCTGCCCTTTCCCCCCCTCCAAAACAGCGTTAAGTACACTATTTCACAAGACTATGATGATTACATGAGACACTGATGGGAAATTCTGGCCTACGGGAGATACTGAAAAAACTGTTGATTTTCTTCCCGACCTAGATTACAAGTGGGATGATGCCCACAACCACAACTTAAACTCCATGCCTTGAACGTACAGCTAAGTACACTGAAGAAATAAAGTAAATACGTCATTGGCTTAAAAGGGCTTATTTGATATGGTGCAGAAAATTTTACACATAATTCAATGGCAGGTTCTCAAATACTTTTATCCTGTACTTTCTCAATCTCTTCTAGAAGCATACGCCATAGTAGTGAATGTTCACACATGTGACAAGCATAATCTATCTGAGTAACAAACTAAGAGGTGACATAGGGACGCCTGGGTGGCTCAGTAGGTTAAGCGTCTGCCTTCGGCTCAGGTCATGATCCCAGGGTCCTGGGATCGAGCCCCGCATCAGGTTCCTTGCTCAGCAGGGAGCCTGCTTCTCCCTCTGCCCCTCCCCCTGCTTGTGCTCTCTCTCTCTCTCTCTCTGACAAATAAAGAAATAAATAAAACTTTAAAAAAAAAAAAAGAGGCGATATAAAACTACCACAGATCCAGAGCGCAAAGAGGGAAGTAACTGCACATGTAAAATCTGTACCAATGAGCATAATCCCGAGCCCAGAAAACCCCAATGCTTGGTATTTATTCTAAGGAGATAATTCAACAAGTGAGCTAACATGCATGCACAAGGATGTTCAATGCAGTGTTATTTATGATATCCCAAAATGACAAATATCCCAATTAGCTAGGTTGATGGAATACCACATTAGCCTTTAAGAATGTGAGTGACCCAGAGATACTGATATAGGATAAATGTGATATTAAATAAATACAGTAGATATAAAACGGCGTGAACAGGATCTATTTTGTATAAGAACATACGTAAGATCTATGTGTTTATATAAACACAGAGATGTCTAGAAAGAGGTTGGCCAAAATGTTGACAGTTATTGTCTATGGGGGAGGTGACTTTCCTTCTTTATGCGTTTTGTATTGTTTGGGTTTTCTACATAATAATACATTTAGCTTTATAATAAAAAAAAAAGGAACCACGTTTTTATTGGGGGAAAAATAAATCTTACAACGTGAGCTGCTTTGTTCTTGTGCCTCTTTCCAGTTTCAATTCTATGTCACAGTCTAGTTTCCTTTTAGTTGCAAAAGTTGGGAAGGAAGACCATCAATTCTGTTCTGCCTAACCTCTCGTGGCCTGCAGTGTGGTCAGAGGTCAAAATGCCAGGGATGTGTCAGGCTCCTTCTAAAGGGGCTTCTTTGCACCAGACAGGACAGAGAACGCGGCATTATGTATGTGACATAAGCCATCCCCTCCCACTGCTCTTCAATCAGAACTCCTCGTATAAAGAGCCTTTATGCTCCATTAAAACTACCTATTCATGTGGGGTCAGCATGGACACTGCCCGCTTGCACATGAAGCTCCCCAAATTCCGGACAACATGGGAGATTAGCTCTGGGGCATCTACCACTTGGCCACTGACAGGAACGATTTTCTGGATGAATTTGATCGCCAGTGTTGGGGGGTCTGGGTGCTGTGGGAGTCTGGCAGGCCAGGAATTTGAGGAACATTGATCTAACGGCACCTCAGCCAGGGCTGTAGCCAAACAGACACACGGAACCCCTGTCCTGTACTCAAACCTTCCAAAAACACAGCCTCCAATGTGACCGTCACAAGACTTGCCCTGACGGTGAAGTTTCATTCAGACGGGCACCTTCCCTTCCCTGCCTAATTTCCTTGTCTTCCGTGAACACACTCAGAACTCCATTGTCTGGTCAGCAGCCAGGCTTCAGCTGAAGTTCTGTAAAGTTCTGTACATAGCTCCTAAATTTCTGCAAGGCGGTGCTTTTTGCTCTTGTCCTATGGAAAAATCTAATGGTATTTTAACAGATATCTGGAATTCGAGACGGCACACCAAGGCAAAAACCAAAACCCAAACCCAGCTACCTACTCCTAACGGAGCTGGGAATTAGGGATGGGGGGGGGGCTATGGCAGGGTCCATTTTTTCTTCGAAGAAACAAGCCTTTCGGGCACCCACCGCCTTGCTCACAAGTCCGCACAGGAGCGTGGGGGTGTGCCTGCATCCGTCGGTGTGACCTACATTCCAGCTCACAAAATGCTTCCTCTGAGGCTCACATCACAGTCCCAACTGAAAATGTTACTTCGCTGAGGTGGTGCTAGCATATGCTGGTTTCCATCCTGTCCCTCCCACTTCAGTCCCCAGAAAAACACCTGGCCACTGACCTTACAAGAGATGGGAATGCCCGGGAGAACATCGGTCTGAGCGGGTGAAAGAACCCACGGGGCTGTTTCGATTTCTCACTCGGAAGGCTAAAGGGGGACTCGTTACCTGCTTTATGTAGCGTAACTGGGATTCAGCAATTCCATGAATGAAAGGCTCCGGGGAAGAGCTCGTCAGGTTTCCATCACCAGCCAGCTGGGCTGAAGGGCCCCACAGCATTTCCCGGACAGATGGGGGATTCAGGTCTACGTGGAAGTCGGCTGAAATCTTGCAGTTGTTCCTTACGTCGAATAAGGCGAGATTGATAAAAAAGGGTTCAACCTGGGAATGAAAACAACGACATTTGGAAGCGAAGACTTTTCGGGGGGTGGGTGGGGGGCGTGGGGGAGGGACGCCAATGACAAAATGATGTTTTGATTCCTCGAGGCTCTGCGATTGCAGTTCCTTTCTGAGTATGGCATTTAGCTAAAATGGCATTAGGGCTCATTTGCATCTATTTTGAAGGAGTGCTCTAAAATAACAGGCTATCAAATGTTAACTTTTGTCAGGTATAAATAATTCTGCAAGTTACACTTTCTTTAAAGGAGTAGAACGCAGAAGCCACATTTAAAGAACATCAGTTGGTCTCTGAATAAAATGTAATTCTCCATGGGTTTACTGAAATCGCCGAAAAAAAAAAAAAAACAATGCCAATATTATCGAACAAAAATAAATCTTCCCTTTTGTTATGTTACAGCTTACTAGATTATACCTTTAATAAGAGCTAATATCAGTCAACATCAAATGACTTGACAAAAGCTTTGCCCCATCAGCACTTTCGGAAGACACGATTCCTCCCTACAGATGGCATTTGAAAGCTGGTCACAAAGAGAAATTTCGTGCCAAATGGCATAAAGATTAACCCTTTATACACAGGAAGTCCGCTAGTGCATTTTAGCTACTCTGGAAGAGAATAAATCATCACTGTGGATATTTGTCAAAGACAAAACCAGAACCAAAAAAAGGTGAGCATAAAATGCAGTCTCTGGTGATTTTACACTTACGGTTTCAAGTGTTTCTGAGTAACTCAAATGATCCACGATGGCTCATAATTAGAGTTTTTTTCTGTGAAGAACAAAATGAATTCACCCTGGGAGAAGGAGTGAGACTAGCAGGCTGCACAGCATCTGTATCCCCGCCTGGTTTGCGGGTTCCTTACTCATTGTGATGAGCCAGTCTCACAAAAGAAGTCACATTCTCTGGCAGAATTCGCAACTTGGAGGATGGTCCAGGTTCGGGGACACATGTCCCTTTTGAATGTCAAGAGCCTACTCTATCTGCCATTTTGAATAGGTTGATATATTCACGAATCCTCTCAGGATGAAAACATATTCATATTTTGGCAAAAGAAAGGCATGTATGAAATGCCTCCATGTCAAATTTATCATAGCACGTAGCAATGGAATTTTCATCCCGTAAATTACTTCTAGTGATAAAAAAAGCAAAGCATGTCCTTAATGCGCTGGTTTAAGGGACGTGGAAGGAAAAGTCATACATACATTTGTGGGTGGTCCTTTTGCATTGTCTCCAACTTGACCCGAGATATTGAAAGTTAAATCATGGCAGTTCACCAGGAAACGTTTATTGCACTTTTCCTCAAATGGCTTTATATCAGGTTCAATTCCTGAAAAGTCCAACCTCTACAAAACAGATGATGATAAATCATTTCCAAAAAAACAGGATTCATATTAATATAGGTCTATAAGTAATAATTGCAGAATCCTATGGTTCTCTATCCATTCTTCATTCAAACCCTTTTTTTCATTCAATAAGTCTTTCTAGAGCTCTTACACCAAGGTTCAAACACTGACAGCGAAATCCTAGAGGGAGATGATGAAACTCTGATCTAAAGCACTGGAAAAGTTACAAGTCTGTACCATGGCCTATGAAGCCTTATATGACAGGAGTCCTTACCTCCCTCAATCCTCTGACCTCATCTCCCACCACCCTTGCCTCCCCTCCACCCCCACTCTCTGTTCCAGCCACACTGGCCTCCTTGGTTATTTCTCCAACACACCAAGTACACACCCACCTCAGGGCCTTTGCATCTGCAGTTCTCGCAGACAGATGCATGGCTCACTCCCTCATTTCATTCATGTCTCCGATCCACTGGCATTTCCACAGAGACCTTCCTTAACTCCCTAAGGGGACTGCACACTCTGACAGTCTATACTCCCTTTCCTTGATTTAAGTCTTCGAACATGACTTTTCCATATGTCCTTAGTTGTTATTAGCCTTCCCCACAAAATACATGTTCCAGTATGGTAGAGACTGTGTCTTTTATGAGGCGTATGGGAGGCAAAACGGCCATGAATGGACATGAGAGGCATCAAGAATAACACGATGGTCTCTAACTTAGACAATTCGACAATTCGACTGTGGCGTCATGAACTTGGTTGCAAGATAACACGGAATGGTAGATGTGGGGGAGGAGGAGTGGAGATGGTGAGCTCAGTTCGGGACGTGTCCAGTTTGAGGTGAGATTACTAAGTGGCTGGGGAAACAGCAGAGGTCTGGGTTGGAGATCTGAATTAGGTAGGGAGTCAACAGCAGCTAGACCCTGCGGACCACCTACATTTCAATGATGAACAGAGGGAGGGGCGTCTGCTTCGAAAAGTGATAAACACTGAGCTCAGCTTCTAACAGAGCTGGGGGATGTGTCCTGACTGCCACAGAGATAATTTTTTTTTAATTATTGGTATTTCAAAAAAAAATTTTTTTTAAGTTTTAAAAACAGATATTGGGAATCAAGGATTCCTTTCAGCAAGGGAGGAATCTGTCCCTCCTCAAAGAAACTCCTAGAATCCTCCTCCTCAGCTCACATAGCTCAGGCAATCTGAGTTCAACCCGTTCATTCTGAGTATCTGAACAGACTTTACGTTCTGTTCACAAATGGGAGGAAAAGTATAGATTGTGGGACCACTTACTATACTTTAAGACCCGAGACAAGGCAGGCGGGAAATGATTGGGTGAATCTGAATAGAATATACCGCCAATACGGAAAACTCAAGCCAAGAAACACAAGAATTTTTCTCAACTGCCTAAGTAATTCAAGCCAAAACAGGTATTGTGCCAGAAGAGTGTTGGATAATTACAGCCATTCTGACCTAGCCTGCATCACTGACAAAATCCTCCTTCTAGGGGCCTAAGTATAATATTCGTACCTGAAAGTGCCATCCCCCACCCCCCACCCCTGGAGTCTATTTATCTACAAACCGAATACAAATGTGTGGAACTAGACAGCTCCCTCTTGAACACTTATCTCTGGAGCCAGCAGAAGCAAGTCATTACCATGGAGATCAATTCTAATTTCCGCCCATTTATCTGCTCTCCCTTCTACCTTATTCAGACAGTGGAATGTGAAGAGAAACTGGACTAAACCACCCCAGCCCCCAAATCCTTTCCCTTCTGAGGCCCGTGAGTCCGAATGCTGGGACACGGGACCTTTCCCAGTAGTCCCGAGTTGGAGCGGTCTCCTTCGGTTAGTGTTTCCTTATTCTCTAAGGTCAGTGGTAGAAAGATCTCTCTCTAAACATCGTACTGTGGTCAAAAGAGAAGGCTGACATCCTAGGATGGCGCTAAGACTCAACACATACAGCACAGATTTCTCTGTGAGGACGCTGCCTTCTGGAATCAACATTAAATTCAACTGTTCCATGCTTTAAAGTTTCATCACAACTCTGAATTCCTCACTGGCTGTCGTAGCTCACTGATAACTGATGTTATGTTTGAGTTCACTGCCATGACCACAAAAACACTACACCACAAATTTTTTTAAAGACACTGGATTGAGTTTCAACCACAGTCAATTGGCTTCTTTGTGTACAATGAAAGGTCCTGACATGTCCAATTAGAGCCCAATCACGGAGGGGTTCGGGGCGGGTGGGGGGGGCTCTATGAAAGGCTCAGACTTGCCTGCAACAAGCAACTTTCTGAATGAGTATCTTAGAACTAACACTCTCAAGACCAGCTAAACTTTTTTTTTTTTTAAATCACATAACTTACACAAACAGTATCATACTGCTATGAAAAAAAGTAGGAGATAAAGCTTTTTTTTTTTAATATTTCCCCCAAATAATTTCTTTTTCTTGTGTGGTATTTTTATTAAGGAAAAATGTCTGCATTATATATAGACTATATACTTTTCCCATTTCAAACTAAAAAAAAAAAAACTTATTTAGAAAACCATTCGAAGCAAAGAAGAAACAACAAAAATCAGTCTTCCCCCAACTACATTTTTACGATCTATTTTCACGGAGAATAAAAAAGCCATAATGCACATATAATGCAAACTTTTCTATTTCCAAAAAAAAAAAAATCCCCCAATTTTAATTATAAATCTCATGTAGAAAAAAGTGAAAAAAAATTCATCTTTCCCCAAATAATTTCATTTTTCTCATGAAATAGGTTAAGAAAAATATGTGTAAGAGTTACATACAGTTGAATCTTTCCATTTAAACAAATCAGCAATTCGATCAGAAAATAGGGAATTAAATATGAGCCGCACAGATCTTAGTACAAAGGGGGCCTCACTCTCATGAAAGAGGGTGAGATACACAAACACACATAAGCTTTCCACTGAAAGTGGGATTAAGCCAGACATGAACGTTATCCCAGTTCCAAGGCCTCCATCAGGAGTGGAAAATAAACCACATTCTTCATATGCCTTGGTGTTCTTTATACTGCAGATACTCGCTGCTACTCGATCACACTGTATTTAGTGGGTTAAAAGCACAGGAACCAACTTTAAACAGTCTTTCATTTATTTCTTTTGAGGAATGAGATAAGGTGAATAGAAATATAGGGAATGGAGGGGAAAAACAAAACAAAACAAAACATGTGCATTCAATCCCAAACTATTTGCATCTGTGCCAGTCTCCTGAGGGAAGTCAGTTAGGCTACCTGTTCGAAGTGAACATGATGAATATAAAGCAATAGGTATCGCCCAGTGGTACAGAAATCAGTGATTTTAACATTTCACAGACATTGTTCATCTAAATAAGCAACAATTCTATGATTATTTAAAGAAATATATCATTAATACCTGGACCTCCGAATCAAAAGAAAAGAGATTCTGTCTTCCATCCCCTCTACTGAGTTTGTTTAGCTGTTCAGTTTCTCTGCCATACTAAAATTAAAAATACACACACCAAACATTACTTCACTTCCTTCAAATGAGTATTAAATAACATTTATTTATTTATTTATTTATTTTTTGCTCTGTACTTACGATCACCTTTTTATTTTAAAAAATACAACTTTAGGGCAGCCAAATGGAAGAAATGCATAGACAAAGTATGGGAACAGGGGCACAGTGCCTTCATGCTCTCTCCAGGCATGCCATACCCCAGCATGTCAACGTGTTCACCAACCCAGTAAATAACATTTAAATAATTAGTTTGTGCAGGGCACCTGGCTGGCTCAGTCGGTAGAGCATGAGACTCTTGATCTCAGGATCGTGAGTTCGAGTCCCACCTTGGGTGTGAAGATTACTTAAAAATATCTCGTCAGGGAAACCACCATCTGACAGATCTTCAGAAATATACTACTCCCCATCTCCATTTACTTAAGATGGATAAAAAAACGCTTGCTGGGTGAGTCACCATCACTAGGACCCATGATAAGCTACAGATCAGGTTCTTACACTTTCTATGTGTCTCTAGGACATCAAGAATATTGCTCAGCCCACCGGAGTATAAAAAAAAAAAAAAGGAATCCAAGAGATTTGAATGCAAAAGAAAAATAAATGACGAAACACTCTCTCTTCCATAGTCAGCGTGCTAGCCATGGGATATTATACATAATTCTGATTCCAACACTTTAGGAAAAACATAGTGGGCTGTAGAGCCTAGAACGTCAAAGACTCAGAAAGGATATATTAACATCAACAAAATCATGGAAAACCTAGATCAGGGGATCATGAGTGTGTTCCTAAGTTTTGGAAAACTATGAAGTTTGAGGGGGGTAATTTTTTGTTAAGAGAAGGATAAATTTAAAGTAGAAAAAAATTAAATAAAGTAGAAAAAATAACTTCTGAGCTTGTGTAACTTAGTAGTCTAGGAAGAGGAACAAAGTAAAAAAATATAAATAGGTTTAATGAGGATTTAAATGAATAAATGGGTTATAACCTTCTATTCTTCTATAGTATAGAGTCCACATAGTAAAATATGTAACCTATTAATGGTTAAGATATGTAACCTATTAAGATAGGTATGATAATTGCCTCTACATTTTCTAAATTAGCTCATTTCAAACTCCAAAGAGCAGAGTAATTATCACAAATGATGTCTGGTCACCAAAATCTTTTCTTTCTTTTTTTTTTTTTACGATTTTGTTTATTTATTTGACAGAGAGATAGCGAGAGAGGGAACACAAGCAGGGGAGTGGGAGAGGGAGAAGTGGGCCTCCCGTGGAGCAGGGAGCCCGATGCAGGGCTCGATCCCAGGACCCCAGGATCATGACCTGAATCGAAGGTAGACGCTTAACCGACTGAGCCACCCAGGCGCCCCTGGTCACCCAAATCTTTATCTGATGAAATTATTCATATGTATATACACATATGTATTTACACATAGACAGAACATGCGATTTTCATATGAAGTTAACATATGCAAATCATTAGACTGAACATCATGTTTGATCTGTATCAATAGCCCCTTGAATGAAGAATATTTACTTTATGGATGACATATAGTAATTATGCTGAATAAGAAGGAACATCAATAAAGTCACAAAAATCTGAAAGCACCTTCTGACATCTAGAAAAAAAAAATAAGATTTTCCAAACTGTTAGCTGGCCCTTTAAGTCCAACTTTAGGAGTATAACTTTTCTCTTACAATCTCTACCTGTTTCACTAATTTGCTGTGGTTTTTAACTTAGAAATGACATTGCCAAATGGAATCCAGCATTAAAACTTTAATAGCGAACCCTGCATTGCCTCAGTTGAAGGCAAGTTGCCATAAGAAAGATGTACCTTCATCAGTTCCGGATGCATGCTCCTTTCCAAACTGGCCATGATGTTCTCGGCTTTTCCTTGGCTGCTAGTTTCATCTTCTGCAAATTCATTAAAAGCAGATGTTCCAAACCATGCAGACCATTACTAATCACCTAAGAGGAATATCCTAACTATCTCTCTCACCCCATCCTCTCCTACTAGATTTACTGCAAAGAATTTTGATTATGAAAGCACAGGGAAAACTTTAACGGGCTTTTGACAATCTGCCATGAATTCCCTATCCGTTTGAGTCTGGTTATATTTCATGTGTCAGAACCCATGAAGCATCAACTCTTAAAAAAAAAACCTACCAAGCTCCATAGTTATTTCTAATGAGGAAGTAGGTCAACCTTCAAGATTAAGAATTCTGTATTCACCCTACACAAAGGACATTCCCGCAGATTAAAGATAAGAGCTTTACCTCGATAATGAATCATTTAAAAATTCTGACCTTGGGTTGTTTCTACTGTCTCCTTTTTCTCTTGCACTAAACTGTCGGTATTGATCTGAATAATCTTTTTCAAAGTTAGCAACCATTCCTCCATTTCCTGCTCAGTTTCAGCAGCCAAATAATGGCTATACTTATCTAGCATCTTGAGTTCAAATGCGTGACGGCGCATTTTGGGGCACTAGAGAGAAAAAGAAAAAGCATGTGTTCAGTTAGTTTAGTTACCCTTTCAATATTAGACTTCATTCGTTTATTTATTTTTACCTCAGCTCAGCACATACCCAGGTCAATACTGTCATGAAAGAACTGCTTCTTTCAACAAGAAATAGAAACTGCCAGACGATGAAGGACTGTGTCAAACGTACCTCTGTTATTCCCCTCACTACTGAGCACAGTGGTATATGAACAAAGTTGGCATGAGGTACTACTTGTTGACACAGTATTATCATGTAAGGCCCTTTCCCATCTTCCACATCTAGAGAATCCAACTGCCACCATAAAAATCAGCAAATGTTTGTAACAATTTCTACCCTGTTGCAAGTTGGTCGTGGTATTTGTAGATTTTCAAAATCAGCCCTTGAAAACAGGCTCAAATGGGATTTGAAATAAACCTGGTACTTGTTTCACATCACACCATAAAACGCACTACCGATAACCAAGTTCGCGGTACCATGCATGATATGAAGTGCATCAAATTAGCACAAAAGAAGACTAGAGTTGGATCACATTACATGGCGACTCGCAGTAAAAAATATGGAAATGACCCATGCTGAACACTAGCACAGAAGGAAAACAAAAGCAACCTCCTTTGCTCAAACATGATGACGCCTTCTTTTACACTACCACCTTCTCTGTCGTGACAAAAGAAATGACACACTCTCCCCTCTCCCAAATACCTCGGCATTAATTTCAAGAAAGGCTCGCGAATCCATAATTTCCCACTACATGGCCATCACTCAAGAAGGAACCAAGAAAGATCCTCCTTCTCATCTTCAAAGTAGAGTAAAGGATGAAATTAAACGGCTGTAGCAAGTCCTCAAGATTTATATATTTGAAAATATTTGGGAGGGGGAATCATAAATAGATGGAGAAAGCAGAGGCAGGGAACACTATAAAGGAAAGGCAAAATCCGGACTAGACTAATTGAGAAAAGCTGGGAATCGTGTGCCCTCTTTCTTCCAGTAACATAAGAAAGCTGTTTGTTTGTTTGTTTATAAATAGTTATATATATTTTATATTTTAGATATAAACTTTTCTATTATATATATATTTATGTTATATATTTTATATATATTTATATATTAAATATATTTATAGTATATGTATTTTATATATTATATATATGAAGACACCTTTTTTTTTTTTTTAAAGATTTTGTTTATTTATTTGAGAGAGAGAGAACACATGAGAGGGGATAGGGTCAGAGGACGAAGCAGACTCCCTGCCGAGCAGGAAGCCCGATGCAGGACTCGATCCAGGGACTCCAGGATCATGACCTGAGCCGAAGGCAGTCGCTTAACCAACTGAGCCACCCAGGCGCCCATGAAGACACCTTTTATTCACATAGATCTTTATTTTTTTTAAGTGGTTTTTTTTTTTAAGATTTTATTTATTTATTTGAGAGAGAGTGAGATAGCACCAGCGGAAAGAGAGGCAGAGGGAGAGGGAGAAGCAGGCTTCCCGCTGAGCAGGGAGCCCGATGCGGGGCTAGATCCCAGGACCCTGGGATCATGACCTGAGCCGAAGGCAGATGCTTAATGACTGAGCCACCCAGGCACCCCTTTTAAGTGTTTTTTATTCAATCCACACGGCAATCTCATTTGAGTGGGATTAATAATAAGTGGGATTCAGTGGAATTGACAATAAGATTCATGTAGGACAAGTGCCCTGAACCAGCACCTTCCACCTCCCCAGCAGCTAAGTGCTCCTTAAAGTCAGCCATGCCACCCAGGCTCTGTAGTGATGGCTCCTTCTCTCGGCCAGTGGACTTCCTATTTAGATCATCGGCAAACATTTGTTAAGCCGCTCCTGGGTGCACAACACTGCTGATTATTACAGGGGACACGGACATGAGTAAGACATGGTCTCCAGAATCCCAGAAGGAATATGCAGGATGAACCACAAATTGGAGTATGATTTCAGTCTAGGACGGAGGAAAAAGCAAAGTGGTGCACAGGGGAGGGGGAGCTCCCTTCCATGTGGTGGACATGAGGGTGAGGAGAGAAACAGAAAACATCTCATGGCATAAGAGCCATTTGAACGGAATCTTGAAAGATAAGGTTCAAACAGGAACAGAAGGGGAAAGTGTACGCCAAGCAGAGAAACAAGTGGAAGAAAGGCAAATACACCTGGAGTAGCTAGAGCGCAAAGTGTCTACAGGGTACGGGGGGCATGAGGTTAGAAGGTAGGCTGAGGCTAAATCACCATGACCTGCAAGGTCATGGTAAGAGCTTTAGCTCTCCCTCTGCAAGATAATAAATCAAGAACCAAAAGGTTTTGTTTTTTTTTTTTAAAGATTTTATTTATTTATTTGGCAGAGAGAGACACAGTAAGAGAGGGAACACAAGCAGGGGAAGTGGGAGAGGGAGAAGCAGGCTTCCTGCAGAGGATGGAGCCTGATGCGGGGCTCGATCCCAGGACCCTGGGATCATGACCTGAGCCGAAGGCAGATGCTTAACGACTGAGCCACCCAGGCGCCCCAAGAACCAAAAGGTTTTAAGTAGACAAGTGAAGGACCCCAGCTTTGTCTTCGGAGGATGGATTACAGTAAGGCAACAAATCAGAGGGCAGGAAGGCAAGACTAGTCAAGAGAGGACAAAAGGAGAACCAGAGGAAGGGCAGTGGGAGTGGAAAGAAGGTAAGAGAGCAAGAAGCACTGTGGAGCCCAACTCCAAAGGCCTGGGTAAACACTTGAATTCTCGCACAGAGCGAGAATAGGGCGCTGGGGAGGATTCTAAGGTTCCTAGTATAAATGTTTTGGTGGATGGAGATGCCATTGACCACGAAAGAAAAATGCGGAGGTTCTTAATAGTTGGTCAATAACCCTCTTCAAGAAAGAGAAGAAAGGGTGATTTCGATAGCCCTACCTGAACAACGTCAATGCAGGCGTCCAAGTAGATGCAACCTTTAGATTCTTTGGAGTTTTTCTCATCTTTGTAGGAGTTGAGAATGTATGAACCGTCAGGAAGCTGAGTCAAGTAAAAATACCGTCTCTTGAATACCTATAGGGGAAAGACCAGCAATGATACATTTGTCTGAACATTTAAACAGCTTCTCTGCACGAAAAACCTTCAAGGGCCTGCCACAGCCATTATATCTGGACAATCTGCACACACCTCTGAGAAGTCATTAGGAATTACAACTACCTTCACTTTTTAAGATGAAAAATTTGAAGTCAAGTGATTTCCCTCTCAGTTCATCTACAGAAGACGACTTTTTAACACTTTATTTTTTTTAAAAAAATTATTTATTTATTTGACAGAGAGAGACACAGCGAGAGAGAGGGAACACAAGCAGGGGGAGTAGAGGAGGGAGAAGCAGGCTTCCCGCGGAGCAGGGAGCCTGATGCGGGGCTCGATCCCAGGACCCCGGGATCATGACCAGAGCTGAAGGCAGACGCTTAACCGACTGAGTCACGCAGGCATCCCCATTTTAACACTTTAAAGTTGAGAAAGCATTTTTGTATCCGAGTCACTGTCCGTTTCACTATTGCGTCCTCTTCCCATTTAACTGCAAAACCATGACTGGATTCTTATTTCATTCACGTCACTGCGCGACTCCAAGTATAAGTAGAAAAATGTTTTAGATGTTTGAAAAAAATAAAAACTATACAGCTAAAAAATCAAATCAAAAGACAAAATATATATACATACTCATGCCCCATCATATATACTCACCTCACCCGCACCCCTCACTGCCCTCACCTATGCGGTCCCATGCCCCCACTTCTGAAACTCCAGCTAATAGTGCACTCCCAGGGAAACACCGAGAGTCACTGGTTGCCTTCCAGTTGTCACTGAGTGCCCCAAATGCTGAGATTTGAGTCAATAAGCCCACTGGGATTGTGCCATCCGTTTGAAATTAGGCATTCACAACAGTGAAGGAGGAATCTGTTGCTACAACTCATAGCGAAACCCACAGGAAGGAGGAAAAGGAGGAAGACTGCTGGATTCATTCATGCTAGCCCTCTAG
The DNA here is from genome assembly GCF_011800145.1 of Mirounga leonina. Classification (NCBI taxonomy): domain Eukaryota; kingdom Metazoa; phylum Chordata; class Mammalia; order Carnivora; family Phocidae; genus Mirounga; species Mirounga leonina. Next base: position 10,227,917 of record NW_023270175.1, on the reverse strand, counting down.
GCTCCCCTAGAAAGTCTTAGACCTGATCTAAGACATTAAATGGGGAATTTGGAGCTCTCTGATGAGCCTATGCTTCTTTTAATAAGCCACAGACTGGGTGGCTCAGTCGGTGAAGCATCTGCCTTCGGCTCAGGTCATGATCCCGGGGTCCTGGGATGGAGCCCAATCTTGGGCTCCCTGCTCTGCGGGGAGTTGGCTTCTCCCTCTGCTCCTCCCTCCCTCCCACCGCCCCACCCCGTTCATGCTCTATTTCTCTCAAATAAATAAATAAAATCTTAAAAAAAAAAATAAGCCACAGACTGCAGACTGTATCAAGCATCTGTTACAGTAAAATTCCCCCAGATGACAGAACTAAAATCGTTTCAGGGTGGGAATGGAAAGGGACTAGGACATAGGCTCTGGGTGATGACTGAGGAAGCGCTTTCCTACGCTTCTTGTCTTACAGAAGTTGGCTTTAAGATTTAAGCTTGCCACTTTCAATCACCCATCTGATTACCCAGTATGATCTCAGACTATTTTAAGAAATTTAATTATGGAAAGAGTATTATTTGGCAGGCTCATTCTTGAAAAGGACTTAATTTCTGGCAAAGTATCTGAAATATCAACAATCTATTTTCCATAGCATGAATAAGCAAAATATATACATGTTAGACAGCATTTCTTTTTAGGAAAACCAGGAAAGAGAAATAATATGCTTGTAGTTATTTTTGACTTGTTTCAATATCACTGATTTTGGAACGAATGACAAAAATATACCAGTGTGAGGAACACCCTAACAGGTTAGACTGGTAAATGCTACAGCTCCCATTTCAGGGAGTGGCCATGTGGCTTTGTACGGTATCAACAGAAAGGAGTCCAAACAGAAAATATCACTTTGTTTTGCAATGCCAATCAAGTGAATATTACTATATAGGTACAGAAAATGTGTGTGATCCCACAGTATGAGGATGTATACTCCTCATTATTTGATTCACCCACATTTAAGTTTCCTGGAGCTATAACTAAAGAAATCTAGATTCACATACAAGGAAAATGCTAATCATAGTGCTGATTACACACACACAGAAACATACAAATACATACACACAGTTGAGTCTTGGACAACATGGGTATGAAGTGGACAGGTCCACTTACATGTGGATTTTTAAAAAAATACATTTTACAGTACTGTAAACGTATTTTCTCTTCCTAATGACTTTTTTTTTTTTTTTACAATTTTGTTTATTTATTTGAGAGAGAGAGCATGGGTGGGGGCGGGGGGGTAGTGAGGGGCTGAGGGGAGAAGCAGACTCCCCGCTGAGCAGGGAGCCCAAGAATGGGCTCGATCCCAGGACCCCGAGATTATGACCTGAGCCGAAGGCAGATGCTTAACTGACTGAGCCACCCAGGCGCCCCCTCCTCATGACTTTCTTAGTAACATTTTCTTTTCTGTGGCTTACTTTATTGTGAGACCACAGTATATCACACATACAACATACAAAATACGTGTTAATCGACTGTTTATGTTATCCATAAGACTTCCGGTCAACAGGTTATTAGTAGTTAAGTTTGGGGGGGGGGACTCAAAACTTATATATGGATTTTTCAGCTGCGCAGGGGGTCAGTGCCCCCTAGACCCCCACATTGTTCAAAGATCAACTGTGTATGTTTGCTTGTTTTCATGACAGTGGTTCACATGTTATTCAAATGATGGGACCAGACAACCTAAAATTACATACTGTGCCCAAATGAACAAAACACCCCCTTTTGGAAGTTATTACAGTAGTTACGCATGGCAAAAATTCAGATACATTTTCCAGGCAAAAATTACAACCAATTAGAATCTGACCTGCGGCCAAACCTAAAATTCAAGCCCGATCGACTTGCAGAGCCCAGAGCCAGCACCAAAGAGAGTGGCAGAAGAAGGCAAAACACAGAGCAAAACATTTGTGGCACAGAGCCAAATTCGAGTCTGTGAAATTTTTTTCATGCCCAGCTGCCTCACCAAGCAAAGATGTTCCGTGGTAGCCACCACTTCCAATAACAGCAAAGCACATCACTACAACAGAGAGGGGAAGGGGTCTGAAATTAAATCGCTTCCTGTAATATTGCAGTTATGTCTAAATGGGACACTGAGGTGGGTAGCTCATGAATCTGGGGAGAAAGCAGATGCCTGAAAGTCACACGATCCGGATTCTTTTTTTTTTTTTTTTTAAAGATTTTAATTATTTGAGAGACAGAGAGAGAATGAGAGAGGGGAGAGTCAGAGGGAGAAGCAGACTCCCTGCCGAGCAGGGAGCCCGACGCGGGACTCGATCCCGGGACTCCAGGATCATGACCTGAGCCGAAGGCAGTCGCTTAACCAACTGAGCCACCCAGGCGCCCCCACGATTCGGATTCTTGTCCAGCACTCCTGCTCACCAGCCATGAAGCTGTCCTCAAGACTCTGCTTCTCTGCTCCCTCACTTGTAAAACGGGAGCGGGCCAGACCATTTTTTCATGCTCTACAAAGAATTTTACTGAAATTGAACAAATAACACAGCGGCCTTCCCAGTCTAGGGGCCACCCTCCCCAAGCAATTTCTTACAGGCTTGAAACACAATTTGTACGGTGAAGGAATTTTAAGTCATTTCCACAGAAATCAGACTCGGCCCCCACAACCGATCTGTGAGATCTCTTCTCATTCTAACAGTCTAGCATATACGTTGGGTTTCATCTTCTGGGAAGCTGTTAAAATAATGACTACATAGAACAGTGGCGATTACTCTGTATCATACCTCTCATCTTGAAGGCCTCGAGTCCTTTGTAACCAACAACTAATTCTTCTAATGTCACTGGAGATAAGCATCATTATCCACATTTCACTTAACAGCAAACTGAGAGACCAAGAGCTCACTCAAGTTCACACAGGCAAGTCAAGGATAGAACTAGAATCAGAATCTGATGAGGATGACAAAGAGAATCTTGCCCAAACCTTCCAATGGCCTCCCACCTAAATCCACAAATCCCCACCATAGCCTAAGATGGTATACCTGTTCTAGCCTCAGCTTACCTCTTGGACTTTATTTCTTTTTTGTTTTTAAGATTTTATTTATTTACTTGAGAGCGAGAGCAGAAGCAGGGGGAGTGGCAGAGGAGGAGGGAGAAGCAGACTCCCCCTGAGCAGGGAGCCCAACATGGGGCTCAATCCCAGGACCCCAGGATCATGACCTGAGCCGAAGGCAGACGCTTCACCCACTGAGCCACCCAGGTGCCCCTCTTGGACTGGATTTCTTATCATGCTAGTCCAGCTACACCGGCTTACCAGCTGCTCCGCTAACACCCCAAGCAAGCGCCTTCGGGTCTTTGCACTTGCTGCTGCCTTGGCCTGGAATGCTCTTCCCTCCACGTATCCTCAATGGTTCACTCCTTACTGCTTTCAGGTCTTTGCTGAAATCTCACCTCCTCTGAGAGGCCTTCTATGACCACATGCCCTCCATCACGGCACACTATTTTATCTTTTTCATATGGCAATCACTATCTAAATATAACTCATTCATCTGTTTAGTTGCTCTCTGTCTCTTTTAGACTATCAAGGTCCATGTCTTAACCACTGCTATATCCCCAGTCCCTACAACAGTGCTTGGACTCAATAAAATTTTGCAAAATAAATGAATGAATGAATAATTCATTCTCCAGTTCAGATTCTCTAGTGGTTTCATCCAATAGGATGGTATTTCTCTGTAATGTCCATATTCTTCTTCCTCCCCCTCCCCTTTATTATTTTTCCTAGATGGTGGACACAGCTGAAAATTTCCCCGCCTGACTCGATGAGAAGCATGGATCCTGATGAGTGGCCCACTCAGACCACCCAGAAGAATAAAACTGAGGGAGCCAAAGGAGGTAATTCTCTGGAATCAGGTCCTGCCAAGTCTCCTTAAAACCCTGAGCTGCCTGGATGACAACCTTTTAAATATTTACCACATGACCCTTTCTGGAGCAAGAACAAAGGCTTTCTGTCACTCTGTTGAATCAAAGTTGGAAGGGAGGCAAGTTTGAGCACCACGTATCCTCAAATTAGGAGAGCCTTTTATCATCTGATATAACAAATCTCGAGAGGGTTCACCTATGTGTGTTACCTAGAGGGTAAGTGTTCACTGCTAAGTTACATGAACCAGGAGCCCCAGGAAAGAACGCTCTGCAGGATTTAGTGAAAGTAGGCAGGCAAAGTAGGTGGGCCAGGAGCAACGCAGGAATGGGGCAGGAACAACTAACTTGATTCATGTCTCAGAACAGAAAACAAGAGGCAGCGAGAAAAAGGAGAAAGCAGGAGAGCAAGAGACGTCCTGGGTCTCAGAGCTGTTCCAAGCAAAGATGAAAGAAATAATAGAGAAGAAAACCCCAGGACTTATCAGAAAACCAAGTTGCAGTTAATTATACCAGAATGTCAGGAACGTCATCCCACTGAAGAACCCCTACCAGTACGTTGGCAACCTAATCTACCACTTATCTCTCTTCGCTATATCGTTTTACAGTTCCACCAAGTTTTAATATATCACACAGGTTTACGTTCCGGGAAACCGGTGAAAAATCAAATAGCTTTTTTTTTTGAGAGAGAGAGCGTGTGGCGGGGCGGTGGGGGGAGGCTGCAGGGGGAGAGGGAGAGAGAGAAGCCTAAGCAGGCTCCATGCCCAGCACGAAGCCCGATGCAGGGAGCCCAATGTGGGGCTCAATCTCACAACCCTGAGATCATGACCTGAGGCGAAATCAAGTCAGATGCTTCACCGACTGAGCCCACACAGGGGCCCCTCAAATAGCTTTTCCTAAATAACTCCACCATATGAGGGCACTGGAGATTTTTTTAATTATTTAGTTTGAAGCGAAGTCCAGAAGGAAAGGTCTACAATTCGCCCTTCTCATTACGACAGACTATTTTGTCAGCTTGATTTCAGCATGTCATGGCCCTGCTCAAATTTTCAATGACCCTCCCTCACCTACATGGCAGGGCTCACATGACTGATCCCACCTTTGAGGCGCTCCCACAATCCTACTAATAATATAATACAAATGGCTGAGATCCATGGAGTGGTGACTACCATCCATCTCTGGCTTTCCTCATCCTATATCATTTAATCCTCATAATGACCTTGTATGATGATTACTCTTATCATCTCCATTTTACAGAGGAGAAACTGAGGTGCAGGGAGATACGAACGGACCAAACCAAATTTATCCTCTCATGACTACCCAACTTCATCTAACACACCCGCCGCCCGGTACCTACTGCCTCCAACACTCACCTCCTGATTTTCTCCCTTTGAGACCCCACCTCCTTCAAGTTGCCTTTTCTGACCTCAGATCAGAGTGACCTGGACTCATACAGCACTTGGTCTCTGTACCATCTTTAAACAGTGTATTATTTTTTTAAGTAAACTGTATGCCCAACATGGGGCTCAAACTCACAGCCATGCAATCAAGAGTCACACGCTCTGCCGACTTAGCCAGCCAGGCACCCCTAAACCGTTTTCATTTTGTGTCCCAGCTCCCCGAAGAGGTTTTAAGTTCTGCATGGGAAACTTCTCTCTACCCTTTGCAACACTAACACCTTGAGTTAATAAGTATTCAGTACATATTTGGTGATGAATTCATTGATTCCTCAGAGTGTCTGGCACATAAACAGCCCCTAATAAATGGTTTTAAACAGTCACCAAGGGGGGCGCCTGGGTGGCTCAGTCGTTAAGCGTCTGCCTTCGGCTCGGGTCATGATCCCAGGGTCCTGGGATCGAGCCCCGCGTCGGGCTCCCTGCTTAGTGGGAAGCCTGCTTCTCCCTCTCCCACTCCCCCTGCTTGTGTTCCCTCTCTCGCTGTGTCTCTCTTTGTCAAGTAAATGAATAAAATCTTAAAAAAAAAAAAAAAAACAGTCACCAATGAATGAGGAGAAACTAAACATAAAAAACAAATTAGGGGTGCCTGGCTGGCTCAGTTGGTTAAGCGTCTGACTCTTGATCTCAGCTCAGGTCTTCATCTCAGGGTCGTGAGTTCAAGCCCTGTGTTGGGCTCCACGCTGGGCGTGGAATCTACTTAAAAACAAAAACAAAAACAACAAAAACAACAAAAAACAAAAACAAATTAGTGAGAAATCCCTTACCCATAAAGTGACTATAATCTGTTCGTTAGCTGGGAGAGACAGTCTGGTAGACTTGAGAACACAATGCACTAACCTATAAAAAATGTTTAAAAAATTTCTCTTCATATTTATTCCAATAAACATAGTGACCTTGGCCTCCCCAGCAATTATTTTAATATCATGTGTGCTGTCCTAGGAAAAATTCCTTGATTTGTTGTTCTCCTAACACAGAAGGGAAGAAACCCTCCCGTAACAGTCAAAAGAATAAGTGAGGACTGTTTGACTCGGGATATATAACAAATGGCTCTCTTTTGTGCAAACCAAAAGGGGAGGGGGCAGCAGAAGTGAGTCATACATCAAGCAGTTGAACTTACAACCCCGATAACATACCAAGACACTTCAACATTTAATTGCTGGGAATGGGGAGGAGGAAGCTAGAGGAATGTGACCAAATGGAGCCAAGAAGAGGCATAAAGGTGAGTGTCCTGGGGGTTGGCCAAGAATCTGCAACAGACTTTTTTTTTTTTTTTTTAATGAAAAACCACCCTCAAGATCAGACTCTTCCTTATTCCATAGATCATTGTATCCTTTGGGAAAACTAGCTCTGAGCGCCAGGGGAAGGTCAAATCAAATATCCTAGCTATCTCACCTTCACTGATATGGAAAGGAGTTGAAAAAAGCAGAGGTTTCCAGCAGCTACTTGAGACTATAAATGAACAGGTTTCTGTCAAGACTGGCATTTCTGTCTAAGGGATCAATAAGTTCATTCTCTAGGAGATCTTAAACTGCTCTCCAAAACTTTCCCAGGAATTGCAGACAGGCAATGGGGTGGGTTCTCATTAACTAAAAAAGTACAAATTGAGGAAATTAATCACCTACGGCAAGGCTTGCCTTGTTTTAACATGAACACCAGGAACAAAGCAAATCATAAGCTCGGGGTACAATAGTCACTGCTTATAGGACAACGGTCGGAGCTTTTGCAAATGCTGCACGACACCAGCGTCCTCCTCGGTGAGAGGAAGTGACCAGCCACCGAAAACCGTGGCTTGGGCAGTAATGCACATCATTATCAGCTCGCCCGGAGCCTGGGTTCCTCACGACCAATTTCCCAGCCAACAACAGAGAGGCTCGGCCAGCACCTCTGGGGAAATCGTGACAATGGCAGAGAATGATGCAGACTATCTCTTAACAACTGACCGGAGCTGGTGGAAAGGCGTGTAGGGGGGAAAAGGGCAAATTTGTATTCCATAAATATGGGCTCTTGTCATCTTCCCATATGAAGAAATCAGCTTAGCTCCTTCACCAGCCCCTTTGCCCTAGAGCCCATCACTATCAACTTGAATGTTCTTGCAAAACTGTCTGGCAGCTAGTGAGGAAGGATTCACTCTCTAAAGCAGCCTATATATGAGTTACTGTGGCTACATTATTTATGTCACATTACAGATCATGTGGTTGCTTTCTCAAAAGGCCTTATAAAGTAGGGAGTCTTCTGATTCCCTTTTATCTATTGGACTTGGCTCAGTGTTTTCTAACCCTCTTTCCCTTTGCTTTTTTTCTTTCCACCTTCTCTCATGACTCCATTTCTCCCTCCCGTGCCATTAGACTCCCTTATTTCTGACAGTCAAAGAATCCAGAAAAAAGACTCGGCCTTGTTTATAGAGACAGTTAGGGGTGCCTGGGTGGCTCAGTTGGTAAGTGTCTGCCTTCAGCTCAGGTCTTGATCCCCATGTTGTCATTGGGCTCCCTGCTCAGCAGGGAGTCTGCTTCTCCTTCTCCCTTTGTCCCCTCCCCCTACTCCTTCTCTCTACCGCTCCCTCATTCTCTCTCAAATAAAATCTTTAAAAAAAAAAAGACAGTTAAGTTGCTGTCCATCAATTCAAATTTTCCAAAGGACTGATTCTACATAATTTTTTTAAATCCAGAAGTTTTAAAATGAATAAAGACCCTGAAATTGACACCTCCCTCTAAGAGGGATCCAGCTACCCTACCTTAATGCCTGTCAAGCCCTCAACCCCAGCGGGATCCGCAGGCCAATGTCAAGGAGGCACAGATAAAATAGAAGGGAAGGCACATGGCTCCCGTAGGCTGTTATCTGCTAGTGAGTCATGATGAATACCGAGATCCTTCTGTTGTAGCTTCCTGGTTAGCCCACTGTGGGCTTGAGGGGCTATCAAAGCTTGAATTTTTCTGACAGCAAAGGTTCTTGGCTCTCAACTCTGCAAGCTCTAGGCCTGCGGTGCTCACCGCTAAAGCTCCCAAAGCTTCTCACCAGTGTGGGCTGGATATCCCAGCACGCAGGGGACTCCAGATGCACCAATGGTAAAATTGCCCCCGGTATCAGGAAAATGACTCAGATAATAATAGCATGCCCGACTCACCTTCCCGTTCGCTTATGAGACTCATTAATATTCTTCACAATGAAGGCTAACATAACAGGAACAAATATAGAAGAGATTTTCCTCTCAAAACGTCTCATGAACCGTCAGCCCTTTGCCTCAGTTCCTCCGTGTCTGCCTTTGCCAACTCTCCAAGAGCTGGGTCAGCTGCTCCCCCCACTGTTAGATTTAGACTCTCTCCTAGGTCTGAGCCAGTCTAGGCCCATCACAGGAAGAACATGTCTGATCCCCCCACCTGAGGGTGCAGGCCCGAGTCCCCCAGGGTGCCACAGTTCACAGGCCTGGACTTCCGCTTTGGCCCTCACTCCAAGTTCTCCAGGCTGGCCACTACAAAACCCACACCCAACAACCGCCCCCCCCCCCCCCCCGGCCATGGCCCTTCTCCATACAGTCACATGCCCTCTGTTTACATAGAGATGGCATCATCAACACTGCGAGTTTCAACCAACTTCCACAAGGCTGAATTCAGGAATAGTTAAAACACAATCTTAGAGGAAAACAGAAACATCTTGGCAAAACCCCTCAGACACCTTTCACTGAGTCTGGCTGAACCTTCTTCCCTCTCTTGCCCATCCCAGCTGTGATTAATCCTGAAATCTAATACCACTGCTCTGGCTTAGGAAGTAAAACCGGAAGAATATGGGATGTATATTGAGCTCCCAGAAATCCAAAATGGAGAGCCACAGTCCATAATGGAGAATAGCCGGGATAAATGAAATCCATGACCAGGCACAGTTCCCAAATCTCATTATGGCCTATTTCACATTATTCCCTACACTTCGACTTATTCTTATTTTCCTTTCTTTGCCTACTGTTTGGTAGAAGTTTTAAAAAGAAAGTAAGTGGTTTTATGCTATTTGAATTATATCTCACTAAAAAAAAAAAGAAGAAGAAGAAGTGGCCAAGACATGAATAGCTGGGGATGAAAGAAGGCAACAACCCAAAGAGCCTAGCAGAGTGACAATTAGCTAGAGGCGGGCAGCAGTGTCCCCTTCAGCCGGGCCATGTGGTCACCAAGTTGCCTCAGACCCCACCACTCGCTTCATGAATTTATGGCTCCTGCCTGGCCCCCATGAGTGGTGGCGTTCGCAACCTCGGGGATAGACAACACATAAGCTAAACAATCAATCTTTGACTACTTGACTGAATTCCTTTCCTCCTGTCATTGGAACAAATTACCATAAACTCAGTGGCTTACAACAACATGTATTCTCCCCCAGTTCTACAGAGCCCAAGTCTGACAGGGGTCTCGCTGGGCGAAAATCCAGGTTGTAGCAGAGCTGTGTCCCTTTCTAGAATCTCCAGAAAAGAAGCCATTTCCTTGCCTTTTCCAGCTTCCAGAGGCTGCCTGCAATTTCCTGGCCAGTGGCTCCTTCCGCCATCTTCAAAGGCGGCAACAAAGCATCTCTCTCTGACCCTGCTTTTGTCCTCCCTCCTCCTTCCCGGACTCTCGTCTTCTGCCTCCCTCCTTCCACTGACAGGGACCCTTGTGATTACACTGAGCCCACCTGGATAACCCAGGCTCCTCTCCCTATGTGCTGATTAGCCATCTTAACTCCCCTTTGCCATGTAAGGAAGCATTTACAGGTGTTGGGGATTTGGATATGTCCATCTTTGGGGGGGGCCATTATTCTGCCCACTGCATGAACCAATCTTTTTTTTTTTTTTTTAAAGATTTTATTTATTTATTTGACAGAGAGAAACACAGCGAGAGAGGGAACACAAGCAGGGGGAGTGGGAGAGGGAGAGGCAGCCTTCCTGCTGAGCAGGGAGCCTGATGCGGGGCTTAATCCCAGGACCCTGGGATCATGACCTGAGCCAAAGGCAGACGCTTAACGACTGAGCCACCCAGGCGCCCCTGCATCAACCAATCTGTGTCTCGCAAATTATGGAGGAAAATGTAAAGCGTGTACTTCTTACAGGCCACTGTATTTTGATTTATAATATATGGGCTCATAAAAGGTTGTATGCAAAGCAAATTCTATTTTAAAAGCATTAGAGTCATTTACTACTGAAAAGAATCCCGTGGTGAATTGTTTTTGTAAAGGTATTAATTCCCCAATGTCTTGTTTCTCTGAATCCAGATTTCCATACATTATATTCATGTTGGGCTACAGCCTAAGTATGGAGAAAACACTAATATTTTGAGTATGCTGGGAGTGGAGTCAAAACCCACAGAACCATTTGCTGGCAATCTGCACAGAATTACAGTCTTCACACCTGCATTTCTGAACCTGAGAATTTTTTTCCCTAAGATTTTATGTATTTATTTATGTGAGAGACAGACCGAGCACAAGCAGGGGGAGGGGGAAGGGCAGAGGGAGGGGCAGAGGCAGAGGGAGAAGCAGACTCCCTACTGAGCAGGGAGCCCTACGGCGGACTCAATCCCGGGACCCTGGGATCATGACCTGAGCTGAAGGCAGACGCTGAACCGACTGAGCCACCCAGGCGCCTGGCTGAACCTGATTAATTCTGATAGGAAATATATTATAATAAAGCCTTGAGTCTCACTCACTCAGCTAGTCGGCATTGACAGTGGGCTGGTGAAGAAATTCATGTCTGAATTTGGGGCCGTGTGACCTTGAGTTAACCATTAATTTCTTTGTGCCTCATTTCCCACGTCTTAAACTAAGAATAAAAATAGGACCCCTCTACCCTCTATCCTAGGGCTGCACAAGAATTAAATGAGATACAGAATACAAAACAGCCAGTATGGTGCCTGGCACATACGAAGTCCTCAACAAATGGATTCATCACCGCGGGCTAAAGCCCATGGTTAAGTGCAGGAGACACACAGGAAGCCCCCTACGACTTGGACTGATTGTTCTCAGGACTTGGAAATGAAAGTGAGAACCGGACATAGCCACTCAATGGAAAGCAGCAGGCAAAATATTAAATTAAGATAAAATTGGAGCCTTCTCTTGATAGACACCCGTAGTTTCTGCTTGCAGACTATGTGAAAGATAGAATGACCTTCAATACTTAATGGAAGTGTGAATCATCCTCGGCAAACCACATGATCTTATATTGGGTATCTGCAAGAACAGTTATATTTGATATGAGAGCATACTCTGTTTTTCTGCTCAGAATCTTGAAGTAGCTTGTTAGTTTTACCTTTGGATTTTAACAGCTCTTCACAGCCTCTGAAACAAAAGTCAACTTCATGCCCCAGGCATTAGAGACCCTGCGCCATTTCCCCTCTCTCTCTGTTTCTACCTTTATCTCCTACAAACCCCGTAGACAAACTCACTATTCTGCCCCAACTACAAAACTCAGTAATTCTCAGACAGCGCTAAGGCTATACAGCTTTGTACGGTAGTAAATCTGGTATGTTTCTTATCTCATCTGGAGACCACTGGAGGCCAGGGACCTCATCTTAGACATTCATAGATTTCCCCTCAGTGCCCAGCATGGAATACGCACCTAATTAATAGTTGCTAAATAAATGGACTACCTTATCCTTCTATTCATTACATTCATCTCCACATAGGAATAGGAACCTGTGATGCCCTTTTGTTTCAATGTCATTACCTTCATTTAACTGACAGCCTCCTTCCTGAAGTTTTTTTATTTTTAATTGAAGTACAGTTGAATGACAGCCTCCTTTTTAAACTTCCTGATTCAGAATAATTACGTTTCTTTAAAAAGTTACACTTCTCAATTATCCTGAGGTTGCAGAGTTTTTAAATTCTATACAGCTGTGAGAATCCTCTCAGTAATGATTTTCTTTTTTTTTTTTGCTAGGGCTCACTGTAAACTTTTTTTTAAATTTTTTTTATTTATTTGAGGGAGAGAGAGCACAAGCAGAGGAAGGGGCAGAGGGAGAGGGAGAAGCAGACTCCCCACTGAGCAGGGAGCCCGATGCAGGGCTCGATCCCAGGACCCCGGGACCGTGACCTGAGCCGAAGGCAGACGCCCAACCGACTGAGCCACCCAGGCGCCCTGTAAACATTTTTTTAAAGCAATATTTTTTCCACGCACGTTACTCACGACAATATCCGAAATAACATAATAACTACTTCTTACCTTCATGGTGACCGTGATGGTACTATTTACATTTGCTTTATGCAACCAGCCTTGTTTTATGACGCCACCCTTCTGAGAACACAGCGAAGAGGAATCCTGAAATAGGGCAAAAAGCATCAGTGAAACAGCCAGCCATCTAATCAAACTTTTGGGGGACACGAACTAGGCCCTGCCCCATTTTCTAATTAAAGCATTAAGTCCCCCACCGCCCCCACAAAGATGCCTGATGAAACTTGAAATTGTTCACTAGGGAAAGTAAGGCTCTGTGCCATGCACACAGCAGGTACTCAGTATTTACTGAATCTTACGGGCTGTCTTCTGGGAGAGTCTTCTGCATTAAGTAAACCGTCAAACTGCACCTCAAAATGTCACAGACATCCAGGCCATCTGTCCCAAGAGGGATCCATGATGCAGGGGGTTCCAGATGACTCACCATTGCCACATGCCCAGCACGGGGAAAACCAGCCCCACAGGTGTCTCCCACAGGTGGGAAAACATGTTTATATACAAATCACAGCCCATTTCACTTGATTTTTCCTAAACTCCATTTGGAAATGCAACAATTTTTTTAAGATTCTTAAAAAACACGCATTAGCTTGAAAGCCGGCCACCGATCACTCGAAAACCATTCTGTCCCTCATCTTTTTCTCAAGGAAATCTCTGGCAGCAGAAGCGACCGTGAGGACACCAGCACCGTGGCCCCCACTTTTACCTCGTCTTTCTCACAGTCCTCGTCAATCTCAAATACGTGACTGGGAATCTTTTCTGGTCGCAGAGATTTGCTGAAAACGCAAGAGAATTATCTCAGATACTGAAGAGAACACACACAAAAATAAATAAATAAAAGCAAGATGAGTAGACTTTTTTACAACCGAGATAAACGCCAAACACGAGGGGGATAAATTCTTTTCTCCTTTCCAAACTCAGGGTTGCCCCTCTGAGTAAACTTACAGTACCTTTTATATAAGGACTCCCACATGTGCAGCCTGCGGCAAAGCTGTAACTAAGCGCAAATACTAAGTCAGTCAGGGAGGGCAGAACTGCCAGAGAATGCGGGCCAGAGTTGTTAGAGGGAGCAGAAGCTTGTCTTTCCTCAGAAGGAAAAGCAACACGGTGTAATTCTGGCTCTTCCATTCGTCTGCTGTATAAGCTTGGATTGGTCAGCCATCTTGGGATTCAAGTTTAAAGGATGTCTTTAGGACTCTTTTCTCTTCTAGGGAAGTGCTTTGAAAACTACAAGAGGCTACACAATGTCTTATTTCTCGAAAACATTTCCCAGATGATAGCCTATGAGGTTAGTAGGACTATAGATGGGGAAAGGGATAACAGGGAAGCTCAGAGAGATTGAGTGACTGGCCCAAGGTCATCCAGCCAGTAGGTGGCAGAAATAAGACTTGAACCTCAACAAATAAGATTTGAACTGGCTCCTGGACCAGTGTGCTCGCGGCAGTCCATCAACTCAACTGAAAGAGATATGCTTTTGTCAGGGGATGTCTGGGGTCATCGAATTGAACTGAGTGCCTTCTAGCATTTTTTTTTTTAAGATTTTATTTATTTGAGAGAGAGAGAGAAAGAGAGAACATGAGCAGGGGAAGGGGCAGAGGGATAAGCAGACTCCCCGTCGAGCAGGGAGCCCGATGCAGGGCTCAATCCCAAGACCCCGAGATCATGACCTGAGCTGAAGTCAGACGCTTAATCACCTGAGCCACCCAGGTGCCCCCCTTCTAGCATTTTCATTGACACCACTGGAAAGTGCTCACTACATTATCCAGAACTAAAAGATTTTATGGTCAATATAGATGCATCAAAGCCAAAAAGCGAACTCCTACATTTTTGAAAGAATTTCAATGCGCAAAGTGAAAACATATTCAATTGTCCAAAATACATTTACCAAACAAGCCAGCTGCCTAAGGCCTTGTTTTATCATAAATTATCACTGAGAAGCTTTATAAGTGGTAAGAAGAAGGTAAAACGTTGAGTAACTCTCCTCTCAAAGGTTTCCCTTGAATTCTACACTTACCATGGCAACATTCGAAAGTCTCCAGAGAAGTCTTCATACTTGTAGTTTACCACATGCCAATCTGTGCTATAGGTTTTAATACACTGAAAGAAAATAGGAATCTTTAATTTGAAATATCACACAAGTATACGTATATCCAGTTTTTTAAAGTCTGGTAAAGGAAGCTGACAGACTTTTAAAAATCATTTGGAAAATGTTGGTACTGGGATCATCCATTGGGGATTAACATGGTCTCCCTAAACTAACTGGCAACAAAAAATCCCAATTCAGACACACTTTGGAACACTCTAACTCCAAGTTCAGAGAGTAGTCAAATCCCAGAGAGAAACTAAGAACCCATGCTATTTGTCACAGTAGTTAAGCTGTCTCCTCTCTACCACATCATCTAGACTTGTCACGGAGGTCCGCTAAGTTACAGTCATTTTATTTCCTGTCTACACTAAAGGAAGAATATTTTTTTGAATATAATAATGTTCCACTGTTGCCTTTGAGGGTCTTACCTCTTTGACAAACAAACTTTGGGCCCTCTTCTCAGCATCTTCTGGTACAGTGGACTGCACTGTTCTGCGCTGACGACTTATCACCGAGATCTAGAAGACAGGGAACATTCTTGCCGTAAGAACTAGCCTGGAAAGTGTGAATGTTTTCCTTTAAAGCAGTGCTTGTGAACTCACAGAGATATCTTCCATTGGAAACATAAGCAGGTCTCTGAGGGGGTCGCTGTAAATCTGGGTTTTCCTTTGGGTGATAACATTCTCATAGTCCAAGGGCTCAACAATTTTGGTCTTTTCCTTAATAAGAGACAAATACAAAGTTAATACGGTCAAAGTCATAAGATATAAATTCCTGTCCATGTGCGAAAGACACCTTATTTCACTAAAGAAAGGACTGTTGACGGCAGTGAGCACTTGGGACACTTTCACAAGAGAAACATCCTCCATAACGAGAAGCGCAGACGCCAAACACATACAAATACACACACAGATCTCTCCGCTAAAGCCAAGAGTTCTAGAGAGTTAGCCCTGTACCCTGCTTTTCCACGTGCCTTCCAAAAATGTAAGGTAAAACAAAAAGTGGTCTATTTGGAACCCTGTCAGTTGATTTTTAGAGAATTGGCTCTGTTCACTGGGTAACTGAAGATGAGGAAGTATCGACATTCGTGTGCCTGGTGCAGGCAGAGCCTGGGCAAACGTGGGTGCTGGAGGTGCTCGATCCACTGGGCAGAGCATGAAAGGGTGGGGTCCTAGGTGACGAAGTCAGAGGATCCCTGACAGACTGCCGGGTGACCTGGCCACTGAGAGTAGGGCCCCAGCCTGAGGCTAAGGTTACAAGGAGCAAGGTCGGCGTCTGAGAAATCCAGGATATGATTTATTAATAAGAGTAACAAGAGTGGGCATTTACCAAGCCCTTTCTGTATGCTAGACACTGTGGCAAGTGCTTTCTCTAGATTTTCTCACTTAATACTCATAACCACCCTCGGAAATAGGCTTGATCTGGGGCGCCTGGCTGGCTCAGTCCATAGAGCGAGAATGAATGAATGAATGAATGAATAGAAATAGGCTTAATCTTTGTCACCATTTGACAGATGAGGAAACTCTGCACTCAACTCAACACTAAGTAACTTGTCTGCCTTCGGAGCTAGAATTCAAACCTAGGTCTGTGACTACAAAGGCTCAGTTCTTTCCACCTCATGTATCGTTTTCTCCCCCTCAGAAATACCCAAAGCTACGAATATGCAAGACACTGAACTTGGAAGAGGATCCCACCACCTACCTTCCTATCATTTTTTTCTTCACTGAACTTATCACCATGTGATATGACACCTACTTTACCTCTCTTCCTACCTGAGGGCGGAGATTTCCCTTTATTTGTTCACTGTTACAACTCCAGCACCTACAACAGCATTTGGCACGTGGTGGGCATCCAATCATTAATTGTTGGATAAACTCTGAGATATTCAGATTCAACCAGAGCTATGTTCCAACACACTATTCCAGACCAAGGTGGGTGTATATTAATGCTTCCTAATAACAGTGTTTTACTAAATCAAATTAAAATTATTTAAAATTTTTATTAAAAAAACAACATAAAGAAAACTTAAATAAAAGATACACTGAAACTTAGTATCATAATGGAATCAGAATTACATTTGCGTACATAGTACTTGAGGCAGTCTCCGGTATAGCGTATCCACACAATCCTTTGCGAACAGGTTTTTTTAAGTTTTTATTCAAATTCCAGTTAGGTAACATACAGTGTAATATTAGCTTCAGATGTTCAACACTTCCATACAACACCTGGTACTCATCATAAGTGATGCC
>NW_023270175.1:10192398-10211059 GCF_011800145.1 Mirounga leonina | reverse complement strand
CTCGTGCTCTCTGTCTCTCATTCTCTCTCTCAAATAAATAAATAAAAATCTTTAAAAAAAAAAAAAAGAATGAAATCTTGCCACTTGCCACAACATGGATGCACCTAGGGTATATGATACTAAGTGAAATAAGTCAGAAAGGCAAATACTATATGATTTCACTTACATGTGCAATCTAAAAAACAAAAACAGGGACGCCTGGGTGGCTCAGTCGGTTGAGCGCCTGCCTTCAGTTCGGGTCATGATCCCAGGGTCCTGGGATCGAGACCCACATCGGGCTCCCTGCTCGGTGGGGAGCCTGCTTCTCCCTCTGCCTGCCACTCCCCCTGCTTGTCTCTCTCTCTCTGACAAATAAATAAAATTTTAAAATAAATAAATAACAAAACAAAAACAAACTCATAAATACAGAGAACAAACTGTGGTTGCCAGAGAGGAGGAAGGAGGGGGGATGGGTAAAATAGGTGAAGGGGAATAAGAGGTACAGACTTCCAGTTATAAAAGAACTCAAGGGCATGAAAATTACAGCACAGGGAATAGAGTCAATGCTATTGTAATAACTTTGTTTCATAACAGATGGTAACTACACTTAACCATGGTGAGCATTTCCTAATGTATATAAATGTCAAAACACTATGTTGTACACCTGAAACTAATATGTTGTATGTCAACTATACTTCAATTAAAAAAAACAAAAAACAAAAAACCTCCCATTGGGGTAGGGCCAGAAAGGAGGACAAAGACTTGATAATTGTTGAAGCTGAAGACGGGTGATGAGTACCTGGGTTTTCATGTACTCTTCTGCCAAAAAAAAAAAAAAAAAAAAAAAAATACTGTATGGTATCATTTATACGTGAAATCTAAAAAAAGTAGAGTGGTGCTTGCTGGGCTGGGAGATGAGGGAAATGCAGAGAGATTGGTCAAAAGGTACAAACTTCAGTTATAAGATGAGTAAGTTCCAGAGATCTAATGCACAACACGGTGACTGTAGTTACTAATTCTGTGTTGTGTACTTGAAATTTACTAAGACAATAGAGCTTAAGCATTCTCATCAAAAAAATAAAGCATGTGAGATGATAAATGTATTCATTAACTTGACTGTGATAGCCATTTCACAATGTATACATATATTAAATTATCACAGTGTACACTTTAAATATGTACAATTTTCATTCTTCAATTATACCTCAATAAACCTTGCAGCGGGGGGGAGGAGATCCTAAGAAGATATACTTCATTTCAAGTCTTAAGTTTGAAATTGTAGACCCATAAGATCAAATCCAGCTGATCATCCCCATCATTCACAGACATGTCTGTGAATACTAGTGCAAAATGAGTTGAAACAGAAGAAACAATTCCTATTTGGGGAACTCAGAGGTTTTCTGATAGTAAAATTTGGGCCCCTTGTCCTATATCTACCATGTTTTCATGGAGCCAAGTGCAAGGAAACTGACTGCCTCTTCCTGTCTAACATTCTGAGTCTCTGATCAATTGCTCAGAGAAGTGAATAAAGCCCCATCTAAGAAGGCAAGCCTTAGGCACTGAAAATAATTTCCAAGTCTTGCTTTTGGTGCCAACTATCCTCTCAATACAGATTGCAAAAACAGTCCTCAAATTTCAATGTTTAACCTGTTGAATTAGCATCTGTTCATCTCTCTGTACAATCATTTCAGAACTACCTGCTCCAAGTAACTTTGAAAAAGAAAAAAAAAATCTTCCTTCAGCTTCCTAATGTAGTTGTCAAATTAATCTGGAAAAAGCATATGTCCAAATGAATCACTTGTTTAAACATACAGTAGAAAATAGGCCTTCTAAAAAACAAACCCTCAGCTCTCTCTGTTTTGAAGGCCCTATATTCATGTTCTAGAAAACAAGGTTTCACTTTTCATTTAAAGCTGACTAAACTAAGCATTCTGGGGGCGCCTGGGTGGCTCAGTCAGTGAAGCTTCTGCCTTTGGCTCAGGTCATGATCTCAGGGTCCTGGGATCGAGCCCACACCAGGCTCCCTGAGTCTGCTTCTTCCTCTCCCTCCACCTACTGCTCCCCCTGCTTGTGCGTGCTCACTCTCTCTCTCTCTCTGTCAAATAAATAAATAAACATCTTTAAAAAAAAAATAAACTAGGTGCTCTGGGTCTTCACTCCTACTTCCTTTGTCAGGGGTAGCTCAATTGTAGAAAAATTTGGGGTGGCTGTTCCGAGTCCCACAAAACTTACCCTAATGGCAGATCTAGGCCTGTGAATCAGGCTTCATCTGCTTCAGAAGAAAAAGAGGAAGGACTCACCCTCCCCCCACCCAGCCACCTCCAATCCCGGGCCTCACGGGGCTTAAAAGCACAGTTCAAACTGGACGTGGAGGAGAGAGGCTACATTAGGAATCAGCCCCCAAACAACCACACCCTAAGTTTCTCTTCCAGTAGAATTCAGTAGCAACTCTCTGGGCATCAGAGACAAGGAAAACCTTTGATGCTTAGAATTACCACAATTTCATGGTGGCTTTGCCCTGTGGTCTAGAACATATCCCTTGTCTAACTTTGCTATTCAGCTTTACCCCTGGATTACGAGACTCACAGCGTTTCCCTTAATAAAGCTTCCCTCACACACAAAAAGGGTCTCTCTCCCAGGTTCACAATTTTTCCTTCCTGCCACTTTGTGCCCTGACTGGCCAGAGAAGGTGCTTTTTCCTAACTCAAGAAAACTGTGTGATAACAAACGGTACTTTATAAACATTCAAAAGCAAAAGCTCTTCTACAATCTGGAGAGAAGCAAGCATATGTTTCTGCCTTCTCCTCGTAAGTAGTGACAGGAAAACCGTCAACCTAAATTTGGAACATACTCAGTTTTTACCATAAAGGAAAAAAAAAAAAAGCCCCAAACGGTTTGTCTTTGAACGTTCTTGCTCACGGATTCAGAAGCTCTCTTGAAGTAACTTGCTAGTAACATTATTAATTTTTTATTTTATTGTTTCACTGGAAGATCACTTTGTGGTCTTCAGAAAACACTTTCAATATACATTCTACCTGTGTCTTACCACAACCTGCCAAATAGGCAAGGAAAACGCCATCATTTCAACTTCCTACATGAAGAAACAGGCTCAGAGGCTTGATGAAGCTCAACTGTCCACATCTAGTAGTAGAACCAGGGTTCAAATCCAGGTATCCCAACTCCTGATTCTCTTTTTAGCAGTGTTTTCCAAACTCAACTTATTCACGTACAATCTTCAAGACTTTGGCATACCTTCTGCACTCTCATATACTTCGTGTTTTTCTTCCAATCAAATCTCTTCTTCATTGAAATATATTAATTGAAACAGTAAGCTGTATATCACCCCCCCATAAAGGAAAATAAATCAGTATTTTTCTAATCTCTAATGAAATAAATGTATTTTTTTCTGTGTGTGTTTTTTTAAAGTAAACTCTACCCACAACGTGGGGCTCGAACTCACAACCCCAAGATTAAGAGTCGCATGCTCCACCAACTAAGCCAGTCAGGTGCCCCGCCAATAAAACAAAATTTAAAATATCAATCTTTGTACTATGGGTTTGGGACACAGGGCACTTCCAGGCTTACTTAGAACCGAATATAAATAGACTCGCACGCTATAAACCCTAGAACTGTGAAGAAATGGAGAGGGAGGGCGCCTGGGTGGCTCAGTTGGTTAAGCGACTGCCTTCAGCTCAGGTCATGATCCTGGAGTCCTGGGATCGAGTCCCGCATCGCGCTACCTGCTTGGCAGGGAGTCTGCTTCTCCCTCTGACCCTCCCCCCTCTCGTGCTCTCTATCTCATTCTCTCTCTCAAATAAATAAATAAAATCTTTAAAAAAAAAAAAAGAAATGGAGAGGGAAGAAATGAGGGAAGAAAAGAGACGGCTCTTTGATTTCTAACACAGAGAAAGGGCAGAGATTGAAAAAGGAAATTCATCAGCACAGATACGGTTACAGTCTACTTGGTCCAAAGAGAGGAAATGGTGGATCCTAACTGGAAATCACTGACAGCAGTGATTTTATGATTTTGTGGTGGTTCCTTCACATCTGCTATACAAGAGGACTGATCTTCCATCATTTTAGCTGTATAATTATAAAACCATGCTTGTAATCCTAAAATATGTAAATACGTATGCACATGTATATTTTCAACCATCCAAGCACATATATTTTTTTTAATTGAAGTGTAATTAACATACAACGTTCTATTAGTTTCAGGTGTACAACACAGTGATTCAACAATTCTATACATGACTCAAGAGTCACCATCTGTCACCACACAATGTTACTACAGTATCATGGACTATATTCCCTATGCTGCACCTTTGATCGCCAAGACTTATTTATTCCGTAACTGGAAGTGTGTACTTCTTAATCTCCTTTACCTGTTTCACCCATCCCCGCCCCCTCCCCCCGCCTCCCCTCCGGCAACCACCAGTTTGTTCTCTGTAAACACAACCACTCGTGTATTTAAAAGCTCACATTACAGGACGCCTGGTGGCTCAGTCGTTAAGCGTCTGCCTTCGGCTCAGGTCATGATCCCAGGGTCCTGGGATCAAGCCCCGCATCGGGCTCCCTGCTCCACAGGAAGCCTGCTTCTCCCTCTCCCATTCCCCCTGCTTGTGTTCCCTCTCTCGCTGTGTCTCTCTCTGTCAAATAAATAAATAAAATCTTAAAAAAAAAAAAAAGCTCACATTACCGGCAAGCCTATTTATATTATCATTAGAGACTTAACCAGGTAGGGGCGCCTGGGTGGCTCAGTCGTTAAGCGTCTGCCTTCTGCTCAGGTCATGATCTCAGGGTCCTGGGGTCGAGTCCCACATCGGGCTCCCTGCTAGGCGGGAAGCCTGCTTCTCCCTCTCCCACTCCCCCTACTTGTGTTCCCTCTCTCGCTGTGTCTCTCTCTGTCAAATAAATAAATAAAATTCTTTAAAAAAAAAAGGAACTTAACCAGGTAATTTCGACTGTACTTAAAAAGCAATAATGATCACATGATATTTCTCTGAAATCAGCCTGGCTTTCTTCTGCTTAGATATTACATCAAAGGTCATTAGTTTACTGGTAAATCTTTTACTTTAGAAACCAGTTCTCCTTAAGAATTCTAAGAATGTCTCGGGGCGCCTGGGTGGCTCAGTCGGTTAAGCAGCTGCCTTCTGCCCAGGTCATGATCCCGGGGTCCTGGGATCGAGTCCCGCATAGGGCTCCCTGCTCCACGGGGAGCCTGCTTCTCCCTCTCTCCCCCTCTGCTTGTGCTCTGTCAAAGAAATAAAATCGTTAAAAAAAAAAAAAATTAAGAAAAAGAAAAGAATTCTAAGAATGTCTCTTCTGCAAGTCTAAAGTGAACCTCGGCTTCACAGAGTCCCTCCGGTAGCGCTCGGGGAGGGAGACCACAAAGCAGGTGGCAAGCTTGGCAGCAGAGCAAGGGCTAATTCAAACACCTCTACCACCACGACCACCCCTCTCTGCAGGGTAAGTTTCAGTGCAAGAGGGAGCATGGCAACGACTGGTTGAGGAAATAGAATGACTTAGCCCGAAAGTCAGAAGCCCATTTCCCCCACATTATTATTGGACTACTGTTTCAATGGCATCAGACCATATTGTTGAAAACAACAATCTTAGGAAAGAAGTAACATACTCCAAGAGAGGGGGTCACACACAGTGAGTCTCTCCTTCCTAGTGTTCCTCCCATCTCCCTCCCTCCGGCATGTCTCCAGACCCCCTCTCCAAGACCCGCAGCTCCCCTTTGGTTTCAGACAGGTGTAGCGGAGTGTGGAGTGCGGGCTCCACGGAGAGTATCTTAAAATACCACCTGGCACTCAAAATGGCCCCCGGGGGTGTGCAACTTCCAGCAACGCCAAAAACAAAGTGAGTTTGCTCTGCGGCACCCCTCTCGAGTCCCTGCCGAGGGCGAGGCCCGTGCCAGCACCTGGTAATGCAGAAATGAAAGAGAACCAGACCCTGCCCTTGACAAGTTCACCGTTTAATGGGGGAGGTAGATAGACCCAAGACATTCAAGTGGATCCCAGACGCTATTGTAACTGCAACCCCACCTGGCATCCCTGCATCCGTCACACCCTCTGACAGCCACATCTTCCAACAAAGTGACCGTGCAAGTGTTTTTTGCACACTCAAGTGCGCAAGCCTGTACATTCACGTTCGTATCAATCAGAAAAATTTCCCTGTATGGGTATATGCGGTCTCTGACCATTTCATCTTGTCTTCGACTTTTGTTGATAAACTGTAAGATCAGAGAGTAGGTAACTGTCAACAGTGGCACATGAGGATGAAGAGAAGTGACAGTTGCGCCACCACTGTAGACTAGGGATTTTGAGAGGGCCCCACAAGGCACCGAACAAAAGAACCCCATCGATAATAAATGTGTTCATAAGGCTCGAATAAAGAGTATTTGACTTTTTTATGACCTTCTCTTTTCCAAATCCCATGATTACCTTTCACCAGTTCATTTCTTCCCCTCTTTCCCAAAAGGAACTCCCAAGGACCGAAGAAGCTTTGAATTAATAGAATCTGACCACGACGCTGGGGGAGGGATGGCCATCTTCCCAGTTAGTACAACCCAACTTGGCAAAACAGACATGAACATATTTTCATAAAGATTGTTTTTCAGGGCAAATCTTGGCACAAAAAAACCCACATACAAATTGCATTCAAGACATCAACCTTTCTTAAAGCAAGCAGCGAAGGGAAAACTGTTTTACTTTTCATGAGACCATCGCGTCATGCTTATTCCTAATCCACACCTTGGCTCATGTGATTCCTCCGACAGCCCAACCTCCAGCCTCTCTCGCCTACAGCTCTGACGGTCTTTACCAACCACTGGTGGCATTTACTCACATATAGCACATAACTGCTTTGTGGGTGCTTTGCGTATTTGTCTCCTCAGCAAGATCATAAACACCTGGGGCGGGGGGAACTGTGCCTTGTACGTTCTCTACCACTTAACACTGAGCATGACCATATATCAAGTCTAGCCTTTTATATCTTGTTATCTCATTGGATTCTTTCCAAAACCCTGCAAGGGAGGGTCTTTTATTATGCCCATTTTACAGATGAGGAAATTGGGGCTCAGGCAGGCCCAGTGTCACACATTAGTGAAACAGGATACAAACCTATTATCCAATGGAGCCCAGAAAAAGTCTTCTTTTTTTCCTTAAGATTTTATTTATTTACTTATTTGAGAGAAAGAGAGCACACAAGCAGGGGGAGAGGCAGAGGGGGAGGGAGAAGCAGCCTCCCCGCTTAGCAGGGAGCCCATGTGGGGCTCGATCCCAGGACCCTGGGATCATGACCTGAGCCCGAGGCAGACACTTCACCGACTGAGCCACCCAGGGGCCCCCAGAACCAGTCTTAACCATGACACACATAAACCTCTGTGCACCAAACTTAACAAAAACAAAACATTCCCCCACTACATTTCACTTCCTCGGACAGACTGTGCATTTTAGGATTTGCCAAAGCTTACTCAAACGACGCTATCATTGTTACCAAAGTGAGATCTTGCCTTCTCATTGCCCTGATGATGCTGAGCATGACTGGCTTGGAGAGCTAGCAATGTAATTGGATAAGGAGTTTTGCATTTCTGAGCTGTTGCTTCCAATTTAGCATTTGCCATCAATGAGTAGGAATTAGCACCTCAGGTCTTTTACTTCAGAGAAAGGAGTTGGCATGTTCGACTTCAAGAGAGTAAGAATCATGCTATTCCTTATGTTCCACAAAAGAGTGAAACCATATGATAATTGGCTTTCTCTGCTTGACTTATTTCACTTAGCATAATCTCCAGTCCCACCCATGTTGATGTAAAAGTTGGGTATTCATCCTTTCTGATGGCTGAGTAATATTCCATTGTATATATGGACCACATCTTCTTTATCCATTCATCTGTTGAAGGGCATCTCGGCTCTGTCCACAGTTTGGCTATTGCAGACATTGCTGCTATGAACATTGGGGTGCATATGGCCTTTCTTTTCACTACATCTGTGTCTTTGGGGTAAATACCCAGCAGTGCAATTGCTGGGTCATAGGGTAGCTCTATTTTTAAATTTTTGAGGAACCTCCACACTGTTTTCCAAAGTGGCTGTACCAACTTGCATTCCCACCAACAGTGTAAGAGGGATCCCCTTTCTCCACAACCTCTCCAACATTGTTGTTTCGTTCCCTGTCCATTTTTGCCATTCTAACTGGTGTAAGGTGGTATCTCAGTGTGGTTTTGATTTGGATTTCCCTGATGGCTAATGATGATGAACATTTTTTCATGTGTCTGTTAGCCATTTGTAGGTCTTCTTTGGAGAAGTGTCTGTTCATATCTTCTGCCCACTTTTTGACTTGATTATTTGTTTTTTGGGTGTTGAGTTTGAGAAGTTCTTTATAGATGTTGGATACCAGCCCTTTATCTGTAGAGTCATTTGCAAATATCTTCTCCCATTCTGTGGGTTGCCTCTTTGTTTTGTTGACTGTTTCCTTTGCTGTGCAGAAGCTTTTTATCTTGATGAAGTCCCAAAAGTTCATTTTTGCTTTTATTTCACTAGCTTTTGGAGATGTATCTTGAAAGAAGTTGCTGTGGGCCATGTCAAAGAGGTTACTGCCTATGTTCTCCTCTAGGATTTTGATGGATTCCTGTCTCACATTGAGGTCTTTCATCCACTTTGAGTTTATCTTTGTGAATGGTGTTAGAGACATTAGGAGAAGGAAGGGAAAAATGGAGGGGGGAATTGGAGGGAGAGATGAACCATGAGAAACTATGGACTCTGAGAAACAAACAGGGTTTTAGAGGGGACAGGGGAGGGGGGATGGGTTAGCCTGGTGATGGGTATTAAGGAGGGCACATACTGCATGGAGCACTGGGTGTTATATGAAAACAATGGATCGTAGATCACCACATCAAAAACCAATGATGTATTGTATGGTGACTAACATAACATAATAAAATTTTTTAAAAAAAGAGTAAGAATCAAATTACCAAAAACAACAACAGAAAGACATTGTCAAGGGACCGTATCTAATTCATCTGAGTATCCTCCACAGAACCTAGGAGAGAGCCGTGAGAACTACAAAGCCAGAAGCTTCTGTGGTTCGTGAGGGATAACCAGCTGAATAATACAAAGAGACTGATCTTACGTGTATGCCTTCCAAGCCAAAATGGCAGCATACAAGGAAAGCTACCACTTTCAGAATGAATTTTCGGATCTCAGCTTTAATTTAAGAACAACTTACTATTAAGTGAGATTTTAAAGGTATTTAAATCCAACACAGAAAACACTGAGGAAAAATAAAACTCATTTTTTTCTCCTCTTTAGAGTTTGTGCATAGGGAGGAAATCTTTTCATTTTCTGTACTTTTTTTAAGACTTTATTTTTAAGTAAGCTCGACACACAACACAGAGCTCGAACTTACAACCCGAGATCAAGCGCCGCCCTGTGCTCTACCCGCTGAGCCAGCCAGGCGCCCCAGGGAGGAAACCTTTTTAAATGTCAAATTACTTCCCTTTTCCAAGTCTATTTAGCTATTCATGTAAACTCAAGAACTATTTTTAAAAACCTATGAAGAATTTATATTTTTTAATAACGAAATAAACAGGTTGGTATATATACTATATGATTAGTTCACTCCGTTAACAAGTGTTTTTCATTACAGCCAACTCAAATATTATGCAAATCATCTAGATTATCTGTAAATGAATAAACAGAATTTCGATGAACTCTATCCCCCCCCCACAGCTTCATTTTAACCACTAATTATAACTTGACTCAACTGGCTGGCTGACAGGTAGGAAAACTGATTTGAATTCAATCACTCCTGACTTTCTGTGTTCGCTTTGTGCTAATAAGCATGTAAATGACTCAAAGAGAAGACAAAAAGGTAAAAAGAGAAAGGCTTGAATAAATTGAGAGAATGGCAAAGTACCTTTTTAAAACTAAAAGAATATTTTGTTTCTGTTCTTTAGCAAACCACTGTTGACACAAAAAGAAAAAAAATGTGTCTTCATTGTACATAATAGCTTTCTAACAAATCAAAGAGTTTAACAAGCCCATATAGACACACAAAATTATTGCAGAAAAATCATTAATGCAAGGAGAAATTAGACTATCCTCATTCTGTGCCCATCAAATAATATAACCTGCCTTGGATCTTGGTGCCCACTGCAAACTTAAAACAAAAAAGAAATATCCTTGACTTTTTCCTGAGTTTCATAAACAGAACTATAACATACCTTGCATTCTTAAGCAGAACAAAATGTCAAGTGCATTGATGTTCTATAGGTATGTAGGTTTAGCCAGCTACATTACTTATGTTCAATAACAATACAAAAACCGGGCGCCTGGGTGGTTCAGCAGTTAAGCGTCTGCCTTCGGCTGGGGTCGTGATCCCAGGGTCCTGGGATTGAGCCCCACATCGGACCCTGGGATCGAGCCCCACATCCGGCTCCCTGCTCAGTGGGGAGTCTGCTTCTCCCTCTCCCACTCCCCCTGCTTGTGTTCCCTCTCTTGCTGTGTCTCTCTGTCAAATAAATAAATAAAATCTTTAAAAAAAAATACAAAACCTAAAAATAATATATACAGGGGCACCTTGGTGGCTTAGTCAGTTAAGCATCGGACTCTTGGTTTCCGCTCAGGTCATGATCCCAGAGTCCTGAGATCGAGCCCCACTTGGGGCTCTGCACTCAGCAGGGAGTCTGCTTGAGATTCTCTCTCCCTCTGCCCCTCCCCCGTTCCCGTGCGCAGGCTTGCTCTAAAATAAATAAATAAAATCTTAAAAAAAAAAAAAGGTCCTGTTTGTGTCATTTAACACAGCAAAGCAAGTCTATTTCATTACAAAATCTCAGTAATCTATAAAGCAGCCACATATCATTTTTGACTCTGGATCTGGCCATTGGTCTACCCATCCCATTAATTTGCTCCTGATAATGGAGTAACAAAAACTGAGAGGCCCCATTCTGAAAAAACAACCTTGAAAGGGGGCAAAAATGCATCTTCCTCCAAATATTTTCATTTTCCATAATCGGTCATATTGGATCCATCCATTAACTGAAATTCTCTCTGCCATTTTGAACCTACCAGTATTTTCTGTCTATACCACTTTATGAGATAATATATTCTAAAAGCTATTTCAGGTAAATAAAAGGATAGCTCCTTTGGGCGCCTGGGTGGCTCAGTTGGTTAAGCGACTGCCTTCGGCTCAGGTCATGATCCTGGAGTTCCTGGATCGAGTCCCGCATCGGGCTCCCTGCTCGTCAGGGAGTCTGCTTCTCTCTCTGACCCTCCCCCCTCTCATGTGCTCTCTCTCATTCTCTCTCTCTCAGATAAATAAATAAAATCTTTTAAAAAAAAAAAAGGATAGCTCCTTTGATTTTTCTTAAGGTTACATCTTTAAAATGTCAGGAGATGCCCCATTGCTTGGCATAACATTCCAGTATATGGTGACCTGATCCACGTTTATCCTATCTACCCGCTTGGATAAAACGGGCACACCTTCTTTAGCTAGGTTCTGTCTTTTGGTGAGGTGAGGAAGGAGTCTATAGATGGTTGCCAAAGCCCTATCGTCCTCAGAACCTACTCTCCTATTATATGTTTCAGTTATTTCCCCAGCTCTTGAAATTCATCTCTCACTTTCCTGTCCACATTATCCAGCCTTATGGGATATCTCACTGCAGTATGTCTCCCAAAACTTGGCCTCTCTCAACTCCTAGGAAAGGGTGTGAAGTCAACATGAGCATCCCTCAGGTAAACATCCCTTCGATATTCAGCTTTTTTACACATCTTCCTCTAAAAAATCCAACCAACAAACAAAAAACACCTGCCTGCAACAAACAAAAAACACCTGCCTGCCCTATCTATAATCTTTGTTTCCTTCTTTAAACCAATTCCCTCCCTATGACAAACTCTGTCACCAGAGATATCATTTACAGTAAGAATCATAGGGGCTGACCCCTATGAAAGGTTTTCTGAATGTCTTAAGTAAATAACCTTGAGGTGATAAAAAATATTCTAGAATTGATTGTGGTAATGGTCGCACATATCTGTGAATACACTAAAAGCCTTGGAATATACACTTTTTTTTTTTTGCCACTGCTGCTATTTTTTGTAATTTTGTAGATTTTTTTTCCTATGTGTATTAAAAATAGTTGTGAGCCATCATATGCATGGGATAGTTATTTCGTGTAAAATTTGTGTCCCACGTTTTCACTTAACATTATTGCCTGAGCATTTTCCACATCACTTAAAATGATTGAAAAATATAATTTTCATAACTGCAAAATATTCAGTCTTGGATATTTACTACATCACTCATGTAATTATTCACCCATTGTTGGGCATTTACATTTTTAAAAAATTTGCTTATCGATAGTTTTTTTCCTTTTTTGTCACTTTTTTTTTGAGTAGTTGACACACAATGTTACATTAGTTTCTGGTGTACAACATAGTGATTTGACAAGTTTATACATTATGTTATGCTCACTACAAGTGTAGCTCCCATCTGTCACCATATGACGTTATTACAATATCTTCGACTATATTCCCTATACTGTGCCATTTATTCCCGTGACTTATTCTTTCCATAACTGGAACCCTGTATCTCCCACTCCCCTTCACCCATTTTGCCTGACCCCCATCCTGAAATACACACTTTCATGGGTGAGTTGAATTACATCTCAACAAAGCCATTAAGAAAGCTAAAAGAGAGGGGCACCTGGCTGGCTCAGTCAGTAGAGCATGCGGCTCTTGATCTCAAGGTTGTGAGTTCGAGCCCCATGTGGGGGGTGTGGAGCCTACTTAAAATAAAAAAAAATAATAAAAATAATAAAATAAAAAGAAAGCTAAAAGAGGAAAAAATAACAAACCCAGTTTCACTTCCTTATATCTAAAAAATCCCTCCAATATTTAGTAAGAGATGAGCTCCCAGTACACAAACATCATGTGGCTCCTCACTAGAATGGGTAGGTGTCAATGTCTGAGAATCCTACCCCTTAGTCATAGATTCCACTGACTGGCCTGCTACAAAAGTGAGGCTTGCTGCCCCGTCATTCCCTGAGGACTCTCCTGGAACTCTTTTTTTTTTTTAGATTTTATTTTTTTATTTGTCAGAGAGAGAGAGAGAGAAAGCACAAGCAGGGAGAGAGGCAGAGGGAGAAGCAGGCTCCCCACTGAGCAAGGAGACCAACCAGGGATCCCAGGACCCTGAGATCACGACCTGAGCCGAAGGCAACCGCCCAACTGTCTGGGCCACCCAGGCGTCCCTCTTCTGGAACTCTTATAAACAGAAATACAAGACACATAGCTTAGTTCTACACTGTCACTGAGCATCAACCAGGGTCCAGACAGCGGGCTACAAAGCTCAGAAAACCGAGACAGGCAAGATGGGGGCCCTGTCTTTCAGGAACTCATGCACTTGGGGGCAAGAGAGCCCTAAACAGAGTTAAAATACGATGGGGTAAGGGCCAGGATGGGGGCCACAGGGTGCTGTGGGGATCCAGGTAAGGGAGAGATGAGCTCCACTGGGGAGGGGAGCTCAGAGAGGAGGCGGCGTGGGCGCGCTCAGCCTCCAGCACTGAATAAAAATGCCCGTGGCAGACAAAACGAATAAAGGCACCACAGGCAGAGAAGAGAGGGTAAGTAATAGCACGGAGGAATAAAAGCCTGTGTTCAGCGAGTTGGGGGACACACAGAATGGGGAGCGATGGCAGAGATGAGCCGGAAAGGCACGTTTTTGAAGGGCCATGTATGCCAAGGCAATGAGCTGGACTGTTTCCTGGTGTAGGTGAGGGGGAGCCGGCAGAGGTTTTGAAGGAGGGGAATGACACGAACAGATGTTTTACTCATATTTACGCACTGAAAGCCAGAAGGTCAGCGCTAATGGAAATTAATCCATAAAATGACAGCATAGGCTGAAAATTTGCCCCATTGTCTACATTTTCCAGGAGCAATACACTGAATTATGGAAAACTACTCATTAGAGTTGCGTACAAAACTACTGAGGAAAAATAAAGTGAGGGCTCTGTGTATGTGAAGAGACTTTCCTTTAAAAAGAGAGAGGGAGAAATACTGACATCTTCCTCATGTGACAGAGATGAAATCAGCCTGAACATTTCATTTTGAAGAAAAAAAAAATCAGCTGCCAATCTGCACTTATTTTGTTTCCGACACCTTTGCAATGGCTAATCTGCTCCAAAATGGTTAAACTTTGGATGAAACATAAGTTGGATCACAGTATTCCTTTGTTTAAAGGCCTTCAATGGCTTCACCGTAGCCCGCTGTCTAGCAAGGCTGTTTAGCAAGTAGTCAAACTGTTTAGCAAGGCTTCTAAGATCTGGCCTCCACCCCCAGCCTCCAACCAGGGTGGGCGAGCGTCCTAATAGGCCCTATTACCCCACCTCTGTTAATCCTGCCCCTCTGCCCGTCCTCCCCGCAACCCCACCCCAAGACTCCAGGAAGCTGCCCATCTCTCTAGGCGTGGATGGCCACTCCCTCCTACCCACTGCTCCCGCCCCCCAAACCTCCTCAAACCCAAAGCTAACACCTGTATTTCCTTCCCCACTAGTCCTATCTCAAGGTGCTAAGGGCCAGTGCCTGTCCATTGCCCCCCCCCCTCCCCACTACAATTAAGGCTCTGTGCTTCATCTTTGTCTTAATCGCTGCTCTACTCCCGGCATCCCAAAAGTGTGTCTTGAATGGTTGAAGGAGCAAACCACAAATCCACTGGCCCTATCTCTCGGACCCTCAGCATTAAGCTTTTCTGCCTCTTCCAAGTCTTCCAGATGACGACCGATCGCAATCTGCAAACTGCTCACTGAAATACACACATCTGAGTTGCTGTCCAAAGGAGCCCCGCTACTGAACACTTCAACGACATGAATCATCGCTCGGCACTTTCTCTTTTGCTAAATGCACAGCGTCGTAGATGAACCAGGCACTCCTACCCAGAGATATACAGGGTCAGGAGGGAGAACATCGTTTCGGCTGGGGATTCCAGTTAAACCTTGAAGTGGATGACTCAAGTCGAAGGCCATTTGCGCTGGTAACAGTGTCCCCACTGCCAAACTTCCTTCTAAACAACCTCTCTCTCTCCATCGCCCCCACCCGTGAGCTCCCATTCATTACTCTGCGGAGCTGAGTGTGCCCACCGGTATATTTGCTGGCTTCCCCCCACCCCAAAACTAATCCAAAGTGCACACGTGCCCTGTCACACGTGCCCAGAAGCAAGAGCAAGAAGCACTCCCCCACCCTCTTAACTAAGTGCCCACATTCTGCGGTGCCAGCCCTCGGCCCGTGCAAATGCCACTGGTGAGCCTTTAGCCTTAGAACAGCCTTGTCGGGGCGCCTGGGTGGCTCAGTCGTTAGGTGTCTGCCTTCGGCTCGGGTCGTGATCCCGGGGTCCTGGGACCGAGCCCCACATCAGGCTCCCTGCTCGGCGGGAAGCCTGCTTCTCCCTCTCCCACTCCCCCTGCTTGTGTTCCTTCTCTCACTGTGTCTCTCTCTGTCAAATAAATAAATAAAATCTTAAAAAAAAAAAAGCAACTGCCTTGTCCCCACAGACCTCTACCTATAGCAGGTGGCAGAACCACTGTCATAATGACAAAACTAGGTCCTTCCCAGGAAAGACTCTCTCGACCTTCTCCCCCAGTACATTCTTCAACCAGGCTAGCATAACCCTTGCCCATCCTCTCCATACGACAGCGCATTGCTGTCTTGCTTTCATTTTCGATTCAGCCTGGACCCCATGGCCAACAGCCCCCTCACTAACCCCTTGTCATTCAGAAAAAACTGTCCAGGGCCACTCCCCAGCCCCGATCAAACGCCCTGCTTCTTTTTTCTTTGCTGCTGCTGGAGAAAATTCTGACTGGGAGCTTAGGGACTTCATTTATAAGGATACAAATCCTCGGCTCAGCCGGGCTCTTAGCCCCATCCTCAAGGCTTTCACTTACTCCCTGTTGAGTTCCCTCTGACCCATACAAGAACAGGCAGGACACTTGAGGCTTCACAAAGGGAAATCCCCTCTCTCACACAGGGGCGTCTTGAGTGATTTGCATAGACTGATGCAAGGGCTCTAGGACTGAAACAGATGTCCCCATGCTGATGCTAATCCGCCTCTAACTCTACAGCATTCCACATTTACTTGGCAGCCAACCCCTACTTGGGTGCCCCTTTCTCCTTTCCTAAACAGCCTCCTAATCTGGGGTCTTAAGTGATCCTTGGACAGGATGGGAAACTCTGAAATTATATGGAAAACACTAGATCCTTTTTTCTAGGAAAAAGCCTCCAAGCACTTTCCAGAATCTCAAAGGAGTGTGTAACCCAAGAAAAGTGAAGATACACTGCCTTCCTAACTTCATATAAACAGGCTGCATGCGTGTTATAGAAGATTTGATGGTTTGTGTCATTATAAAGCAATGCATGTTCACTGAAGAACTTTTAATCCAAAAATAGAATACAGAAAATAAGTCACTTAGAGTCCCACCATCCACAGATGGCCACTGTCACTATTTTGATGCTCCTCTACCTTTTTTCTGTATTTTTCTCCTTCCAAATTGGAAGCCCACTTCTCTTGATTTCTGATAGCTACAGTTTTCCAAATCACATAAGAGAAATCCCAGAGTATAGAGAATTGGGAAACAGTGTTCAAGAATCTCTTTGATTTCCAAGACACATCCACCCATAAGCCATTTACTGAGCACCTGCTATGTGCACAACACACTACCCCAAAAGTCAGAGGTAAATCCTTATCCTAGTTTCTCACACAAGGTGTTAAAAATTCTAGGGATTTCAATAGGCAATGTGAAGACCCAGCCTTAAAGAGGGAACCCTTTATTTACTTATTTTTATTTATTTATTTAGAGATGGGGGGCAGAGGGAGAGAGAGAATCTTAAGCAGGCTCCACACCCACACCCAGCACGGGGCTCCATCTCACATCCCTGAGATCATGACCTGAGCCAAAATCAAGTCAGATGCTTAACCGACTGAGCCACCCAGGCGCCCCCAGAGGGAACCTTTTCAAAATGACAGGACCTGTATCAACGTGGGGTGGGGGGGGGGGGAGGCAGGCGGCAACAATGATGTAATTATAGAATTGATGAAATGCAACTAAACCATTAGAAGTCAGGGTTTTTTTTTAAACGTTAGTTTTCCCTTATGACCAAAATGCGGACTCTCATCTAATGATAAAAAGACATCCACGATGAAAATCAATACGTGTGAGGTGGGGGACGGCAGAGAAAAGGCTGGGATCATCTCACATGACTCATGAACTCATTCCCTGTGTGTTGAGCAGTTAGGGAGTGTGGACCCCTCTGCTGGTAACTTTTCAAAGGCCAGCGCTGTTGGCATTTGTCATTCTGCCGTGTTTAAGGGGGAAGATCGGTGTAATTACTTTCCCGCCACTGCTTACCTACTTCCCAACAAGATAATTCTGGCAGAACAGGATTACTGCTTCTCTCCTTTAATCTATAGGCAGAGGATGGGCCCCCTGAAAGAATTCTTGCCATTAAAGTCTATTCTCTACAGTGCCTTTTCATCCCGCATTTAAATAACATCCCATTTTTGCACCGGGAAAGCGAATCAATCTCTTGGCAGAATTCAAAGCGGCACGGGGTGAAATGCTTAAAAGCTTTCTGTCTCCGTCACCCCCTCCCCCTTGCTAAACCACCAGGCCTTTTCCTCTTTCCTGCGACCATCGGAGGCTTCAATCCAGGTCCAGGCCAGTGAGTTTCCTAGAACTCTGGAACACACTGGCTTTGCAGGGTGGAAGGCGAAGCCTCGGGCCAGGTCAAAGGCTTGATCCTGTTCCCTTGTAAACACAACCCGGGAGCAGCCACTTTCCAGCCGCCTGCAAGGTGGTCATCGAGCAAACAGGCAGAGGAAGCCTCCGGCAAAGCCTCAGCATCTTCCAATTCCTCGGGGACCAGAGGCCAGAGTCCCCCCTTTGGAAGGCCCCGGGAGCAGTCAGCGGACAGAACCGCTGCGAGCAGGAGACTAGAACCCTCATCGGTTCTTGTCTAAGGAGGCCTTGAATGGATGGCTAACCGTGACGCCGCCTCTGGGGCTTGGTGTGGAGCAGGAGGGAAGAGCAAGGACTTTGAAGTCCTTTCTGTATGCTTTTCATAAAACTGTGGCCGGCAGCCAGACCTGCTGACCTGAGGTCCCCGTGGCCTGGCAGCGATGCCTTCCTCTACCCAGAAGCCTTTTTGATGTCTTTTCTGTTTGTGGATTGCTTAAGGCGCTGAGATTTCGCTGGGGAAGCACTAGAGGTGTTATCGAGCCCACCTTTACAGGAAGTGGCAGAAAGTGACTGTCATCTGTGCTGACAAGGAGAGAGTAAATACGGGCAAAGGAAAACATGAAGAATGTAAGTAATCTGAGTGGTGGAATTAAGGGGCTATTTGTTTTTCTTCTTTTTTCTTTTCTGTGTTTCCCCCCACCACAATTTTTCCAGCACAAACAAGTATTGCTGTTATAATCCAAAAGCATATACTCAATTTTATATGTTGGGGTTTTTTTTTCCACTACGGTGAAATAGACCTGACCCGATATTGACCACTTTAACCATCTTTAGGTGTACACGTGGTGGTACCAAGTACATTCACGTTGTTATGCAAACATCACCACCGTTCATCCCTGAGTTTTTTCTTTCTTTTTTTTTTTTTTTTAAGATTTTATTTATTTATTTGACAGAGAG
>NW_023270175.1:10132895-10192298 GCF_011800145.1 Mirounga leonina | reverse complement strand
TGAGTTTTTTTCAGCATCCCAAACGGAAACTCTACACGCATTTAACCCGAACCCCGCCCCCCCCCCCCCCCCCCCCCCACCGCTGGTAACCACTAATCTACCTTCTGTCTCTTTGAATTTGCCTGTTCCAGGTACCCCCTATACACAGAACCACACACCACTTGTCCTTTTGCGTCTGGCTTATTTCACTTAGCATGATGCTTTCAAGACTCATCCATGTGGTAGCAGGTGTCCGAACTGCATTCCTTTAAAGGCTGAATAATATTCCATTGTACATATACACCAGGTTTGGGGGTATCTGTGGAAGGACATCTGGGTTGTTTCTGTCTTTTGGCTACTGTGAAGAACGCTGCTGGGAACATGGGCATGCAAGTACCTGTATGAGTTCCTGCTTTCGTTTCTTTTGGGTATATACCTAGAAGTGGAATTGCTGAATCATATGGTAATTCTAAATTTAAGTTTTTGAGGAACTTGCCACGCTGTGTTCCACAATGGCCACACCATTTTCCATTCCCACCAGCGGTGCACTGGGGTTCCAATTTCTCCACATCTTCTCTAACACTTGTTATTAGGCTTTTTTTTTTTCATTTTTATTACTTTTTAAAGATTTATTTATTTATTTTAATAGATTTTTTTTTAAGATTTTATTTATTTATTTGAGAGAGAGAATGAGACAGAGAGAGAGAGCATGAGATGGGGGAGGATCAGAGGGAGAAGCAGACTCCCCGCCGAGCAGGGAGCCCGATGCGGGACTCGATCCCGGGACTCCAGGATCATGACCTGAGCCGAAGGCAGTCGCTTAACCAACTGAGCCACCCAGGCGCCCTATTTATTTATTTTAGAGAGTGAGGCGGGGGGGGGGGGGGGCAGAGGGAGAGAGAGACAAGCAGACTCCCTGCCGAGCAGGGAGCCTGACACAGGGCTCAATTCCAGGACCCCGAGATCACAACCTGAGCCAAAATCAAGAGTCGGATGCCAAACTGACTGAGCCACCCAGATGCCCCCATTTTGTTTTTTGTTTTTGTTTTTTTTAGATAACAACCATCCTGACAGGTGTGAAGAGGTATCTTGCTATGGTTTTGATTTGCATTTACCCAATAGTGAAGTTGAAGTTTCCTATGCTTACTGGCCATTTGCCCCATCTTCTTTGGAGAAATGTTTATTAAAGTTCTCTGAGGCTTTTTAAATCATACATTCTGAGTATTAATCCTTTATCAGATATATGCTTTGCAAATATTTTCTTCCATTCTGTCGGTTGCCTTTTCATTCTCTTGATGGTGTCCTCTGATACAGAAAAGTTTTTAATAAACTTTATTTTTTAAAGGATGTACAGATAAAATTTTCGGGGAGCAGGCAGACAGCCTGAAGTATAGATAAAAGGAAGGGAATCCGTATACCTCTTTTTAGACATCCCTGGGCGGGTAGAGGAACATGAACTGAGATCTTCTCACTGAGGTAACAACTCATAATTCCTCCCCCAACATGGCTCCTCCCTGGGCAGCTAATGCTGTAGGCCACTTGTATGCTAGGGAGTCATGGAAAGGGCACTCAGGCCGGGTGTGGTAGGTGAGCCCAGGGCGGGGGCGGAGGGGGTGGAAGGGGCAGGCGGGATGGTGGGGACAGTGGAATCCCGTAGACTTTTAAGGTTCCCCAGTTCTGCCCAGCAGGCATTTCATATGCTATCTTCCCGCGGGCTGGTTCTGGACAACATACACTCAAACTTCCAAACTTCTCACCCGGAAGCTAAACACACAGAGTTGTCACTACTAAATGAAACCGAACGTTTAAGTCATAATGGTGAAAAATGACATCCAAGATCAGTTCCATCCTGAAGAATCATACTCTCCGGAAGTGATTCCCAGTGTTTGTCAATTGCACGCATGGCCTTTCTTGGGTCTCTGCCCTTTGTTTCTTTGCCCTCTCCCCCCTGCCCCCCAACTCCCATCTGCCCTTTGTTTCTTTGCCCTCTCCCCCCTGCCCTCCAACTCCCACCAGCAAACTGGGGCTTCTAAACAACTATTGGTCATGTGGGAATTTATTTTGCAAGTATTCTGAAGTATAATCAAGTTCTACAGGCAATGGGAAGAAGCAACACATACTCATTTTCTTCTAGAATGGCCCTGAAACCATACTCAATTCCCCTGAAATGGCTGTGCTTCAGCAGCTTCTGGGAATAAATTAACTCTAAATTTCAGGACTGTTCAGAGGCTGAACTGCTGACTATCTTCAGACTAAAGGTTAGAAACCCTGTGTGGGTCCTGCCTGTAAATTGCTATTTCCTGCTCTACAAAGTAAGTACTTGCTATCAAAGGCATTCTCAACTCGCCGTCACTGATCTAGATCACTACTTTTTTCCTAAGTGGACTAATAGTCTGAAACTTTTCCTTCAACTCGGAAACATACCTCAAACCCCAGGGTGGGGGAGAGCATGAACTGAGTAGTGCACATGCATTCATTGAGCAAAGAATCAAGTCTGAAGGGTATCTGCAGGAAGGCCTTCACCTAGACATTCCAGACAGCTGGTTGAGAAATTTGTGTTATAGGGCGCCTGGCTGGCTCAGCCGGTAGAGCATGCGACTCTTGGTCTCAGGGTTGAGTTCGAGCCCCACGTTGGGTATAGAGATTACCTAAAAAATAAAATCTTTAAAAGAAAAAAATAGGGGCACCTGGGTAGCTCAATTGGTTGAGCATCCGACTCCCGATTTCAGCTCAGGTCATGATCTTGCGGCCATGGGGCTGTGGGGTCATGGAATCAAACCCCCACATCCGGCTCTGTGCTCAGCACAGAATCTACTTGAGTTTCTCTCCTTCTGCCCCTCCCCCTGCTCGTACACATACGCGTTCTTACTCTCTCTCTCTCAAATAAATAAATCTTTAAAAATAAAATAGACTGAAATGAAATAAGAATAACAATAAAAGAAATTTGTGTTCAATAACTTATTTTTAGGAAATCCCTTTTTGTACTTAAATCATTAGGGAAATAAAACCCTCAATTTCTTTAGCATAAGCTCACATGCTCTACCTACAAAGCCATTTCATTACGGGGGCAGTAAGAGAAAAGGTAAGAGGGGAAAAGGAAAAGTTGCTCTTCTCTGCCACAATTCTAGCACTTACTGCAAGTTTGCTAAGCTCTGGGTGCTGTGCTAAATATACCACATGTGTTACGCCTCATTTAATTCTCGCAAGAACCCTCCAAGGCAGAAAAGACTATTGCTACTCAGATTTTACCAGTGAGAAAACTGAGGCTAAGAGAGGTTGGGCAATTTGCCCAAGTGGGTGATAGAGTCAACATGGTAGGCCGAATCCTAAGCTGCCCCTTAAGATTCCTTCCCACAGTCTACTTGCCCAGTAAAATCCCCTGCCCTTGAATGTAAGTGGAACCTGTGAAGATTATGAGGTGGCACTCCCTTGAGTATGTGCATAATAAATTGACTCTGAGTCAATCAAGCAGGAGATGATCCTGGGTGGGCCTGGCCTAATCAGGTGACCCCCTAGAAGAGGGACCAGGCCCTTCCTGGAAAGAGCAAGTCACCTGCTGGCTTTTTATTTTTTTAGAGGTTTATTTATCTATTTTTATTTTTTTTTTAAAGATTTTATTTATTTATTTGAGACAGAGAGAATGAGAGAGAGAGAGCACATGAGAGGGGGGAGGGTCAGAGGGAGAAGCAGGGAGCCCGACGCGGGACTCGATCCAGGGACTCCAGAATCATGACCTGAGCCGAAAGCAGTCGCTTAACCAACTGAGCCACCCAGGCACCCTATTTATCTATTTTTAGAGAGAGAGTGGGGAGAAGGGCAGAGGGAGAGCGAGAAGGAGAGGGAGAGAGAGAATCTCCAGCAGACTCCCCGCTGAGTGTGGAACCCCTGGCGGGGCTTGATCTCACAACCCTGAGGTCATGACCTGAGTCAAAAATCAAGAGTCGGATGCTCAACCAACTGAGCCACCCAGGCGCCCCAACCTGCTGGCTTTTTAGAAGCAGACTGCCACAGTGAGAGAAGCCCATGCAGCCAGGACCCGAAGGTGTCCCTCTGCGAGCTGAGAGCCACCCCCACTCGCAGCTGACAGCCAGCAGGAAAACAGGACCAATCAGTCCTACAACCACAAGGAACCGAGCTTTGCCAACCCGAAGGAGCTCGGAAAAGGCCCCTGAGCTTCCAGATGACAACACGGCCCTGCCAACACCTGCAAGACTCTGAGGAAAGACTCCAGCTGAGCCCTGCCCGTACTTCTGACCCAGAGAAACTATGAAATAAGAAGTTATTCTAAGCTGCTAAATGTGTGGTAATAGGCCATGCAGCCACAGAAAACAAATACAGTCAGGGGGCACCTGGGTGGCTCAGTCAGTTAAGCGTCAGACGCTTGATTGCAGCTCAGGTCATGATCTCAGGGTCGTGAGATCGAGCCCCGCCTTGGGCTCAGTGCTCAGCCAGGACTTTGCTTAGGCTTCTCGCTCTCCCTCTGCCCCGCCCCCGCAGCCTTCTCTCTCTTAAAAAACAATACCTAATAGAGTCAGGATTCCAGGCAGTGCCATCGAACTCGGGCGTACATACTCTTCACCACCTCTGGAGTTTTTCTGTGGCAGCTTCACAAATTCCTAACCATTTTTAACTCTTCAAAAACAATGGAGACATACATTTCTATTGAACAGGAACGGTTATGATCTTTGCCTTGTTGGATGACTTTCTCAAGCCTCGGAAATGTTATCACATTCTATTATACAAAAGGCATTTTGTGACTCATGAACAAAACTACAAATGCAATGTACTCCAATACAAGATTGTGAGAGGTAAGTTGTGAAAACATAAGCAGGGTGGAAAACAGAAGACTGTTATTTCCCAAGGGGCGCCTGGGTGGCTCAGTTGGTTAAGCATCTGCCTTCGGCTCAGGTCATGATCGAGCCCCGCATCGGGCTCCCTGCTCAACAGGGAGCCTGCTTCTCCCCCTCCCTCTGCCTGCCGCTCCCCCTGCTTGTGTTCTCTCACTGTCAAATAAAAAATAAAAAAACTTAAAAAAAAAAAAAGATTGTTATTTTCCCAAAAACACCTTGCTGAAGCAGGCTTGGCTTTTGCAAGGGCTCCGGGCTGGGCTACTTACAAATATTTTCCTTTTGACTATATGGCGTGATCTGCAAGACCTGTCATCTGGTGCCTCCAAGGAGATAACACATGACCTCTTTTTAGAGGGCCCAACTGAAACATCACTGAATAGGAGAAGCTAGAGAATTTTCTTTGCTGGAGTGAAATCCTTTTTTCTTTTTTTCTTTTAGAGAGAGCACACGTGCACGCCTGCCATGGGGGTGGGGAGGGCAGAGGGGGAGGGAGAGAGAGAATCCCAAGCTAGCTCTCGACCCTGAGATCACGACCTGAGCCGACATCAAGAGTCGGACACTCAACTGACTGAGCCACCCAGGTGCTCTGGAGTGAAATCCATTTAAAGGAAATCAAGGGGCGCCTGGGTGGCTCAGTTGGTTAAGCGACTGCCTTCGGCTCAGGTCATGATCCTGGAGTCCCTGGATCGAGTCCCGCATCAGGCTCCCTGCTCGGCAGGGAGTCTGCTTCTCCCTCTGACCCTCCTCCCTCTCATGCTCTCTGTCTCTCATTCTCTCTCTCTCAAATAAATAAATAAAATCTTTAAAAAAATAAAAAATAAAGGAAATC
The DNA here is from genome assembly GCF_011800145.1 of Mirounga leonina. Taxonomy (NCBI): domain Eukaryota; kingdom Metazoa; phylum Chordata; class Mammalia; order Carnivora; family Phocidae; genus Mirounga; species Mirounga leonina. The sequence continues at coordinate 10,186,640 of NW_023270175.1, read as the reverse complement.
AAAAAAATCAAACACTGGTTGTTTCCTGGAGGGCATCAGTCAACAACTCACTTTTCATGTTCTCTCTCTCTCTCACACACACACACACATACACAACACATGGGAGGGGGATGCAAATTAGATAAATAATAATGGCTGACACTTAGCCGGCGCCCAGTGTTTACCATGGACCATCTCATTTGGGTCTCACACTTTCTTTAGGAAGTAGGTATTATTATCACCAGCATGCCCATTTGATAGATAAAGAAACTGAGACTTAGAAAGGTTAAGTAGGGGCGCATGGGTGGCTCAGTTGGTTAAGCGACTGCCTTTGGCTCAGGTCATGATCCTGGAGTCCCGGGATCGAGTCCCGCATCGGGCTCCCTGCTCAGTGGGGTGTCTGCCTCTCCCTCTGATCCTCTTCCCTCTCGTGCTCTCTGTCTCTCATTCTCTCTCTCGCAAATAAATAAATAAAATCTTTAAAAAAAAAAAAAAAAAGAAAGAAAGGTTAAGTAACTTTCCCAAGATTCCACGACCAGAAAGTGACACTTCCACCCAGATGCTGACAACCAGGGCTCATGGGCTCGGTCACTCTGCAAGTTTGTGCTGTATTTGTGCTGACTTTCCAGCAGGATAGTCCTCCCATCCTTCCCAGTACCTAGCAACATGTCTCCGCAGGGGAATGCTCCATAAATGTTTGCTGATAACGATAAAGAATGAGGTCAGTGCCTGAGGGACCAGGTAAGGCTTCCAGACCATTCATCCTTGGGAGAGGGGGGAGGGGAGATGGGGGGCGGGGGCAGAGGGCGGGGAGGGGATAGGGAGGCAGGCTGAAGGCAGCCCCCCACCTCTGTGGGTGCCAGTCTAAAAGTAAGTGAACTGGGTCCGGCTGCTTAGAACTCCAAATACATGTGGGCCAACCATATATAGGAAGATTTGATTCTGGCCCTAAGATCATAAAAAGAAAAAAGAAAACTAACCCAGTTTTCCAGAGTTTATTTCTTCCTTTTGGAAAAGTTTCTGTTACACATCTGGAAGTGATTTTCTAACACACTAGTTCCAATGAGTCATCTATGATATTAAGCAATGATTCCATAGGGTGAACCCTGATCATATTTTTCCATTAAGTGGCATCCACCGAGGTCAATGAAAGGCAAAAGTTGACCCAGGCTTGGAGAACCGCACCCTCCACAGCCCCATTTTATATTGTCAAGAACATGGGTTTTAAAGAGGTGCAGGAATGCGCTCTATCTCCCAGCACTAATGTAAGACTCCTTCTAATACACTGTTTCCTTCCACTGGTCATGTGCAGAAGATGGATCCAAAGGCTGCTTGAGGAGGGCAGCAACCATCAGTAAAGCCGGCAGAAGCACCATTATGAAGCCATGTGTAAACACAGGGCAGTCAGAAATGCAGGGGGTCAGGGCGCTGGGGGGGGCGGTGAGGGCAGTGGCGGGGGGGCTCCCTGGACAAAAGAATAAGACAACCTATGGTACCCAGAGTACAGCAGGAGCTCAAAACCCTGAACGCAGCCAGCAAACATTTCCCCAAGGAATGTTCTAGAAAGGACTGCCAATTCACCCCTTGCTCTTTGGGCCACATCCTAATATACTGACTCCAACCATCAACTTTTAACCCATATCATATTGATTTCCTAATATTTAAAACTTCTAGTACTGATGTTTACAAGTATAATTCAAGTCCATTCCCCAAGCGTCTTCTGACACTTGGATTTCTTTCAGGTTACAATGAAGGAATGAGTCATGTTCTCTCAGAGACTAAGGAGCCACTTACAAAGGCTATTTTAAATCTTTCAGGTGACAAGGGTATTATTCAGTTCCCAGAAACAACACTTGACTGAATGGCTTCCCCAGGGCTGAAGGAGTTAATGCAACTTCCCAGAGCGATTCTGCTCTCCAAGGCACCAAAACAATTTGATTTTAAATGGCACGGGAGCTAGAAAAACCTAGACCATTAAATCCTACCTTCCAAAAGATATAAATTAGTGGGTGTTCATTTGCATGACAAAAGGATTCCTCGCCTTGCCAAAGGATTCCAATCAAGTTTATTCAAAAATCAGATTCCCCTAATGTATGCTAAATGATTTGATTTGCACATGGGCTTCAGAGCAAACACAGCTGTACCAAAGCCTGAATCTGATTAGCAGGTACATCTTCACCCCGGGATTTCGGCTTCCAGGACCCATTTAGAGGGTGCGGTGCGCGGCCTCCAGGGTCACCCAGTGAGGGGCCGGACCTGCACATTTCTGACTCATCAACCCCCATTCTACCACCACAATTGCTTTGCTTTTACCTAGCACTTTTCATCCCCAGCCTTCAAAGGGTTCAATCCACATTGGCTGGTCCTCAAAATCACGCCAAACCAGTTGGCGAGAGAGCTGGGAAAACAACCTTGCAAACTAGCAGGGATGGGGCAAGAAAACGAGACCTCCTGACGGGCAGGGGAAATGAGTGGTCCACAGACACACAAAAGAACCGCATTTAAGTTTCTTTTTCACAAAAGGAAAAACGCCATACTTCGTGCATCCTACTTTTAAAAAATAGGCAGGGTTTTTTTGTTTTGTTTTTTTTCTCTGAGCAGGTTTAGGCTCAGAGCAAAATTGAGCAGAAAGTACAGAGAGTTCTGTTCCCGTGTACCCCCTGCCCACACACCCTGAACAGCAGCTCCGCCACGATCAGCATCCCACACCAGAGAGGTACATTAGTTACAGCCCACGGACCTACGCTCGCCCATCATCATCATCATCATCATCACCCAGAGTCCACGGTTCAAATTGGGGTTCACCCTTGGTGTTGTCCATTCTACGGGTCTTAACAAACACCTGACGGCGTGTATCGCCCCTGACAGTATCATACAGAATAGTCCCACTGCCTCGGAAATCCTCCGGGCTCTGCCTAGTCGGGCCTCCCACCCTCCTCCTTTTTAAGTGATGAAGAAGAACTATCCCAAACCCAGTTTAAATACAACAAATCGATTTTTCTATATCAGTTTTACATAATGATCAGAGTGGGGGGCGGGAAGGAAGTGAGGAACGGAAAAGGGAGCGGGGAGAAGACAGAAGAAGAGAAGCCACGAGAAAGAAAGGAACTCAAGGACGTGCGTGCTGATGGAAGACGAAAGGCATACTGTGTACCCAGGGAGAAAGGCCCCGTTCACCAAGCTGCGCACCGTAATCTAATTATCTTAAATGTCAGAGGCAAGACCTTCCATTTCAAAGCTCTTGATCTCTCATTCTCCCATCTGTGTGTTCTCAAAGCCACAAGAAGCCTACGATTATTTTTAAATAAAAGAACGGAGATACAGCATGTGCAAAATCAGGAAAATTGCACCCAGAAATCTCTGCAGTATCCATGCATATCGCCTATTAATTAGCTTTACTTGAAATTTAAGTCCCTCTAGTGATTGATATTATGAATGGCAGCAAAGGATGACTGCGATTAAATGGCAGCAAGGGACGACTGCGATTATCAGCAACCTGAGGCACATTTCACATGCAAGGAGGTTGAGAGCAATTTAAATTTACATTTCAGGAAATTCAAGGTAGGCATTTTTGCCTCTCAAAGTTTATTTAAAAAAAATAGGAACCATCACCACATCAAAAACCAATGATGTATTGTATGGTGACTAACATAACATTATAAAATTAAAAATAAACAAATAAATAAATAAAAAATAAAAAATAGGAACCAGGGGCGCCCGGGGGGCTCAGTGGGTTGAGCAGGTCTGCCTTTGGCTCAGGTCACGATTCCAGGGTCCTGGGATGGAGCCCTGCTTGGGCTCCCTTGCTCAGCAGGGAGCCTGCTTGTCCCTCTCCCTCTACCCCTCCCCCTGTTCGTGCACTCTCTCTCTCAAATAAATAAAATCTTTAAAAAAAAAAAAAAAGGAAACATTATACAGTTATACGTAGTCATCATGTGTGTTTAAGTGTATATACATATATACCTTTTGAAACTTCACTTTGTAGAGAATGCACTGTGATCAAAAACTGGGGAATAGGGGCGCCTGGGTGGCTCAGTTGGTTGGGCGACTGCCTTCGGCTCAGGTCATGATCCTGGAGTCCCGGGATCGAGTCCGCATCGGGCTCCCTGCTCGGCAGGGAGTCTGCTTCTCCCTCTGACCCTCCCCCCTCTCATGTGCTCTCATTCTCTCTCAAATAAATAAATAAAATCTTAAAAAAAAAAACCTGGGGAATAATTCAGCAGACAGGAATAAAAAGCAAATGGGAATTGAGGTCTCTAATTTCTAGACCATCCTCAACTTATTGATTCAACAGATGGAGAATGTGAGGTGTACAAAAACAGTGGGCAAGGAACAGCAGGATTAGTGGAGAAATTATCTTAATAATAATAGCATCATGCTAATTATACAGATATTACACATCACATATATATTTATACATGACACATAAATACAGCAAGCCTGAAAGGTAAGTATGGAACTGGTCTGGAATTCTACTTTTTCTGATTATAAAAATAATACATGCTCCATGAAAAATAAATGAACATCTGCGAACAGAAAACAAAGCAAGAATAAAATTTATAATCCCACCATCCAGAGATATATACTGTTCATACTTTTTAATTTTTTAAAAGATTTTCTTTATTTATTTGAGACAGAGAGAACAAGTGGGTGGAGGGGCAGAGGCAGAGGGAGAAGCGGGCTCCCCGCCGAGCAAGGAGTCGGACGCGGGACTCGATCCCAGGACCCTGGGATCATGACCTGAGCCGAAGGCAGACGCTTCACCGACCGAGTCACCCAGGCGCCCCCATACTATTCATATTCTATATACATACATACATTATAAATATACACACCCTGTCACACACACCTTCGAAGAATGTTTTCTTTGAATATAACAACATTTATTTGGCACTTGCTATGTCCCAGGCCTTGTTCTGTGAGCTTTATGGTGGTATTTTACTGGATCCTTACAACAACCCGCTGACGTCAGAACTATCATCTCCGTTTTATAGATGAGGAAACTGAGGGTACAGAGGGATTCAGTAACTACATTCACACATAGCACATGTGCTCTATTTGCCAAAAAGCCGATTGTGCTTTTCCATAACCTAAACTTTTCTCCACGTCCATAATACATCTAGATGCCGTTTTAATGACTGCACGGTTTTCTGGTGTATGGATGGACCTTTGCACAATCCCTTACTTTTGCACATCGAGGGTGTTTAAATGTGGGGGTGGGTTGTTCGTGTTGCTGTTATCAACAGCCCCGCCAGGCCCACTGCAGGTGGATACTATGACCTCCATCCGACAAAGGAGCACAAGGAAGTTCCACCAAGTTAAATCGGGTGCCCGAGGCGACACAGACCTGCAGGGGACTGGCTGGCTGCTGCTGGAGATCTGGCTAGTACGCAGGAGCTCCTTTCACTCTCTGGCCAGCTCCAGAAGGCATTTACATTCTAATGGGCAGGAGAAGTGGTCAATCGCAGCTCTGGAGCAGAATGAACGCAATTCTCCCTCAAGCTGGAGCACTAGTGTGGTAGGATGAAAAAATGCCCCCCCCACCCCAAGATCTGCCCCCATCCTCATCCCTGGAACCTGCAAACGTTACCTTTATTGCAAAAAAGGTCCTTACACAAATCAAGGGTCTCGAGGTGAGATCATTCCGGATTACTGGGTTGGGCCCCAAAAGCCATCACAAACGACCTTATAGGAAAGAGGCAGAGGGAGATCTGACACAAGTGAAGAGAAAGTCAAGCGGTCACAGAGGCAGAGCCTGGAGTGATGGAGCCATGAGCCAAGGAACGCTGACAGCCCCCAGAAATCAGTACAACTGGGAGGGGAGAGAGGGGGCAAGTGTGCTTGGGGAGCAGCCCCGGCCCAGTGTGGCCCATGTCCAGACCGCGGGAAGGGATGTGGCGGGAGAAGAGAATTGAAGGGTGGGCCGGGCCTTACTGGCGGACAGGAAGGGGCGTGAAGGCCCCACTAGGAAATCTGGGTGCTTGCTTAGAGTAACGGAGAGCCAATGCAGGTAGACTTCGTATTTTTCTGGGTTTGAGGATTCCATCATTTTCCCTCATTCAACTGAGGGGCAGCAGAATGGCGGCAGCTTTCTGGCTATTTCAAGACAAGAACGTTGTTGCTTACTGTCCAGATGATCCACTCGGATTTGTTATACCACTAGGGACATGTGGACGAAATCCTGCTTAAATGGTTTCTCCGGGGAGGGAGCAAGAAACAGGACGATGGGATGGACTTCCTCAGTTCCATCTGGTGTCAATGGGGAGGATGCTCCTCAGGAAACCCACTCTGAAACGTACCAAATGATGACCCCAACAGAACAAAATCCTCCATTAAATTAAGCTACAGAAACTTTGTCATGCTTCACTTTTGGAAGGTCTACTAAGCCAAAGGCCACTCTTTCCCAACTAAACCCAGAAGAAAAAAACAAAGTGACGTAAACTGGGCTCTGTATCTGTAATTATATCATTTCTTTTTTTTTTAATTATCTCATTTCCTAAACTCTTCATTCTTATTCCATAATTCTGCAGATGGAACCTCCACTTCTTTTAGTTGGAACTAAATCCAAAGCCAGGACATTTTAGGGGACAACCTTGCCAGACGTGTAGCTCCACGACATTTCCTTGGCATCCAGGCCACTGGATTTCCAGAAAAGGCACCCGGCCATCACTAGCTCAAGCCTCTGGAATTTTCCATCCTTGGCTAAAGAAAAGGTTAAAAAAAATAAACATGGCTCTGTCCCCTGGAGAACACTGTGTGGCCAAACGCTGGGGAGAGGGGGAAGGAAGAGGTGAGAAAAAGAGGAGAAAGGGAGAGTGGGAGCGTGTCCACCACAGAATGAAGCTCCCCAGAGCATGGCGGAAGGGAGCAGCAAAGCGCCGGCTATGGGAGGCCTCTGGCGCTGGGGCTGGACCAGGGAGCCAGATACACAGATTTTCCCAGAAGGTGGCAGTGCAGAGAGGTGAAAGCCACCAACAGCCACACTTGAGGAAAATCATGGGGAGGGGAGAACAGTTAGACGGTAGTAGAAGGTGGGAAGGGGAAGAAAGCAACGTGGTAGGGAGAGGACAGAGTCGAGTAAGAGGAAGCCAGTCTCAGAGAAAATCTCAAGGGCTCAGAGGGACAGCCACTGCTACCATTCCCATCTAGGAGGGTCTGCTGCCTTGAGAACCGTGGGTCTGGAAGAGGGGGGGGGGTCTTTCACTCTTCTTCCACCTGAGGACAGAGGAAGTAAGGGCAGGCTGACCCGGCTCACCAGGCCCTCCACCCTTGGCTCCCAAAAGAAATCTGGCCTCTACATGTTTCCAGCGGTCACAAGTCTCTGACTCCCATCGACCTCGGAGACCTGCACCCCAGTATCCTTTACATTCCTTCACTAACTCATGGGGGTTCCGGAATGATGCCAGTTCACAGTGTACAACACCTCCATCCCCTGAATCAATGTCTACTCACCCCTGTGGGCCCTGAGAAAACTGTTCCATTTACCTGGTACAATTTCTGAAGGGTTTGAGTCCTTCCTGTCTGAATCTAAAAAGAGACTGCTACCCTCATTCAAGATTGTTAATATTTTAATCTCTGGTCTCCTGGTCTGTTATAATGAAAAACAAAAACCAAAACCAAAACCTCCCTTCAGTCTGAACTTTTTTATATCCTTTAGTTTCCTCAGATTAAGTCCTTGTCTTGCCTTCCCCCATCCTCTCCACCTTGCTCTAAGTAGATTTAAGCCTTTAACAAGAAATCAGTGGAAACAGATTCTCTGCTTCAGTTCAAGCAACCATTCTAAAAGCATCTCCCATGAGATTTTGGCACGCACTGAAGGAAAGTATCTATCTTTTCTCTCAGCTAAGGCAGTTACCTTCCACAGCTCAGCACAACCCCCCCCCCCCCAGCTCCCTCTCCAACAACACACTCGGTTTCTAGTTCCTTCTGGTATACACCACAGTCCCACACGTTCCAGAGTTCTAAAGCATCAACTCTGTCACGAAGCTCATTGATCGAAAGCACACTACCCATAAGCCATGAAGTTCAGATGAGGGCCAGTAAAAAAGGAAAAACCCCTGAAACAGAAAGCAGTAAATCAGGAAAATAATATGAAATAAAACAGAATAAAATAAAATAAGCCAGGCTGAAGGGAAAGAGCCTATCATTTGGAGAAAACACCAATTTCTACAGAAGACTTAAACAGGACTCCGGTTAACAATTCTTCCATCTTTTATAGATTAGTATAGATTGGTAGTACATGAATACATTAGAAACCATTTTTAAGCTAATTCCACTGAGAACATCTGAATGTTTTCAGTGAGATCGCTGATAAGGAGAATTGGAACTGTTTTCCTAAAGAGGGGGAAAGAAAGGAAAAATGTAGCTGGAGAAAGTGAAGATAGTTAATGCAGCTTTTGTCCCTGTAGATTTTGTAAACAAAATCTGGGGGGTGGGGGGGGTCACACACACACACACACACACCTCACTACTCTTTTCTTTAGCTGGGGGTGGAAAATTCCATAGGCCTAAGCTGGCTAAGTGCCTGCTAAGTGTCTGGCCAGCTTGTATCCTGAAACACCTCAAGTCTGAGAGCAGTACCCACTTACAAGAACTCCAGACTGAGGGAGTTTTGTGTGGGAAAAAATTTTTTAATTATGAAGAATTTAAGAAAACATCCAAATTGAAATTGCAGACCGCAGACCTGTATGGCTTTCTTTCAGCCAAAAATCTCAAAAGGGATTGTGCTTCCTCATTTGAATTCTGTGAAGACTTCCACACCTGGCTAGCAGTTTACCAGTCCGTTGGATCCCTGGTCCTCCTCCACCATGTCAAGTAGCCACGTGGCGAACCCAACCCCGGGATCCCACCATTCCTCAACCTCCAGCAACGCCTGTGTGGTAGGAAGAATGGTTTCCACAGAGGTCCAACATCTTAATCCCTGGAACCCGTGTCTATGTTACTTCACGTGGCAAAGGGGACTCTTGCAGATGTGATTAAGGATTTTGAGTTGGGGAAATGATCTGGGCTTATCCAGGCAGGACCAGTGTAATCATAAGGGCGCTTCTAAGGGAAGGAGGGAGGCGGGAGAGTGAAATCAGAGAAGGGGGTGTGATGACCGGAGCAGAGTCAAGAGTGACATGATGTAAAAAAGACTTGACCAGCCATTGTTGGCTGGAAGATGCAGGAAGGGGCCGTGAGCCAAAGAATGCGGGCAGCCTCCAGGAGCTGCAAAAGGCAAGGTGATGGATTCTCCCCTAGAGCCTCTGGAGGAAGTGGGGCCTTCTGACTGACATCTTGGCGTTAGCCTAGTGAAACCCATTTTGGACTTCTGACCTCCAGACGGTGAGAATAAATTAATGTTTTGAGACACTACATTTGTGGCAACTTGTCAGAGCAGCCATAGGAAATGAGTAAGGCCATGTGTCTAGGCCAACCCTCAGCAGGGCCACTGGCTGGGCCTCCTCATCCTGGGCACTCTGCCTCTCCCGAATTCTCTAAGCAGACGCTCACCCCTTCAGCCCACTAATCCCACCATGCTGAGCTCAAGCTGGGGTGTTTTTGTTTTTAAAGATTTTATTTATTTATTCGAGAGAGAGCACAAGCAGGGGGAGGGGCAGAGGGAGAAGCAGGCTCCCCGCTGAGCAGGGAGCCCGATGCGGGGCTCGATCCCAGGACCCCGGGATCACAACCTCAGCTGAAGGTAGATGCTTAACCAACTGAGCCACCCAGGCGCCCCAAGCTCAAGCTGCTTTATGGTCCCAGTGAGGGTGGGGCAGCCCTCCTCAGGACGAGCAAGAAGACCAGAACTCACTTCTAGAGGAACTGGGCAACTGGCTGGAAAGCCAAGGCAGGGGGGTTAGATACAGGGGATGGGGCAAGACAAGGACACCATGACTGGGATGGTGACATAAGGGGACCAGGAAGAAGATAAAACTTGGTGACCGGAAATGAATTTTTTTTTTTAAGATTTTATTTATTTATTTGAGAGAGAGAGAGAGAGAATGAGAGACAGCACGAGAGGGAGGAGGGTCAGAGGGAGAAGCAGACTCCCCGCTGAGCAGGGAGCCCGATGCGGGACTCGATCCTGGGACTCCAGGATCACGACCTGAGCCGAAGGCAGTTGCTTAACCAACTGAGCCACCCAGGCGCCCCCGGAAATGAATTTTAAATACAGGGAAGACCCAGCAACCTAGAGGACTTTGAGGCCCAGGACCTGAGCTTTGGATTCAGAGTCCTCTGATGTCACCTCAGGCGTAGGCTGGTCTCTGAGCCTGGGACGGTGCTGAGCCAGCAGTGAACATCAGAGTAGCTCCAGAGACGGGGGTGGAGGGGGAGAAGGAAGGAAGGAGGAAGGAAGGGAGGCAGGGAGAGAAAGCCGGGCTTCCATTGCAGAACTGAAGTCAGGAGCCTTACAGAATTCTCTTCTGGCTCTCCTGGTGAGCATTCTGCCTGAATGCTCACTTGCGATGGGCGGACAGAAGCAAAACTCCTCCACAGACAGTCATGGCGGCCCCGGGTAGTGGAGAAGCACCTCTCCCCTGGGGTCAGGTTAGCCACAAGAACCTTCTTTGCTCCACAAGCCACAGAGCACGATGGAGACCCTCCGCTGGGCCCAGGGAGCGCAGCGCCCCTGGCCCCGAGGGGCTTTTAAATAATGCTGTTGTTCCATTCGTGCAACAGTTGACTCAGTGGCCTCCTGGACTGAAGTTATTCCTTGGTGGGGAGTTAGGCACCTCACAGGTGGTATTCCCTCCTTCGGGTCTCCAGGAAACCATTTGCTGCGGTGAAGCACGAGGCCCTTGTTAAGCTAGGAAAATAAACTGGTGATGCCCACCCGACTCTCTACGCACACCGTGAGTACCGACACTGGGTCCTGCAAGGCGCAAAGAGGGAAGCTGGCTGTTCCTCAAGTGCGAAAACTAAGCTACTAATATCAAAGGCCTGGAGAGACATACAGATGTTATTTTTGGGCAGCACTAACCCGCCCCACCCCCCAAATCATAAAACAGTTCCGTGAATATGATCCCAGGTACCTCTGCAGAGCCAGTGTTCTGGAGACTTCTTTTTTTCCATATAGTTATTCAAATAGCAAAGAAAGGAAGAACTGCCAATTGCAAACAGTTCTCAAAATCCTTAGGCTTACTTTGGCAAGGAAAAATCTATATGGATCCTGCCCACATTTCTCAATAACAACCCCACCCATCTTTTTTTTTTTTTTTTGGTTTTGTCCTCACCTCTTATTTTCCCACTTCAGAGACCTAAGCTTTCCCAAGGAGGAGGAGGAGATCATCACCAAAACCACACAAAAAGAGCTTCCTCCATCAGATTTATTGGGGACTCTAGGCCAGAAGCTAGGGCTCCTTTACCTGATTACACCAAAGGAGACAAGATGCCTGGAGTTCATTACCTGTTCTGTGATTTTTTAAAGATGGACGGCCTACAGCCTGCGTCTCTCTTTCCCCATTTCCCCACAACAGGGGTGGGAACAACGTGGTGAGTGTTCAATGGTGACCTGTGACAACATGCCAGGTCATAGGTCTAACAACATTTTTAACCCTTCGTAAGCCTGGGGCTATAAACATACAAGGTCTTGGGCGCCTGGGTGGCTCAGTTGGTTGGGCGACTGCCTTCGGCTCAGGTCATGATCCTGGAGTCCCGGGATCGAGTCCCGCATCGGGCTCCCTGCTCGGCGGGGAGTCTGCTTCTCCCTCTGACCCTCCCCCTCTCATGCTCTCTCTCTCTCTCTCTCTCATTCTCGCTCTCAAATAAATAAATAAAATCTTTAAAAAAAAAAAAAAACATACAAGGTCTCATCGTCCAAAAACCATTTTCAACAAATGCATTCCCCAGCCTCCTGACACACTTCACTGCAACACTTCACATAAAGATGTTCTGTCTCGGAGGCTTGGAAGAACACTTGACTTCTTCGTTAACTCTCACCAGGTAAAATAGTTCAGTCGTGAAGGAAAGCGACATGATGGGAAAACTACTTCTCAAGTATCAGAATAGCCTCGAACCATTTCTCAGTGGCTTGAAATACATACGATCCAACCGAAGCTGTCAGGAACTGCAAAAATACAACCTCCTGGGAACGAGAAACTCAACGGGCTACAAAAATAAGGTGGAGAACAACTGCAGGAAATCGTTAATAGCAAATCTAGGCCTGATTGTGCGAGGTCACGCGCGGACAACTGATAAACCACATGTCGCTGGAACCAGCTGCCATATTTTCCATCGTATCGACTGTGCTGGAAACCTGTACGCACTATTCCTAATAGAACTTATCCTGCTACCACAAAACCAGAACAGCTGAATATAACGCACACTCATTGCTTAGGAGACATCTAGGCTTTAAGAGTTTTCCAATAAAATGCATATTTCCAAAACAGATCTTTAAAAAGGCACTTGAATTTGAATTTCAGTATTCACATTTTTTTTTTTTTTTTTTTTTTTTTTTAAGGTGAAGACTAATGAGTGAAAGGGATGGCAATAAAGTTTTGAGAGAGGGCGCCTGGGTGGCTCAGTTGGTTAAGCGACTGCCTTCAGCTCAGGTCATGATGCTGGAGTCCCGGGATCGAGTCCCGCATCGGGCTCCCTGCTCAGCAGGGAGTCTGCTTCTCCCTCTGACCCTCCTCCCTCTCATGCTCTCTGTCTCTCATTCTCTCTCTCTCAAATAAATAAATAAAATCTTTAAAAAATAAAAAAATAAAAAATAATAAAGTTTTGAGAGGGAAAGGAAAGAGCTTTGGAGTTCTACTTTTCCATACAGAGCTCAGTTCTCCTCTAACCCCTCCTTTTGCATCAACCACTCTGAACAGACTGTTGTAAAAGGTCAGTGCTTTTGCCAAAGGCCTCGCACACAAGCTCCCGAGACCAGAGGGCCTTCTCATCAGACTAGTTTGAAGGCAAGAATTGCCAAAGATCCAGAGCCCTAGCTTACACCTGCCGGTTTTTCCTTCCAGGAAGGGTATGAGTCTTGGCTGCGCCACGTAGCTCACCTTGGGGGGGCATGATTTGGAGCGAGGAACTAAAAAAGCCAGGGGGGCGTGCTTCCCTTCTGCCAGTTTACTTTTGTCTGGTGACCTGTGACACATACCCAAAAGACTTCTTGCCCACCAGAAAGCATGGGAATATTCATGAGAGCCAACAGCACTTGGCAGAGCCACGTGCCAAGGCCCGTGGTAAGTGCCTCGCAAGCCACGGCTCCTTTAAGCCTCTCAACAAGCCCACAGGAGGGGTTATCAAGACACAAGAAGGTTAAATAACTGACCCAAGGTCACCCAGTAAGTAGCCGAGCTGAACTCTGAACCTGGGCCGTGTCCTTCCAGATCCCACTCGTCATCACGCTGCTCTCCCAAGCCCTAGCTTCCAGGCTAGGGAGCTCAAGGAGACTTGCCCCAGTTACTGCCCTGAGCCTCCGGGGGGGGCCCTGCAAGAATCAAAAAGGCATCTCTAGGTGGCTATAAAGCAACAGGCCAATGTTACCCATGAGCCCCCCTCTCCCCCTCCGCACTCCTGACAGAAGTTAAAGGAAACCAAGAGATCTAAATCCCAAAGAGATGTGGATCATAAAATTACTGCTGGATTTATAGAAAAGAAGAAACAGCTCTAGCTCCTTCTCCCTCCCGTGGTTTCTGGCCTTCCTTTCGGTGTTAAAAACAAAACAACAACAACAACAAAATACTAAGAATTCTTCAACATGCCTTACTAATGATTCTGTATCTCAGAAGAAAGTAACACCCAGGTAGGTAAATGACTCCTTGGAACTGAATTCCCACAAACAAGCAAGGGGTGGGGGGGTTCCTCTGAGGTGGAGTACTAAGGATTTGGGAAGGTAGCAAGCCCTTCCTCCAGTCCATGGAAGTCAAGTCACGGAATGCCAAGGTGAGTTAACACATGTAATACTACAGACGAATCTGAGTGTTAAGACATTACCACTTACTTTCCCCGATCCCATAAAAAAAAAAAAAAAAGGTCTCTATAGTCAAATAAATGTGGGAAATGCCATAGAACAGTGTTCATTAGCAAAGGCCTGATTAACACTGTTGGCACCTATAAAGGACCGAACTCTTGAAAAACGTTAAGGATCACAAAAAAAGAAGGTGGGGGAGGGGGAGGAAAAACGTTAAGGATCACAAAAAAAGAAGGTGGGGGAGGGGGAGGGAAGGCAGAGATGATGTCACTAACTGAACGCAGAAGGCAGAATCGCTAGCCTTCTGCCAACTTCGGTCTTCTCCATTTGGGTTATTTGCATACATCTAATCTCCCTTCCGGACCTGTGAGTCCCTTCAGGGCAGGAAACATCCTATGCAACCCCCTTCTCCGCAGCTCAAACCCTGGGAGGGGGAGCTGCCCAGGGGGTGACCTAACTTCCCATCTCTGTTCTAACTGGAAGTCTGGGGCTGGCCTCCAGATCAGTCCTCTACGCCCTGCCTCCCACTTCCCTAATCACCCCCAAAGGTGCAAACCTCTTTAATCAGCTAATCTCTCCTACAATCTCATCTCAGCCCTCCCCCCACCCTTCCTCCCCTTCCTGATCGCATTTGGAACACTTCTCTGCCCTCAAGAACCATAGTCTTGGGGCGCCTGGCTGGCTCAGTTGGTAGAGCATGTGACTCTTGATGTCAGGGTTATCAGTTCAAGCCCCACGTTGGGCTTAGAGTTTACTTAAAACTATTAAAAAAAAAAAAAAAAAGGAACCCTAGCCTCTTGCCAGAACACAACACTACATGCTCAGCCATTCCCTAGAATGTTCTCTCCACATTAAGGCTGACTTAGCTGAAACCCGGTTTTGTCCTGACAACCCTCTCGGGATGAGGCTGCTCATTTTCTTTTCCTTTCCCCTATCACCAAACACGCTTTGCCTCCGATTCACCCAGGCTCAGAAACCTCAGCGCCATCTTGACTCCACCTCCTCTCCTCTTTCCCTCCCACTTCTTCCTTCCCCCTTCTCCTCCCCCTTCAAGAATCCCCAAATCCTGCTGATTCTATCACTGAAACACTTCTTGCATCCTCCCCCTTATCTCTATTCTCACTGCCTCAGGTAAGCCTTTCTTATCTCTCTGCGGAACTATGTGACTATATTTTAACTAGTGACCTGGCCTCCAGTCACCCAACACCTTGTCCATCCTACATACTGCTGCCAATGTCTTTTCCGCTGAGTACCCACTGCATTCCAGGCGCTGTGTGAGGCACTGGGCATAGAGATGAATGCACAGCCCCAGACTTCTTGGCCAATATCTAGAAAGGGCAAGAAACATTGCCCCCTCCCCCATCTGTGATAGACCCTTCTAGAATACCTTTGTTTCACCAGCTTTTTTTTTTTAAACCTTTATGAATCACTTATACATCAGACACTTTCCATACACTACCTTCTTTAATCTTCCTAAGAACCACACAAGGTAGGTGCCATTTATTCTCATTTCACAGATGAGTAAAATAAGATCTGGTTACTTGCCTCGGTTCACAAGGCAAGCAGGTGACCAAGGCCAGATTCAAGCCCAGGTCTGACTCTTGAGACTGGGCTCTTGCCTCCCACGTTTTAAGTAGGACACTGAAATTTTGGAAAAGAGCCCAAACAGGATGACCATGATGGTGAAGAATTTTGAAACCAAGTCATGTGAGAAATAGAGGAAAGAAATGATGTCTCTTCGGCTTTTGTGAAAAATGGCATGGTGTTGGGGCGCCTGGGGGGCTCAGTCAGTTAAACGTCCGACTCTTGATCTCGGCTCAGGTCCTGATCTCAGAGTCGTGGGATCGAGCCCCTGTCGGGCTCGTGCTGGGTGTGAAACCTGCTTGAGATGCTCTCTCGCCCTCTCCCTCTGCCCCTCTAAAAAAAATGACATGGTGGATATCTCCAAATATTTGAAGGGTTGTCATGTGAAAGAGGAAGCAAACATATTCTGTGTGACTCCAAACAGCAGAGCCAGGCCTGGCGGTGGCAGAACTTAAGGGAGTCGATTTCAGCTCAAGAGCCTTTCTAGTATACCCCGCCCAACAGGCAAGGCGTGTTGAAGGCGAAGCTAAGTCTTCACTTGTCAGGGGTATATGCAGGGGGCATGCCTGCCTGGAGCGGGCCAGTGGTCTAGATCAGCATTTCTGGGCACATCAGAATCACCTCGGGTAGTTTTTTAAAAATAGGGATGCCTGGCCCCACCCCAGACTTATCGAAACAGTCTTGGGGTTGAGACCGTTATTGCAAGAATTACAAACCAGGAAATAACGTCTGTAAGAAGATTCACTCAAATCCCCCAAAGAAGAAATACAAATGGCTAAATCAACATACGAAAAACTGTTCAAGAGTAACCGAAGAAATGCAAATTAGAACAGTGCTGTATCATCTACCTACCTCCTATCAGATTGCAGAGATTAAAAAATATTAATAACCAACGCTGGCATGGGAGAGGGGAAATGAACATGTGCCCATTCTGATAAAACAGTAAATGCCAACAACTGTCTGCAGAGCAATTTGACGGTGTGTTCCAGAGGACTTTTTTTTTCCTTTTAATTAACTTATTTTTAAATTCCAGTATAATTAACATACAGCGTTATATTAGTTTCAGATGTACAATACAGTGATTCAACAATTCTATACATGACTCAGTGCTCATCACAATAAGTATCCTCTGGATCCCTTCACTGATTTCACCCACCCCCCCACCTGCCACCCCTCTGGTAACCAACCACCAGTTTGTGCTCAGAGGGTTTTTTTTTTTTTTTTAACATTTTATTTATTTATTTGACAGAGAGAGAGAGAGCATAAGCAGGGGGAGCGGCAGGCAGAGGGAGAGGAAGAAACAGACTCCCTGCTGAGCAGGGAGCCGGATGCAGGGCTCGATCCCAGGACCCTGGGATCATAACCTGAGCCGAAGGCAGACATTTAATGACTGAGCCACCCAGGCGTCCCATCAGAGGGCTTTTTCATACAAAAAATGTGTCTAGGGCGCCTGGGTGGCTCAGTTGGTTAAGCGACTGCCTTCGGCTCAGGTCATGATCCTGGAGTCCCTGGATCGAGTCCCACATCGGGCTCCCTGCTCGGCAGGGAGTCTGCTTCTCCCTCTGACCCTCCCCCCTCTCATGTGTTCTCTCTCATTCTCTCTCTCTCAAATAAATAAATAAAATCTTTAAAAAAAAAAAATGTGTCTAATGTTGCCGCAAGCAATTCCATTGCTGGAAATTTCCCCTGAAGGGACAATCTAGCAAGTTGGAAAACGCCTGCTCAAAGATGCTCACCCGTTAATGTTTATGCCAGTGCTGTCCAAAAGAACTTTCTGCAACGATGGAAATGTTCTATGTCTGCGCTGTCCTATATGGCAGCCGCAAAACCACGTGTATTTGAGCGGTGGCAAGTGCAAAGGAGCCAATTTTTTAAGTTAATGTAAATGTAAATGGCCACAGGTGTCTAGCAGCTCGTACAACTCACGTCTCTAACACCACAAAACTAGAAACTACCAAACTATCACACAATAAAGCATGATTCCCTACCGTACACTCATAGTGGAATTTCTGGCCATCATTAAACACGATTATGTAGATTTATATTGACTGAAGTGAAGAAACAAATGTTCCTAGGATATTAATAAGCAAAACAATTATTTTAAAGTTTGTATGGTATTTTTTCGTCTGCTGTCATAGATATATACACACAGAGATCAAAGGGTCTTGACCTATACACATTAGGATTTTATAGTAATGAGATGATTATTCTCATCTGGTTTTCTACGTTTTCTACAACAAACATGCATTTACTATGTTAACAAAGCAATAAACGTTTTAACAAGGAGGCTTAACGAGCATTAGACTAGGAAAAAGATTCAACCTTGAGATTTGTTGCACGTGTTTGTCTTGGAAGACAAATTCTGCTATTTGGTGCTTCGAAGAGGGTTCACAGCAAAGTCCGCCCTGGGCTTTTGGACAGATCCTCCAGGGGTGGCTTGCCCTGGGGCCCCCTAACCCGGGGCAGCCCATGGGAGCAGGGAGCCTACTTCTTGTTTAGGTCCCAACCAAGGGGGTAACTGTCCTGAAGCTCATTCAGCCAGAGCCTAGCTAGGTCTGAGAACCGGAAACGCATGGTCAAGAAGCCCATTCCAACCAGCTTTATTTCACTGTGTTAAGTTGTTTGCTCCTATGTTATGGTACTTTCCACAAAATCCCCTGGGAAGAGGGAGCAGGACAGCGGATTCGTTTCCAGGCCTTCCCTACATGCGAACCTAACACACATTCCAAGCAAAGGTAGCTGTGTGCGCGGTGGGTTGGGAGTTTCAACAGCTGTGGTCACTCTTCAGCCATTCCCGGCTTCTGGAGAGTTTTTCTCTACTAGGGTTATTAGATGACATCCAGCCGGTGCCAGCCAAGGAAATATCCTGCCTCAAGGGGCTAAAGCCCGGAACATCTAGCAACTCTTTCCAGATCCTTCCGCGCACAAGGAATGGAGGTGAGTTCGGCAGCAGCAGGCAAAGAGTATTTAAAACACCTACCAGGCGACTTTCCCAGGTTGACACAATGACTCCCCTTAAGGGCAGCTAAAACACGACAGGTTTACCAAATGACTTTGTGTCCCCCCCCACACACCCCCACCCCCGGCACAAATAGCTATAGTCTGAATTGTGACAAAAACACCATTAAAACTCTGCATTTTAAATGTGTGTATGTAAACACTTCTCTCTTAATCACATACACTCTCAGGTTATAATATTCCTCCTCAAGTCCCTCCTGGGAAATCTCAGCCAATGGTTAATTCTATAATTATCCCTTTCCCTCGGTTAAAACTGACCTTCATATAAATGCCAAACTTCAAGGAAAATGCAGCAACCGGTCTCTCTCCCAGCCTGCTTCATTATTTAGTGAAGAGAGTCGTGGAAGTACTACTAATTGAATGAAAGTGTGAATACACGCACACATGCTTTACACAGCCCAGGCCCTCAGAGTTCTTCAAACACTGAGCAAAGCTGAACGATGGTAGCAACATGCCAACAAGGGTATAACTGTAAAAATAATAATAAAATAAAAAATTTAAAAATCCAGAAAACAGGGGCACCTGGGTGGCTCAGTCGTTAAGCGTCTGCCTTTGGCTCAGGTCATGACCCCAGGGTCCTGGGATCGGGCCCCACATCGGGCTCCCTGCTCGGCGGGGAGCCTGCTTCTCCCTCTCCCGCTCCCCCTGCTTGTGTTCCCTCTCTCGCTGTGTCTCTCTCTGTCAAATAAATAAATAAAATCTTAAAAAAAATAAAATAAAAATCCAAAAAACAAAACAAGACAAAACCCCCATCTAAACAGGAAATACTGTGTATCTGCTGGATATTTATTCAGTCTGGAGGGTTTTCCAAGTTCTAGCAAGCGACACAGCAGAGGAAAGCGTGACCTGCTGTGGGAACGGCTCCCTCGTGACATCCTACAAATACAGGCATAACTTCTTTTATCCCACTCCACTTCATCGTGCTTCGCCGATAATTGCATGTTTTGCAAAGTGAAGATTTGTTGCAAACTGCATCGAGCAAGTCTATCGGCACCATCTTTCCAAAAACACCTGCTCACTTCCTATCTGTGTCATTTTGGTTACTCCTTGCAGTAGTTCCAACCTTTTCATGGTTATTGCATTTGCTACGGTGATCTGTGATCAGTGATTATGACTCACCGAACGCTCAGATGATGGTTCGCACTTTTTTAGCACTGAAGTATTTTTTAATTAAGGCATCTACGTTGTTTTTGAGACTCAACAGACGACAGTACAGTGTAAACGTAACTTTTCTATGCGCTGGGAAAGCAAAAATTTCATTTGACTCGCTTTATTGTGATAGTCACTCGCCGCGGTGGTCTGGAACCGACCCCACAGACCCCTGAGGTGTTCCTCTGTGTGACTCCTAATGCGAGTGTCATGGGTTTATAGCAGCAAGTGTAAATCCTCCTTCAGCTGTCCCTAATAAACACTTTGGGGCTTAAATCAGAAAAGAATCCGAAGTTATGGTGGCAGCTGAAACAGGGTCCACTTGCGTTCCAGCCACCCAGGGCTTTACTAACTGCTGACTGGTTCTTTGTGTCAGAAAAGCAGGAGCCAAGAAAGAGCCAGTTAGGAGAATCCACTCCATTTAAGGCTGTTGCCTTATTTCTTCATTGACTGAACTGCTTAGAAACAGCATTCGCCAAGGTGCAAATGATCTGGGTGTCCTATTGACAAACACATACAAAGACCCAGCCCGGGCTGGAACTAATAAAAACAAATGAAGAAAATGGCACCCACATTCATGTATAACTACAGGGCACCTAACATTGTGTCTGGAATGTGGCAGAAAGGCTCAATAGATATTCACTGGTTTGGATTCCTACAATCTGTCCCCCGCGCCCCCCCCCAACTCCCCAAATCTCAATGTGGATCACGTACCAGAGCAGTGCATAAATAT
Organism: Mirounga leonina; assembly: GCF_011800145.1. Lineage (NCBI taxonomy): Eukaryota > Metazoa > Chordata > Mammalia > Carnivora > Phocidae > Mirounga > Mirounga leonina. Next base: position 10,166,283 of record NW_023270175.1, on the reverse strand, counting down.
CATTCCGGTGCCTTGCCTCGTAAACATCTGTGCACTCAGTCCCAAGTAAACCAGGCTGGTGCAGCTCCCAGAAAAATCTGCTCCCACTAACAGTTTTTCCAGCTTTGCCACAGAGCCAATGGTCAGGAAGGGGCAGCTGCACCTGTGCCCACACAAAATCCTTTTAAAAACCTAAAAGCCTGGGGCGCCTGGCTGGCTCAGTCTGTCAGGCGCCCGACTCTTGGTTTCGGCTCAGGTCGTGATTTCAGGGTCATGGGATCGAGGCCCGCGCCGCGCTCGCTCATGGAGCCGCGCTCGCTCATGGAGCCGCGCTCAGTGGGGAAAATCTGCTGGAGATTCTCTCTCTCTCTCCTCCCTCTGCCCCTCCCTGCCATTCTCTCTCGGTCTCTCTAAAATAAATAGATAAATCTTAAAACAAACAAAAAAACCTAAAAGCCTGGGCAAGAATGCTAATATTAACGTTTTGCTGCTGAGGGTGGCAGGTCGAATGCTGGTCAAATCCCAGCGGAGGTTTGCCGAGGCCCATTTCTTCTCTTGAGACCATCTGTCCACATCATAGGCTCCCTTCGTACCATGCAGTGGAGGGCCAGCCACCCCTGCTCAAGCGAGGTTTTTTTCTTCCCAAATTTAGGAAAGCGTTTCCTGAGCTAGGCAGATTGAATCACTTGTTAGCAATCACCCAAGATGAGAGCCCCGGTATAAATGCCCTGCACAGCTTGCCTTCCTCTCTAAACTGGCTGTGATGACAGTCGAGGTTCCAATCTGACCCTCACAGGACCTCATTCTAAAATCAGTGAGACACACAATAAGCCAAGCCCTTTAAAACAACATTAAAGGTCTGGTTTTAGATCTGCTCAACAGCAGGATTAAACTTTCAAGGGTCCAGCCACGATAGAGAGATTTCTTTAAAGTCACTTGGCTTTGCACAGTTGTAGCTATTAGGGATCAGATCTTTATCTCAAAGGTACACATTTTACGTTTGATCCTCCTCCAGAACTCCCACTAATGTCAACTTTCTCCGCTGTTGGGATCAAGCCCCTGGCCTCCCTTTAATGTTGGCTTTATCGCAGATTCTACAAGATGAACAGAAAAATTACAAGGAAAAGCTGTGAAGTTCCCTTCCGATGATAAGTTGTTGGAACAAAAAGAGCCCACACTTAAACGGTGAAATTTAAACACAGCAGACGAGACGGCCGTAAGGTAGAGGGAGAGGAGACAAGGAGGACGAACAACAAAAACCCAAAGTAACAAAACAAACACTAATTAACCAGTCTGATGGCTTATTTAGGGTTTGCTCTCTAGTCCAGGAAACTGGCAACGAGTGTCTTGAAAACAGAAGGGGCGAGTGCCCGTTAGCACGCGTCCGCTTTCCTCCTGAGCCAGACAATCCGGAGGAGGCTGAGGGTGCGATGGAGGGCTGCCGGGGGGTCAACGCGCTTTCAAATCCCCATCCCCCAGCCCTGCCGCCTAGGAGGCACCCCCGGCCGTGAGCGGTGGGGCTCTACCGCCCCCTCCCCGGTCCTCCATCCCTGGACTGGCACACACCATCATCCCCCAAACACGGCCCCATCTCCTCGCCTCTGGAGCGCTCCTGGGTCCCCGGGGACACCCTCGCCCTGTGGCGGCCGACCGCGCGCGCACTCGCCCCGGAACCCCGTTGTTCGCAATTCCCTCCCTCCGCGGCCACAGCAGCAGCACCCCTTCGCCACCCATCACCACCCTCTCCCCAGTAGCGGGAGGAAGTCGCTCTGCTTCCTCTGTTCTCACCGCCCGCCCGAGCTTGGGAGCCCGGGGCTTTTTGGGTGGGGTTCTTTTTTTGTGTACACGATGTGTGTGTGTCTGTGTGTGTGTCTGTGTGTGCGCGCGCGCGAGTGTGTGTGTGTGTGTGTGTGTGTGCAAAAACGCTCATCGCATCCTTCCGCCGCGGCTGCCTCAGGTGCCCGCAGGAGGCAATCGGGATCTCGTCGCGCCCCGGTCCCCGGCTCTTTGTGCGGGCTCCAGGGCAGCGCGAGGTCCGCTCCCCAGCTCACGCTCGCCGCCCCCCCCCCCCCGGGGCCCGGTTCCGAGCGCCCGCCTCCCGCGCAGCCGGCCGAGCCCCCGAACGCCCGTCGGCGTCCCGCCGGGCGCAAGCCTCCGCCGCCGCCGGGCGGCCGCCGCGCTGTCAGCGGGCGCCCGGGACTCGGACCCCGGCAGGCGGCGGCTGGTGCGCAAACTTACTGAAGCGGAGAAAGAGAGCGCGGGGCGCAGCGGGCGGCCGCCGCCGGCGCCGTTCCAGTCCCCGGCCCCGGCCCCGCGCGCGGAAAGCCACCCCGTCGCTCCCGCCCGCAGCGCGTCCCCCGGGGCGCCCGGTGCCCCGGCCACTCACCAGCACCACGGAGCCCCGCACGGCCTCCGACACGCTCTGCCGGAGCTCGGCCGCCGTGCCGGGCTTGCTGAGCCGCTTGGTGAATTTGCGCACTTCGGCCATGGCAGCGGCGGGCAGGTCGCGGCGGGCGCACTCACTGCCCCGGGCCGGGGCGGCCACGGCCGCGGCTGCTCCCTCTGTTTACCCGCCGGCCGACCGGCCACATCGCTGCTCGGCGGCGGCGCTGCTCCCGCGGCTCCTCCCTCCCCGCCGCGGCTCCTCCCTCGTTCCCTCCTTCCCTCCGCTGCTCGCCCGCGAGCTCCGCGTCCTGCCCCACGGCGCGGCCGCTCCCTCCCCTGGAGAGCCCCCCGGCTCGGCTCGCCACGGGCCCCAGGAGGAGGGTGTGTCCGGCGAGGAAGGGTGTGTGCCGGGGGAGGGAGGACGCCGGGGGGGGCGAGGGTCACGAGGCAAGAGGGGGGAAGTGGCAAGCGCTCGGGCTCCGCCCGCAGCTGATGTTGCTGGTGCAGCCGCATCCGGGAGGGGAGATCAGGCTGCTTCGAGGAGCTCGGGCTGCTTCATTTTTCGTGTGTGTGTGTGTGTGTGTGTGTGTGTGTGTGTATGGGGGTGGCGTAACGAAATATCTCCAAGTGTGGGGCGTGTTCTACCCCGTGCCCCTTTCCCGCCCCAGCGGCTGCAGTGCCTGCAGGCGAGCCGGGGGACTCCCGCGTCGCCCCACCCCGCCAGCCCCCAGGGCCGAGGAGGAGGCGAGGGACTGCAAGGAACGTGGAGCGGCCGCCTATTGTGTGCTCCGCCCGGGAGGGGTCGCGCCGCGGTCGGTGGAGAGCGGGTTTCTGGCCCGAGCGGCTCGCCGGGGTCCTCCCGCGCCTACACCGCTTTCTCACCCAGGGGGTCTTGCGCCCGGGAGGGGGGGGGGGCGACCCGGGGAGGGAGCAGGCTTGGGGAGTGGAAACTTGCTGTGGCCGAACCCACTCTCCCAGCCCGCCTCACCCCCAGGAGGGCGGGGGAGAACGGGGTGGCGGGGCCTGAGCCTGTGGCAGGTTGTCTAGTTCTGCGGCGGCTGTGCGCTGGGGCTGGGGTGGGGTTGGGCTCGGGCTCCGGAAGGCCCTGCAGGTCTTCTAGAAGCTTTCACATGTGCCCAGCTATCGCCTCTCCATCTCCTACTCCTCTCCTTATCCTCTTCACCTTCCGAGAAATTATTCTCCAAGAATCAAAGAACATCTTCTAACTAGATGTAAAACAAACATGCTTAAGACAGAAATAAGGATCTTGAAGTACTGGGGACCCAGAAAAAAACTCCCCAAGTGTAAAGTGAGAGGCTCCGCTGACCTTGGCAATTTTCTGTCTGCTTACTTCATTTGTTGAGAGCTTGAAAATGCCTAACAACAATTTCCGGCGAACCGAGCAGCCTTTCTAAGAAGGTTCCTACCACTTTCCCCACTTTGCCTAACTTCAGAGACCAAGCAGTGACACCTAGGTAAAGGACTTTGTTAGGAAAACAAGAACGTGGATGATGGTTTCCATGAACCCAGAAAAGGCCAAGTCTCCTAGCAGCAAATCTATTTCAGCAGCCATCCCATTAGTCCCAATAAAGCAGATAGAGGGTCCAAGAGGGCTTGGTCCCCGGCAGTCCTATAAAGGTAGAGGCTCTGTGTCACCAATCTGGGCTTTGCACAGTGTATGTCTGTAGAATTTGTTCACTGTCGAATGCATGTAGATCAGCACGAATTCACGCCCTACATTCCATGGATGGCTGAGTGGCCCACACTGTTGGTTACCTGCACAGCGCCATAATTCTTTCTCTTTGCTAAGAGACCCAAGGTTTGCTTTGGCTGTAGGGCAGAAGTCACAGGGCTTGGAGAAGGCAGGCCCCACTCCTGATGAATTAGGGCTGGTTAAAAAAATCATGTTACTCTCACTTTCCTTTACTAGAAGGAATGGACTTGACTCCCATTCAGTTTCCACCAATGGAATATAAAAGCGGTGTGGGAGGAAGTTTCCTGAGAAAGCATTTCCCCCTTGATAAAAAGAGATAGGCAGGGAGACCTCTGTCTCCTTTTCTTTCTGAGAGGGGTGTTGTGATGCATCTGCTCTTGGCAGCCATTTTACAACCATGAGGGAAGGCCAAGATTATCTAAGAGAAGCCAATCCGGAATCTGGATGGCATTGACCTATTGAACCAACCCCAATACCGCCTGCCTCCAATTTCCTTTTTACATGATAAAAGTAAACCCTTTTGGTTTATGCAACTTTTAGTTGAAATTCTGTTACTTTCAGCCAAAAGCGTCCTTACTCCTACAGACTCTGTTGTAGTCACTGAAAGTGCACAGAGTTGGAAAAGACAGGCACTGTTCCCCTTCTGCTGGAGCTTATGTTCTAGGGCAAGCAAAGGGCCATGTTAATTTCAGAACACGATGAATAGTACGCGAGAATTAAGGGGGTGACGTGTGATAGAGAGTAACTGGAGTTGGGGACCTAATTTAGAATAGATGGCCATGGAAGTCCTCTTTGAGGAAGTGAAAACATCAGTGAGTCTTGAGGGAAAAGAGGCAGCCCCCAGATCAAGAAGTAGAGCACTCCAGAAGGAACGACAGGTACCAGGTCCAGAGAAGGGAGCCCACTTAGTGCATTCAAAGGCAGGGAAAAAAAGGCCAGGGTGGCCGAGACACAGAAGGAAGAGGAGTGATGTGAGAGGCAGCCTGACAAGTAGGCAGTTTCTCCAGGACCTTGTGAGAGGTCAGGAGCATTTGTTAAACTGATGGTTCGCAAACACCATCTGGTCATCTTGCGGGCTCCACACTCATTCCTGAGGCCATAGGTTTCACTTTTTCACTTTAGAGCTTCTGTTTAGTTACATAAACACTGAGCATTGTGCTATGCACCGAGGGAGGATGCAGGATGCATTCAAGAAAAAGAATGGAAGTCTAATAAAGAATGTTTTTATTTTATTTTTTAAAAAGATTTTATTTATTTATTTGACAGAGAGATAGAGAGAGAGCACAAGTAGGCCGAGCAGCAAGTCAGAGGGAGAGGGAGAAGCAGGCTCCCTGCCGAGCAGGGAGCCAATGTGGGGCTCGATCCCAGGATTCCAGGATCATGACCTGAGCCGAAGGCAGACGCTTCACCGACTGAGCCACCCAGGTGCCCCTATTTTATTTTACTTTTTAACACATTATTTTGCTGGTTTATTTTCACTGGACTTGAACATTTTGCTCTGTAGCTCAAGAGCTTCACCTGAGGGAAATATATGAAAGCAGTGGGTGCCTACAAAATCCTGGGTAACGGTTTTTTGTTGTTGCTGTTGTTTTTTAAATTCAAGTTAGTTAACATATAGTGTAGTATTGGTTTCAGGAGTAGAATTTAGAGATTCATCCCTTACATATAACACCCAGTGCTCATCCCAACAAGAATGTATTTATGATACAAGGTAGTATGTAATAAAGACCATGCTTGAGGTTAAGAGGCGGGTGAGATCACATCTGAGTAGGGTCTATGGAAGGCTCCTTGAAGGAGGAGGTGTTTGAGCTGGACCTTGAGGATGAGGACGATCTGGACGTGAATACTCACACAGTAAAGGGAAATTGTAGAGGCAATCCTACAGCTTCAAATAGGGCATTATATTGGGTGATCTCTTTTCCACATTTATTAAATATCTTCAGTTTCGGGGCACCTGGGTGGCTCAGTCAGTTAAACGTCGGCCTTCGGCTCAGGTCATGATCCTGGAGTCCCGGGATCGAGTCCCACATCGGGCTCCCTGCTCGGCGGGGAGTCTGCTTCTCCCTCTGACCCTCCCCCCTCTCATGTGCTCTCTCTCTCTCTCTCTCTCTCTCTCATTCTCTCTCTCAAATAAATAAATAAAATCTTTAAAAAAAGAAAAAAAATAATAATAAAAATAAAATCTTTAAAAAAATACATATGCATGTGTATCTATGTCCCTATACATGAGCCAACAGTGGGGGCCTCACGGGTAGAAAGTGGGAGTGAGGAGCAAGGGGCAAGGGGACTCCCGCATTTTATCATTTAAATGCTGCAGACTCTCAAATTTGTATTCCTGGCTGCAACCACCCGACTCATGTATCCAATTCATCATCCCAGCTTGGATGTCTCAGTGGTATCTCAAATTGAGCATGCCCAAGCCTAACTCCTATTCTTCCTCCACAAATCTACTCCTTCTATGATTTCTCCTATCTCGGTATATGACAGTTCTTTACTAGTTGTTTAGGCCACACACCTTAGCGTTGTCTCTTATATTTCATACACACCCTGAATCTAACCCAATAGCAAATCCTGTTGACTCTGGCTTCAAAGTACATCCAAGACCCAACCACTTGTCCCCACCTCTACCAATACCACCCTAGTCCCAGCTGCCAGCATCTCTTGCCTACATTATTTTAACAGGCTCTCAATTGGCCCCTCTGTAATCCCCCAATGCCCTCCTAGAGTCTATTTGTAACATACCAGTCGGTGATTCTAATCAACCCCTCTACCCGGTTTGTACTTAGAGTGGCCTACAAGATCCAATGTATAGTTATTTCTTGCCCTGCGACAAATTACCCCGAAATGGAGCAGCTTACAACAACATACATGTATTATCCCACAGGGGATCGCGAGTCAGAGTGTTGCTTAGCTGGGTCCTCCGGGTGAGGGTCTGTCACTAGCTTACGATCAATGTGTGGGTCCAGGATCCCTCACAGGCTGTAATCGGGGTTTCCGTTGAGGCCTCACTCATCTCAGGGTTGGGATGGGTCAGGATCTGCCACCAGGCTTGGATCCTCACAGGTTGCTGGACTGAGGACCTGAGTTCTTTACAACATGGGCTTCTCCATAGGGCAGCTGGTTTCATTAAAGCGAGCACACCAGACGGTAACACACTACCAGCAAGTGGAAGCCAGGGTCTTCTTTTTTAAAGATTGATTTATTTATTTGAGAGAGAGGGCACACGAGCAGGGGGGAGGGAGAGGGAGAGGGAGAGAATCTCAAGCAGACTTCCCACGGAGTGTGGAGCCCCATGACCTGAGCCGAAATCAAGAGTCGAACCCTTGGGGCACCTGGGTGGCTCAGTCTGTTAAGTGTCCGACTTGATTTCCACTCAGGTCTTGATCTTGGGGTCGTGGGATCAAGCCCTGCGTCGGGCTCTGCACTCCACCAGGAGTCTTCTTGAGATTGTTTCTCTCCCTCTTCCTCTGCCCCCCAAACCCCGCTCTCTCTCATAAAGAAATAAAATCTTAAACACACACACACACACACACACACAGAAAGTGCCAAGACCATTCAATGGGGAAAAAATGGTCTCTTCACCAAATGGTCCTGGGACAACCAGATCTCCATATGCAAAAGAATGAAATAGGTCCCCTACTGCCTCCATATAAAAAAATTAACTCAAAATAAATCAGTGATCTAATTATAAGAGCTAAAACTCTAAGACTTCTAGAAGAAAACATAGGAGTATTTCTTTATGACTTGGGATTGGCAATGGATTCTTAGATTTGATACCAAAAGCATGAGTCCCAAAAGAAAAAAATAGATAAATCAGACTTGATCAGAATTAAAAACTTTTGAGGCATCTGGATGGCTCAGTCAGTTAAGCATCTGCCTTCAGCTAGGGTCATGATCCTGGGGCCCTGGAATTGAGCCCCGTGTCCGGCTGCCTGTTCAGCGAGGAGTCTGCTTCTCCCTCTGCCTCTGCCCCTCCCCACTGCTTGTGCTCTCTCTCACTCACTCTCTCTCTCTTAAATAAATAAAATCTTTTTTTTCTTTAATATTTTATTTATTTATTTGACAGAGAGAGACACAGCGAGAGAGGGAACACAAGCAGGGGGAGTGGGAGAGGGAGAAGCAGGCTTCCTGCGGAGCAGGGAGCCCGATGCGGGGCTCGATCCCAGGATCCTGGGATCATGACCTGAGCTGAAGGCAGACGCTTAACGACTGAGCCAGCCAGGCACCCCAATAAAATCTTTTAAAAAAATTAAAAACTTGGGCGCCTGGGTGGCTCAGTTGGTTAAGCGACTGCCTTCGGCTCAGGTCATGATCCTGGAGTCCTGGGATCGAGTCCCGCATCAGGCTACCTGCTCAGCAAAGAGTCTGCTTCTCCCTCTCCCGCTCCCCACTCTGTGCTCTTTCTCTCTCTCACTCTCTCTCTCTCAAATAAATAAATAAAATCTTTAAAAAAAAATTAAAAACTTTTGTGCATCAAAGGACACCATCAAGAAGGTAAAGAGAAAACCCACAGAATGGGGAACATATTTGCAAATTATATATGCAGTAAGAGTTTAGTATCCAGAATATACAAAGAACTCTTAAAATTCAACAAGAAAAAGGCAAACAAGCCAATTAAAAAATGGGCACAGGACTTGAATAGGCATTTCTACAAAGACAGTAACAAGTGCTGGCCAGGACATGCAGAAATCAGTATCCTCATACATTGCTAGTGGGAATATAAAACGGTGCAGCTGCTATGGAGAAAAACATTTGGCAATTCCTAAAAAAAATTAAACATACAGGGGCACATAACTAGCTCGGTCTGTAGAGCATGTGACTTTTTAAAAAAGATTTTATTTATTTATTTGACAGAAAGAGACACAGCGAGAGAGGGAACACAAGCAGGGCGAGTGGAAGAGGGAGAAGCAGACTCCCTGCTGAGCAGGGAGCCCGATGCAGGGCTCGATCCCAGGACCCTGGGCTCATGACCTGAGCTAAAGGCAGACGCTTAACTGACTGAGTCACCCGGGCACCCCGAGCATGTGATTCTTGATCTCAAGGTCATGAATCTGAGCCTCACGTTGGGTGTAGAGTTTAAAAAAAAAATACATAGAATCACCATATGATCAAGCAATTCCAATCCTAGGTATATATCCAAGAGAAATAAAAGAATATGTCCACATAGATACTTGTATATGAATGTTTAGAGCAGCATTATTTGTAATAGCCAAAAGATGGAAACAACCCAAATGTCCATCAATAGATGAACAGATAAAAAATTACAGTATAGCCATATAATGAAATATTTTCAGCCATAAAAAGGAATGAATTACTGATACATCTAACACCTTAGATGAGCATTGAAAACACTGTGCTAAATGAAAGAAGCCAGACACAAAACATCAAATAGTGTATGGTTCTTTTTTTTTTTAAAGATTTTATTTGTTTATTTGAGAGAGAGAGAGAAAGCATGAGCAGGGAGGAGGGGCAGAGGGAGAGGGAGAAGCAGACTCCCCGATGAGCAGGGAGCCTGATACGGGGCTCGATCCCAGGATCCTGGGATCATGACCTGAGACGAGGCAGACACTTAACCAACTGAGCCCCTGTATGACTCTTTTTATATGAAATACCCAGAAAAGGCAAATCCATAGAGAGAGAAAGCAGTGGTTGCCAGGGGGTGGTGGAGGGGGAAATGGGGAGTCATTACTTAACGGATATGAGGTGTTCTTCTGGGATGATGAAAAAGTTTTGCAACTAGAGAGAGGTGGTGATGAATGTACTAAAGTGTACATTTTAAATGATTAACTGTAGAATATTACTCAACCTTAAAAAAAGAAGGAAATCCTGTCACATGCTATAATATGGATGAACCTTGATACATTATGCTGAGTGAAATAAGTCAGTCACAAAAAAACAAGTACTGGGACGCCTGGGTGGCTCAGTCGGTTAAGCGTCTGCCTTCGGCTCAGGTCATGATCCCAGGGTCTTGGGATCAAGCCCTGCATCAGCTTCCTTGCTCAGCGGGGAGTCTGCTTCTCCCTCTCCCTCTGTCTGCTGCTTCCTCTGCTTGTGCTCTCTCTGTCAAATAAATAAAATCTTTAAAAAAAAAACAAGTACTGTATGACTCCACTTATTTGAGACATCTAGAGTGCTCAAAATTATGGGAACAAAAAGTAGAAAGGTGGTTGTCAGGGGCTGCAGAGTGAGGAGGAAGAAGAAATGGAGAGTTGTTCAATGGGTATAGAGTTTCAATTTTCCTAGATAAAGAAGTTTCTAGAAATCTGTTTCACAACAATGAGAATATAGTTAACACTACTAAACGGTACACTTAAAAATGGTTAAGAGGGTAAATTTTATATTATGTGGTTTTTATCACAATTGTTTTTTGTTTTTTTTTTAAGTAGGCTCCATACCCAACATGGGTCTTGAACTCGATGACCCTGAGGTCCAGAGTCACTTGCTCTATCGGCTGAGCCAGCCAGGCCCCCCCCAGAATTAATTTTTTAATTTAAAAAATGGTTAACTGTATGTTATATGGATTTCTGCTAAATAAAAAAATAGCACACACAAAAAAGAAGGTGGGGGGGGTAAATGAAACAAGATTAGCAAAAAGCCACTAACTGTTGAAGCTGGGTGATGGGTACATGAGGATTCATTGTACTGTTCTTTCTGCTTTTGCGGATGTTGTATATAACATTTTCCATAATTAAAAATAGAGAAATTGAGGGGCACCTGGGTGGCTCAGTCAGTTAAGCATCCAACTCTTGATTTTGGCTCAGGTCATGATCTCAGGGTCATGAGATTGAGCCCCCACGTGGGGCTCCGCGCTAAGTGCGGAGTCTGCTTGGGATTCTCTCTCTCCCTCTTCCTCTGCTCCTCCTCCCATGCACACACACGCTCTCTTTCTCTCAAATAAATAAAATCTTAAAAAAAATAGAGAAATTGTGCTTGTAAAACTGTAGCAACATTATACATATTGTCTGTTTTCAGAAATTTCCTTAATCTGAAAGTCTAAAGTTAATCATCCCCTGATAAGCTGCTCCTGTGTGTGGGTTTGGAGTGTATACGATGGCCAAAAAAATAAGTAACTGGAGACTGACAAGGAAGCCAGAGAGTGTTGGGAACAGTGATGTCTAAGGGAACATATTCATATAGTGGTGCTTATTATGCGATAATCTGCCTTTTCTTTTCTTTTTTTTTAAGATTTTGTTTATTTATTTGACAGAGACAGAGATCGCGAGAGCAGGAACACAAGCAGGGGGAGTGGGAGAGGGAGAAGCAGGCTTCCCGCAGAGCAGGGAGCCCGATGCGGGGCTCGATTCCAGGACCCTGAGATCATGACCTGAGCCGAAGGCAGACGCTTAACGACTGAGCCACCCAGGCGCCCAATAATCTGCCTTTTCAAAATGGCTTGCTGTGCCCAGAAACCACAGAAAGTTCATAGATCACCAGGAGAAGGAAAACATGATAGTCAGGGCATTAATGCGTAGGCAGCATTGACCAACTAAACATTGTACTGAACCATATCATCCTCCTAAGTGAGTGCTGTTTCTGTGACATTCAGAAATACTTATTAAGGGACACCTGGGTGGCTCAGTCGGTTGGGAGTCTGCCTTCGGCTCAGGTCATGATCCTGGAGTCCCTGGATCGAGTCCCACATCGGGCTCCCTGCTCAGCGGGGAGTCTGCTTCTCCCTCTGACCCTCCCCGCCTCTCGTGCTCTGTCTCCCTCACTCTCTCTCTCAGATAAATAAATAAAATCTTAAAAAAAAATACTTATTAAATACATGCACCACCTGGGCTGTCGTACCAAGCAATTCTAGAGAGCACCCATCACATCCTGAATTATGGGAATGGCACTCCCCTGGAGATACTCAGGGACAGTCTGTTCAGCTGGACCCAAGTGGCCTTGTGCAGTATAAACTCATTCTCCTCACTCCCCAGGGATACCGGGGTTGAGAGAAAAATTATGAGCAAACAAACAAAATAAACCAAAACCAGAGTCTTCTGGGTCTTGTAGGATCTGAATCTCACCGAGACAGAGTTATAGTAATTACAAGTGAATGTAAACAAACTCAAAGGTGAATTATCTAGAGTGAAATAGTAATGATTTCTGAAGCAGCTGAATTAAAGAGTACCTATGTGTTGTAAAACAGGATGTTTGCGTTCCTCCCTTTTCTCCAATGAATCTATTCAAAATGGCTCCTTCAGATTAAGCTATAATTAAAACAAAATATAGAGGGAGGACGGTTACATGTATATACATATATATTCGTATATATATGTAACGTGCTTTATTGTTTACAATTATAGGTCAAAAAAGGTGAATGTGTGTATATATATACTATATATTTATATACCATATATGTATTTATTTAAATACACCCACAGAGACATAGCTATGTGTGTCAATGTTGGCATGCCTGAAGGCTCAGTCTTTGGACCTCTTCTCTAGCTAGTCCTCTAGCCCTTGAGGATCCATCTTTTTTTTTTTTTTTTTTAAAGATTTTATTTATTTATTTGAGAGAGAGAGAACACATGAGAGGGGGAAGGGTCAGAGGGAGAAGCAGGCTCCCCGCTGAGCGGGAAGCCCGATGCGGGACTCGATCCCGGGACTCCGGGATCATGACCTGAGCCGAAGGCAGTCGCCCAACCAACTGAGCCACCCAGGTGCCCTTGAGGATCCATCTTATTCGGTGCTCATGACTTTATATACCATCTTTTCCAGCGCTGTGTAATAGAAATATAACGTGAGCCACATATATCATTTAAAATCTCCTATTAGCCAAGGGGCACCTGGCTGGCTCAGTCGGTAGAGCATGTGACTCATGATCTCAGGTTTGTAGGTTTGAGCCTGACATGGGGTGTGGAGATTACTTAAAAACAAAGTCTTTAAAAAACAAAAGAACAAAAACAAAAAAGAATCTTAAAAAAAAATCTTCTAGCCACGATCAAAAAGTAAAAAAAAAAAGGGGGTGCCTGGGTGGCTCAGTCCGTTGGCTGTCCGGCTCTTGATTTTGGCTCAGGTCGTGATCTCGGGGTCGTGGGGTTGAGCCCCCGAAGGGCTCCAAACTCAGCGGGGAGTCTGGAATTCTTTCCCTCTGTCCCTATCCTCTCGCTCTCACTCTCTCCCAAATAAATAAATAAATCTTTTTAAAAAGTAAAAAAAAAGGGGGGGGAGGCGCCTGGGTGGCTCAGTCTGTTAAGCGTCTGCCTTTTGGTTCAGGTCATGATTCTAGCGTCCTGGAATTGAACCCTGTGTTGGGTTCCCTGCTCAGCAGGGAGCCTGCTTCTTCCTCTCCCTCTGCCCTCCACCCCCTCTCGTGTGTGCTCTCTCTCTCTGTCTCAAATAAATAAATAAAATAAAACAAAGCACCATCACGTCTTCCTAGGTAATGCATCAGCCTCCTGAACGGTCTCCTTGCTTGTAACCTTGGCTCCTTCAGTTTGTTCACAACACTGCAGCCAGGATGGCCCCGTTACAGTTGACCCTGGAACAACTTGGAGGTCAGGGCTGCTGACCCCCACAAAGTTGAAAAACCACGTATAAATTTGACTCCCCCACAACTTAACCACCAATAGCCTACTGTTGACCACAAGCCTTACCTATCACAGCAACCCACACTGTGTATGTGATACGTATTATATACTGTCTTCTTACAATAAAGTAAGCTACAGAAAAAGGAAATGTTAAGAAAGTCATAAGGAAGTGACGATACATTTACAGTACTGTACTGTGTTTATTGCAAAAAATCTGTGTATAAGTGGACCCGTGCAGTTCAAACCCGTGTTGTTGGAGGGTCCACAGTAATATGAAAGTCAGATTACAGCAGGTCTGCTCAAAAGTTCTTTTTTTTTTAGATTTTTTAAAAAATGTATTTATTTGAGGGCGCCTGGGTGGCTCAGTTGGTTAAGCGACTGCCTTCGGCTCAGGGCATGATCCTGGAGTCCTGGGATCGAGTCCCGCATCGGGCTCCCTGCTCGGCAGGGAGTCTGCTTCATCCTCTGACCCTATCCCCTCTCATGTGTTCTCTCTCTCTCAAATAAATAAATAAAATCTTTAAAAAAATAAAAAATAAAAAATAAAATGTATTTATTTGAGAGAGAGAGAGAAAGAGAGAGCACAGAGGGAGAGGGTGAGGGAGAAGCAGGCTCTCCACTGAGCGGGGAGCCCGACGTGATGCTCGATCCCAGGACCCTAAGATCACGACCCGAGCCGAGGCAGACGCCCAACAGACTGAGCCACCCAGGCGCCCCAAAGCTAAAGTTCTTACAACAGTTTGCACCCTCCAGTGACCTCTCGGCCCTCCTCTGTACTCTCCCCCTGGGCAGCTCACACCAGGCCTACCGGCTTCCTGGCCTTTTCTCAGACACACCAGGCAAGCTTCAGCCTCAAGGCATTTGCACTTGCTGTCCCCTCTGTCTGGGATGCTGTTACCCCAGACATCCACGTGGCTCCTTCTCTCCCCCCCGACCCCGTCCAGCTTTGCTCAAATGCCACCTTCTCAGTGATGCCTTCCCTGAACAGCCTATTTAAAATTGCAACCCACCCCCACTCCCCAGACTCCTCATTTTTTTTCACTTCCCTGTTTTATTTTCTCCCTAAAGCACTTATTACCTAAATATTATTTTAGTGTTTGTCTCTCCCCAGTAGATTATAAGCCCTGCGCAAGCAGTTTTTTGCCTGTTTTATTCATCACTGTATCCATAGTACTTAGAACAGTCCTTGACACATGGTAGGTGCTCAATAAATATTTGTTGAATGGCTAAATGATATAAAATTCCTATCCAGCAGACATTGTTCATAATATGAAGAAAGTATATGATAGAAAGACACAAATGTGAGACTCTTTATTTATTTATTTATTTATTTATTTATTTATTTATTTATTTATTTATTTGAGAGAGAGAATGAGATAGAAAGAGCATGAGAGGGGGGAGGGTCAGAGGGAGAAGCAGACTCCCCGCTGAGCAGGGAGCCCGAGGGACTCAATCCCGGGACTCCAGGATCATGACCTGAGCCGAAGGCAGTCGCTTAACCAACTGAGCCACCCAGGCACCCTCAAATGTGAGACTCTTAACTACAGAGAACAAACTGAGGGTTGCCGGAGGGGTGGTGGGTGGGGGGATGGGATAACTGGGTGACGGGCATTTGATGGAATGAGCACTGAGTGTGATAAGCAACTGATGAATCACAAAATTCTACCCATGAAATTAATAATACACTATATGTTAACTAACTTGAATTTAAATAAAACAAAAAAAGAAACACAAATGCACTGTTCTTGTTTTGTTTTGTTTTATTAAAGATTTATTTATTTATTTTGTGGAGGGGAGGAGCAAAGGGGGGAAGGAGCGAGAAACTCAAGCAGACTCCACACTGAGTGTGGAGCCTGATGTGAGGCTAGATGTGGGGCTTAATTCCACAACCCTGAGATCAGGACCTGAGCTGAAACCAAGAGTCAGATGCTCAACCGACTCCACTACCCAGGTGCCCCTTAAGATTTTAAAGTAATCTCTATACCCAGCGTGCGCCTCGAACTTACAACCCCAAGACCAAGAGTTGCACCTTGCACTGACTGAGCCAGCCAGGCAACCCACACTGTTCTTGTTTTTAAACAAGACTTAAATTTTATTTTTAATTAAAAAACTTTTTAATTTAAACATTTTTAACATTAGTTTTTATTTGTCACATTTTATAACAAAACTTAAAAATAAAAATATCTGAGCTTAATATATTTTGTTCTTAATAAAATAAAAATAGGGGCACCTGACTGGCTCAGTTGGTGGAGCGTGTGACTTTTGATCTGGGGTTGTGAGTTTGAGCCCCATGTTCGGTGTGGAGATTAAAAAAATAATAAAATCTTTAAAAAAAAACATTTATTTATTTATTATAGAGAGAGAGTGTGTGAGTGAGTGGGGGGAGGGGCGGGGGGAGAGAGAATCTTGAAGCAGGCTCCCCACTGAGCATGCAGCCCGTCTCGGGGCTCTACCCCAGGACCTTGAGATCATGACCTGAGCTGAAATCAACTGACTGAGCCGCCCAGGTCCCCCAAAATAATAAAATCCTTAAAAATAAATAAATAAAATGAAAATAATTTAATCTTCCTAACGTGCTATCATTGGTATTTTGCCATCTTACAAAATTTCTAAAGCATGCGAATCAAATTATAATCCTTTCTTGTAGCAATTAATTTGCCAGAAAACATTTTTGTTGTTTGGTTGTCTACTTTAATTCAAGTGAGTATTATATCTTGAGCTCCTGGTGGAGTCCCAGCCACACGTGATATTTAAGAGGGTCCCTTGTTCACATACGTGTGGGAAATGATGTTTGGTCTATTGTAGAAACTACTCCAGGAGCACCTGGGTGGTTCAGTCAGTTAAACGTCTGCCTTCTGCGCAGGTCATGATCCCGGGGTCCTGGGATCGAGCCCTGAGTCTAGTTCCTTGCTCAGTTGGGGGCCTGCTTCTCCCTTTCGCACTGCAGCTCCCCCCACTCGTGTGCTCTCTCTTGCTATCTCTCTCTCGAATAAATAAAGAAAGTCTTGGGGCACCTGGGTGGCTCAGTCAGTTAAGTTTCTGCCTTCTGCTCAGGTCATGATCCCAGGGTCCTGGGATCGAGCCCCGAGTCGGGCTCCCTGCTCAGGGGGGAGTCTGCTTCTCCCTCTCCATCTGCTCATCCCCCTGCTCATGCTCTCTCGTTCACTCACTTTCTCAAATAAATTAATAAAATCTTTATAAATAAATAAATAAAGTTTAAAAAAAAAAAGAAAAACTACTCCATCTCCTTGGTCCTTTACTTAATTTTCTGGATTTCCTCCAGCTTGGTGACTTCATATGGTCGTGTGCTCTTCTTCTCCTGATTTTAAAAAATACATATATATTTTTAGATTTTAGGTAGGCTTCATACCCAACACGGGTCTCCAACTCACGACCCTGAGATCAAGAGTTGCAGGCTCCATGGACTGAGCCAGCGAGGCGCCCCTCTTCTGATTTGTTAATGTAAGACAGCCCGAATCTTTCCACACCAAGTGCTCTGCCATTGTATTGCTTTTCCACTAGTAGTTAGTGAGCAATTTTCAATTTTTCCCTCTGGGAAGATTTATTTTTTGTATCTAATCCTTAATGGTTATTGACTTTGGCTTCATATTTCTCTTGAAATGGCTAAAAATATCTACAGTGTATTTTTGACTCCTTGTTCTCCTCAGAGTACTCCATGTGAAAAGCTTTCTGGGGGCACCTGGGTGGCTCAGATGGTTAAGCGTCTGCCTTCAGCTCAGGTCATGATCCCGGGGTCCTGGGATCGAGTCCCATGTCGGGCTCAGTGGGGAGTCTGCTTCTCCCTCTCCCTCTGCCTCTCCCACTGCTCATGCTCTCTCTCTCTCTCTATCTCTGTGTCTCAAATGAATAAATAAAATCTTTAAAAAAAAAAAAAGAAAAGCTTTCTGGAACTTTCTTTTTTTTTTTAACACTTTTTTTAAAAAGTTTGTTTATGTAATCTCTACACCCAACGTGGGGCTCGAACTCACAACTCCGAGATCAAGAGTCATATGCTTCACTGACTGAGCCAGCCAGGTGCCCCCGAAAATTTTCTTTTACTGCAATTTTAAATAGTAGTTCATTTGGAATTTCGGGGCTGGGATCATTTTAAATGTTAAATGCTTTCCTCATACCTTCCCTGCGCAAGCTAAAAAATTACACAGATATAAAATATACCTACCTATCATTATGTGTGTATCATATGTGTACATATATTTGTACCTATTTGTTCACTGTGGCAGATTTTGAATAGTCTTAATTAGTATTGTGAGAGATTAAAATATATTCCATTATGTATACATATTGCTATGGTCTGAATGTTTGTGTCCCCCAAAATTCATGTGTTGAAATCTTAATGTTCAATGTGATGGTATTAGAATGTGGGGCTTTTGGGGAGTGATTAGGTCATGAGACTGGAGCCCTCACAGATGGGATTAGTGCTCGTATTTCTTTTTTTTTTTTCCTTTTTAAGATTTTATTTTTTTGAGAGAACGAGACAGACAGAGATAGTGAGAGAGAGCACAAGCAGGGCGAGAGGCAGAGGGAGAGGGAGAAGCCGACTCCCCGCTGAGCAGGGAGCCCAATGCGGGGCTCGATCCCAGGACCCCGGGATCACGACCTGAGCCGAAGGCAGATGCTTAACATAATGAGCCACCCAGGCGCCTGGGATTAGTGTCCTATAAAAAGAGACCCCCACAGAGCTCCCTAGCCCCTTCTTCCATACAGTGAGAAGTCGGCCACCCAGGAGAGGGCCCTCACCCACCCATGCTGACTGGCACCTTGATCTTGGACTTCCAGCCCGCAAAACTGTGAGCAACAAATTTCTGTTGTTTATGAGCCACTCAGTCTGTGGTATTTGGTTATAGCAGCCCAAATGGTGTCCGGACACAGAGCACCTCCCCTCCATTTCCTTGCCGATTTCTAGAATGAATGGGCTCCCTCTGCTTCCCCTTCCTTTGCCACTCGTTCCTTAGCTGCCTGCCGCCTGGACTCTCATCCCTGCTCCGTAGTCTGGCCTGCAAGGGTTCACCATATTCAGTAACCATTCCCCAGTCCTCACTGTCTGGCTTTGCATCGTTTCTTGTTCTCTCCCTCTTGACTCTCTTCTCCATTAAAGGGTCCTATGAAAAAAGAAAAGAAAAAGACTGGGGCGGCCTGCTCCCTGTGATATGAGAGGGTGGGGCCCTGGGGCCAATGTCCTGCTTTGCCAGTCCCTGTTTGCAGACCAGTTTCCTGTCCTGACCTCTGGCTGCTCACAACCTAATCTGTGTTTCGTAGCTGGATGTTCTGCTGTGTCTTTAAGCCGAACATGCCAGAAATATAGCTCCTTATCTTCGACAAAGCCAGCTTCCCTAGCTTCTCGTTTTCTGTCAATAGCATCATCACCAGGCATGAAACCTGAGTCATCTTTGACTCCTTTCTTGACTTCACACCCACACTCACCTAGTCTTGTTGATTCTTTAAAAAGAAGAAAAGGGTTTGAATTTATGAAATATTTCAAAACACATAGAAAGGAACAGAACATAAACACCTGTTTAAGCACGGCTCAGACATGACAAATCCTAATATTTTGCCACATGGGCTTCAAATAAAAAGAGACAAAACAGATGAACACAGGGGAAGAGAAGGAAAAATAAAATAACAACTTTAAATCTTTAAAATCTTTGTTCCACGGGGCACCTGGCTGGCTCCAGTCGGAAGAGCATGTGACTCTTGATCTCGGGGTTGTGAGTTCGAGCCCCGCGTTGGGTGTAGAGATGACTTAAAGAAATAAACTTAAAATAAATAAAATTTTTGTTCCAGTTTTTTTTTTTAATAAAGATTTTGTTTCTTTAAGTCATCTCTACACCCAACGCAGGGCTCGAACCTGCAACTCCGAGATCAAGAGTCACATGCTCCTCCGACTGAGTCAGCCAGGCGCCCTGTTCCAGTTTTATTGAGCTATAATTGACATACATCTCTGTACAAATTTAGGGTATAGGGCACAATGACTGGAGGTATCTATATTGCAAAACGATTACCACAATAAGTTTAATTAACATCCATCTCGTCATATAGTTACAAAAAAATTTCAGAGTTTCTCAAGAAATAAAACATTGTTAATATATTTGAAATGTCCTCTCTCGCTTTCCTCAGTCCTATTCTCCACTCCCTTAGAAGTAACCACTATCTAAATTCTGTATACAACCTCCGTGCAAGCTTTGATACTCTTACTATATATGCATTTATCTATTAACAATATATAGTATTGTTTTGTGTATTTAAAAATTTTACAGAAATGTTATATTGTCCCCAACATCCTACAAATTGCTTTTGTAATTCAACATAATGATTTTAAAAAAATTTTCAATTTAAATTCAATTTCGTTAACATATAGTGTATTATTAGTTTCAAGGGTAGAATTTAGTTATTTTTCACATAACACTCAGTGCTCATTCCATCAAGTGCCCTCCTTACTGCCCGTCACCCCATCCCCCTACCTACCTCCCCTCCAGCAACCTTCAATTTGTTTCCTATATTTAAGAATCTCTTATGGTTTGCCTCCCTCTCTGTTGTTATTTTATTTTTCCTTCTCTTCCCCTGTGTTCATCTGTTTTGTCTCTTTTTATTTTTTATTTTTAGAGATTTTATTTATTTATTTGAGAGAGAGAGAGCATACACGTGGGGTTGGGGGGGCAGAGGGAGAGGGAGAAGCAGACTTCCTGCTGAGCAGGGAGCCCAACGTGGGGCTTGATCCCAGGATCCTGAGATCATGACCTGAGCCGAAGGCAGATGCTTAACGACTGAGCCACCCAGGCATCCCTCATCTCTTTTGTTTCTTAAATTGCACATATGACTGAAATCATATGGTATTTGTCTTTCTCTGACTTATTTCGTTAGCGTAATACCCTCTAGTTCCATCCATGTTGTTGCAAATGGCAAGATTTCATTCTTTTCAATGGCTGAGTAATATTCCATTGTATACACATACCACATCTTCTTTATCCATTCATCTGTCGATGGACATCTGGGACCCCAATGTTTATAGCAGCAATGTCCACAATAGCCAAAATATGGAAAGAGCCCAAATGTCCATCAGTGTAATGATTTTGAGTATTATTCATATTAATACATGCATATCTAGCTCATTCCTTTGAGCTGTTATAAGTGATTCCATTGTATGAATATGCTACAATTTATTTACCCATTCTCCTACTGACACACAGATTTGTTCTAATTTTTCACCATCACCACTGATACCAGAATGACCTTTTTTTAAAAATATGGAACGCCGGGCGCCTGGCTGGCTCAGTCAGTGAAGCATGCAACTCTTAATCTGGGGAATGTGAGTTCGAGCCCCACATTGGGTGCAGAGATTACTTAAAAATAAAATCTTTAGGGGCACCTGGGTGGCTTAGTAGATTAAGCGTCTGCCTTCAGCTTAGGTCATGCTCTTGGGGTTCTGAGATTGAGCCCCACGTCGGGCTCCCTGCTCATCAGGGAGTCTGCTTCTCCTTCTCCCTCTGCCCCTCCTCCCGCTCATGCTCTCTCTCACTCTCAAATAAATAAATAATCTTTAAACAAAAAAAATTAAAAACAAAATTGTTAAAAATAAAATATGGAATGCTTCACGAATTTACGTATCATCCTTGCATGGGGCCATGCTAATCTTCTCTGTATCGTTCCAATTTCAGTGTATGTGCTGCCGAAGTGAGCAGTGGAATGACCATCCTATACATGTTTCCTTGTGCACCTATGTAAGAGTTTTTCTGGAGTTTGTATAGCCAGGATCATCCTCACATTTCCTGTGAACTAGCAATTTATGAAAATTCCCTTTTCTCCTCATCCTCATGACTGTTATTATGAGACTTCCTTCTAAAAACATTCACATTCTATTCTCGTATGTAAGTATTTCATTATTCTGGGGATTATTTTTGTCCATGGTGTGTGGTAGTTATCTATCAATGTCTTCCATTTGGACAACCAATTTTTCCAGAACCATTTAATCAATAGCCCATCCTCTCTCCTCTTATTTATAAAGTCACCTCAGTCATGTAGCAAGTTTCCATATATGAGTGTGTCTGTCCTGGCTTCTCCGTTCCATGCCATTGAAACTCTTACCCATCCCTGGGCCAGTGCCACGATGTCTTCATTGCTATATCTTTATAATAAGTCATCATACCTGGTAAGGAAAATTCACTCTTCTTGTTCTTCAGAATGTGTGAATTATTGACTCTTTTCTCTTCCATACAATTTGGAGGACCAACTTATCAAATTTCATGTGCGTGCACACACACACACAATCACACACACACCTGCAGGGATTTTTATTGGAATTGTATTAACTTTATAGATCATTTGGGAGAGAATTGATCTCTTTATGATACTGTGTCTTCCCATCATTGAACATTGTGTACCTCTCTCTTTAGTAAAGTCATCTTCTAATTTTCACTAGAAATGTTCTACGTATCTTTTGTTAAATTTGCTTAACAAAAAGCTAGTTATAGCTTTTGTCCTATTATGAGTATGTTTTTTCTATTTTATTTTTTGATTAGTCATTCTTAATATATAGAATCCTCTTAAATTTATGTATATATTTATATATATATATATATTTTTTTTTTCTTAAATAAGCTCTAAGCCCAACATGGGGCTTGAACTCATGACCCTGAGATCAAGAGTCACACACTCCACCGACCGACTGAGCCAGCAGGCACCCCCACTGGTTAACTATTTAGAAAAAAAGTCTATTTATCATCACCCCACTTTATGCACATTAAAGGGTAAAAGTAAATAAGTAAAACCATAAAAATCCAGAAGACAGGGGAGCCTGGGTGGCTCAGTCGTTAAGCGTCTGCCTTCGGCTCAGGTCATGGTTCCAGGTCCTGGGATCGAGCCCCGCATCGGGCTCCCTGCTCGGCGGGGAGCCTGCTTCTTCCTCTCCCACTCCCCCTTCTTGTGTTCCCTCTCTTGCTCTGTCTCTCTCTGTCAAATAAATAAATAAAATCTTTAAAAAAAAAAAATCCAGAAGACAGTCTAAGTGAATATTTATCTGATCTTTAGAAGGGGAAAACTGTTCTATGTATGGGGGCGGGGAAGCAAGAGATTGATCATGTAAACCTCTGTAAATAAAAGGATCATGAATTAAAAGATTAACAATAAGCCAAGCACAGGAATAATGTACTTATTGCATGAAGAGCTGATGCTGTGTCTGATAAGGAACACAGAGAGACCCCAACAGAGAAATGACGAGCGCAAGCCTGATCTGTTCGCGAAGGGGGAGATAAAAATAATGAAGGATTGAGAGGTTGTTTGGCCCCACTAAAAATCCCAGAAAGGTAAATTAAAACAATAATTAAATGTCATTTCTTGCCTGTCAAATTAGCAAACATATTTTTGAAGTGAGACTGTCGGTGAGTTAGAAACTCCTATTCAGGGCGCCTGGGTGGCTCAGATGGTTAAGCGTCTGCCTTCGGCTCAGGTCATGATCTCAGGGTCCTGGGATCGAGTCCCGCATCGGGCTCCCTGCTCCGTGGGAGCCTGCTTCTCCCTCTGCCTCTCTCTCTGTCTCTCATGAATAAATAAATAAAATCTTTAAAAAAAAAAAAAGAAAGAAACTCCTATTCATTGTCGGCACTTCTTTTTAGTAAAGCAACGTGGTTGTCTGAAATACTCATTCACGGCTGCCCGTCACCTTTTGAACAGCATTTCTGTTAGGGTTGCCAGATTTAGCAAATACAAATATAGGACACCTGGTTAACTTTGAACTTCAGATAAACAACAAATAATTTTTAAGTGCAATTATGTCCCATATATGTTTGGGATAGGCTTATATTAAATATTATTCATTGTTTATCTGAAATTTGAACTTAACCAGGTATCCTGTATTTTATCTGGCAACCTCAATTTTTATATTTGTGGAAATTCCAAGTTTATAAGCCCTGTGTCAGATTCTCAGTGTCTCTCGCTGCTAGCCTGCAAGCAGGTGACCTCAGCTTTGCTTTCAGGAGACTTAGATTTGACGGTGAGGGTGGTAATTAAACCAGGCTCTCCATGGAGCTTTTCTTTTTGCTGACATGGATGATGAAAGGAGAGATTCAGCTTTTTTCTGGGGCTGGCGACGGTGTAGGGCAGTGAGGTTTTTTATAGTGAGGTTCAAAGCCACCGTATATGTACAACTCTAGGATGTGCCATTTACTTAGGCTATGATCCTTTGCATCAAGCTTGTTCGGTGACCTGGTTTGGGGCATCGTTTCTGGCAGTTTAGACTTGATTATCCAGTCCTGCCAACAATTCTGTGAAAAACTCAATATCCTTTAGAAACTCCTTTTCTGCTTAACCTTCCAGAGTCAGCATCTACTGCTCTTGATTAAGAATCTTGACTGAGGGCGCCTGGGTGGCTCAGTCGTTGGGCGTCTGCCTTCGGCTCAGGTCATGATCCCGGAGTCCCGGGATCGAGTCCCACATCGGGCTCCCTGCTCGGCGGAAAGCCTGCTTCTCCCTCTCCCACTCCCCCTGCTTGTGTTCCTGCTGTCGCTATCTCTCTCTGTCAAATAAAAAAACAAAACAAAACAAAACAAAACAAACAAAGAATCTTGACTGACTGGGGGTGCCTGGCTGGCTCAGTAGGCAGAGTGTGTGACTCTTGATTTCGGGGTTTGGGTTCAAGCATCTACATTGGAAGTAGAGATAACTTAAAAATAAAATCTTAAAAAAAAGAATCCTAACTGATAGACTGTATGTATCAAAAGCCTTAAAAATGTGCATATCGAGTCCCCATTCTAAGACATTTCACTCTGTACTGTGGACAAAAATTTGTGTGCAAACGTGTTCATCTAAGTGTTATTTAGAAAACTGAAAAACTGGGGGCGCCTGGTGGCTCAGTTGCTTAAGCGTCTGCCTTCAGCTCAGGTCATGATCCCAGGGTCCTGGGATTAAGCCCCAAGTCGAGCTCCCTGCTCAGTGGGGAGCCTGCTTCTCCCTCTCCCTCTGCCTCTCCACTGGCTTGTACTCTCTCTCAAATAAATAAATAAAATCTAAAAAAAAAACAAAACAAAAACTGAAAAACTGGAAACAATCTAAACCTCAAACATCTAGTTCTAGAAATCGGGAGTCTGTGCAATCATTAAATGGAATCGTTAGAGGAATATTTAAGGACCTGGAAAATGCTATAATATGAAGTGACAAAATCAAGATAAAAATGTACATATGTCATATGATCTCTCTTGTGTAAAAACAAACAAAAAAAGGCAGGAAAAGAATCTGGAAGAAAATATGCCAAAATGGTGTTGCTCTGGGTTATCAGCTTATTTTTTTTCCTGCTTCTTTATACTTTTCGATTTTTTACATAGTGAGTAAGAATTATTCTTGTAGGAGAACCTGGCTGGGTCGGCGGGTGGAGCCTGAAATTCTTGATCTCAGGGTTTTGAACTGGAGCCCCATGTTGGGTGTAGCGATTACTTAAAAATAAAATCTTAAAAAAAAAAAAAGAATTGCTCTGGTAGCCATAAAAAGAAATCTCTTCTCTAACCCTATTGGACAATCTATATCCTACCAGGCAGACACATTTGCATTGTGCAAACAAACTGGGTGATTTCTGTGGGGGTGGGGATTCCACGGGAATGGGATTTTATTTTATTTTATATTTTTGTTTCTTTAAAGATTTATTTATTTTAGAGAGAGAGAGAGCACAAGCGGGAGAGGCAGAGGGAGAGGGAGAGAGAATCTGAAGCAGGCTCCACGCTGAGTGCAGAGCCCCACACGGGGCTCAGTCCCATGACCCGAGATCACAACCCAAGCCAAAACCTAGAGTCTGAAACTCAACCTACTTTGCCACCCAGGCGCCCCCATAGGAATGGGATTTTAGAGTGACATCCTGAGTCAGGCCATGAGAACAAAATAGCAAGTGCTCACTGCTTCCTTCATTGCCATTTACAACAAAACCTTTTTTTTTTTAATATTTTATTTATTTGACAGAGAGAGATTGCCAGAGAGAGAGAGTACAAGCATGGGGAGGAGCAGAGACAGAGGGAGAAGCAGGCTCCCCGCTGAGCAGGGAGCCCGACGCGGGGCTCGATCCCAGGACCCTGGGATCATGACCTGAGCTCAAGGCAGATGCTTAACCCACTGAGCCACCCAGGCGCCCCCACAACAGAACTTCTGGAGAAATACCCCCAAGCCCCTTAGAGTTATACCTCACTTGGATTGATTCTCACAGTTTGCTTTTCACTTGCTTAGCAGCCCCTGACTGCCTTCCGGCATCCGTTTTGGAAATCCCTCCTGTATGAGGTGGAAAAATCTAGCCAGGCAGATCTAAATATTATAATCTGGTTAACAGCTTCAACAAAATGCATCTTCTTCGAGTGTACATTTTTACTAGATGATGAGTAACTTTAAATGGTATTAAAACAAAAAATTTTTTTTAAGATTTTGTTGTTAAGTAATCTCTACACCCAACATGGAGCTCGAACTCACAACCCCAAAATCAAGAGTCACATGCTCCACTGAGCCAGCCAGGTATCCCAAATGGTATTTTTATGTTATAACAAACTTGGATATTTTATGTAGTAAAAAGCAAAATTTGCATGGATTTTTATTTTATTTTTTTAAGATTTTTTTTTAAAAAGATTTTATTTATTTATTTGACAGAGAGAGACCCACAGCGAGAGAGGGAACACAAGCGGGGGAGTGGGAGAGGGAGAAGCAGGCTTCCCGCGGAGCAGGGAGCCCGACGCGGGGCTTGATCCCAGGACCCTGGGATCACGACCTGAGCCGAAGGCAGACGCTTAACGACTGAGCCACCCAGACACTTAACGACTGAGCCACCCATCCATCCCCTGCATGGATTTTTAAAGTAAAATCCAAGACTTCAATGAAATTTTATGCTTACAGCATTCATACTCCTCTACTTTGGAATATTTCTGTAGAAAAATGTGAGAAGTACAAAAGGGTGTACTTTTGCTTCTCTGTTAGGTAGGCATTCAATTTCTCCCCATATCTGAGCCATAGGTTCTTCACAGAACATCTCTGTCTGACTGTGTAGGGGTCCGGGGACAGGGGGAGGGGTAACTGAGAATAAGGTTCATTCTATTTAACAACTTGGCATTTATTTGGAGTAAAGAAGTTGTGGTATATATATAATGGAATATTATTCAGCCATACGAAATGAAGAAATCCTACCATTTGTGATATGGATAAACCTGGAGGGCACTGTGCTAAGTGAAATAAGTCGGACAAAGAAAGACAAATAATTTATGATCTCACATGTGGAATCTAAAACAAAACAAAAAACAAAACAAAATAAACCCCAAACTCATAGGGGCACCTGGGTGGCTCTGTCAGTTAAGTGTCTGACTCTTGATTTCAGCTCAGGTCACGATCTCAGGGTCGTGCGGTAGAGTCTTACATTTGGCTCCACGCTGAGTGCGGAGTCTGCTTGAGATTCTCTCTCTCCATCTTCCTCTGCCCCTGCCTTGCTCACGCCCTCTCTCTCTAAAATAAATAAATAAATCTTAAAATAATAATAATATTGTAGTAACGTATGGTGACCATACGTTGACAGATAGTGACTACAATTATCGTGGTGAGCACGTGAGTAATGTATAGAATTGTTAAATCAATATACTGTACTCCTGAAACTAACATAGCATTTTGTGTTAATTATACTTCAATTTAAAAAAGAGATCAGGGGGCGCCTGGGTGGCTCAGTCGTTAAGCGTCTGCCTTCGGCTCAGGTCATGATCCCAGGGTCCTGGAATCGAGCCCCGCATCGGGCTCCCTGCTCCGTGGGAAGCCTGCTTCTCCCTCTCCCACTCCCCCTGCTTGTGTTCCCTCTCTCGCTGTGTCTCTCTCTGTCAAATAAATAAATAAAATCTTTAAAAAAATAAAATAAATAAAATAAATAAAAAAGAGATCAGGGGTGTCTGACTGGCTCAGTTGGTAGAGACACAACTCTTGATCTTGGGGTCGTGAGTTTAAGCCCCACATTCGTCTCAGAGCTTATTTTAAAAAAAGAGAGAGAGAGAGAGATCAGATTTGTAATTACAGGAGGGGGCAAGGGTGAGGAGGAATTGAAGGAAGGTGGTCAAAAGGTACAAACTTCCAGTTATAACATAAATAAGTACTAGGGATGTAATGTACTGCTGTGTGAGATATAGGAAAATTCTTAAGGGAGTAAATCCTATGAGTTCTCATCACAAGGAGAATTTTTTTTTCCTTTTTCCTTTTCCTCATTCTTTAAGATTTTTTTTAATTTCTTTTTTTTTTTAAGGATTTTATTTATTTATTTGACAGAGAGAGAGAGAGAGCACGAGCAGGGGGAGCAGCAGAGGGAGAGGGAGAAGCAGGCTGATGCGGGGCTCGATCCCAGGACCCCGGGATCATGACCTGAGCCGAAGGCAGACGCTTAACGACTGAGCCACCCAGGCGCCCCTGGATTCTTGTATTTTGGCTTCATTCTCGCGCTCTTGCCGTCCACTAGAAGATGAGTAGGGTACTGGTAGCTGTTCCTCTTTGGTGTGGGTCCTGAATCAAGGAGCAGACCTGCCCTCGAGCCTAGGAAGCCAGGCTCACTGAGCCAAGTAGACCCACAGCCAGCCCACAGAACCACAGGCAAGAGAGCAAGATTGGTCGTAAGTATCTGAGATTTGCGGGGCTGCTCCTGAAGCAAAAGCAGACAGTCCATCCGTTTATGAATATTTACTGAGTACCTACTATATGCCAGGCGCTGGGCTAGGGGCCGGGATTAAGGGGTTAGCAAAACCTGACCATGTTCTCATGACAGTCACAGACTACCTCTTCCTCTTGTTTGGCTGACATCTTTTTTTCTCATTCTTTTGGTTTCTTTCCTCCTTAAGGGGGGAACCAGCACAATGTACCAAGAACATGCCTGAGACCTCCATGCTGTTTGGTCTGGACTTGAGTTTCCTCCTCCTGCCAACCCCCCGATATTTTTTAGCTTTTCTTTGGGCTCCTAGAACAGAGATATTACCATCAGATTTTCATTTCCAATGGCATGGGAAATCGGTCTCCTTTGGGAAATGAAGGGTTTCCTTGCCAGTGTCCAGGAGCCGGAAAAGATTGGAAACTACCCATATTTTAAAATTCTGTCTTAAGTGGTAAAAAACTTTCCAGTAACTGATTGCCTTTAAGATGTTTCGTAGATGTAAGCAGAGTGTGCCTATGGCCTGGCTGTTGTCCAACTGATCGTAAGCATGCGAGGTAGAGGACTTTCCACCTCTGTTCTGTGAGGAGGAGACATTTGATCACTCCCCAAACTTTGATACCACTGATAGGGGTCTCTGCTGGAAAGCTACAAACTCGTTCAAAAGTTACAGCAGGGGCTCAGTCGGTTAAACTTCTGACTCTTGGTTTTGGCTCAGTTCGTGACCTTGGGAGGATCGTGGGATCGAGCCCCACGTCAGGCTCTGCGCTCAGTGCGGAGTCTGCTTGTTCCTCTCCCTCTCCTCCTCCCCCGACTTGTTCTCTCTGTCCCTAAGAATAAATAAAAATCTTTTTAAAAAGTTACAGCAAGGGATATCAAGTATTATTTACATCATCTTATTTAATCTTCCCAACACTGCTAAGGTATAAGTCTTCATGAAAAACATTAACTGAGCGCTTACTGTGCCAGACATTATTCCAGATGCTTGGGACTATATCGCCCAACAAAACAAAGATCTCTGCCCTGGTGGGCAGTGGGGGAAGACAGAAAAGAAAGGATTACCATGTTAAATAAATTAATTAAATAATATTTTAGAACAGCAGAGTTACCATGTAAAACAAAGTATGACTAAGTACAATTATCTCCTTTGGAAATGGGGTATTCGTTTCAGACCTGGGTTCAAATCTCAACCCTGCCACTTAATAACTGGGTGATTTTGCATAAGCTGCTTAACTTCTCTGAGCCTCAGTCTCCTAATCCATACAACCAAGATAGAGCTTCTCTTGAAGTACTCTTTTAAGGACTGAGATAATCCTCACCATGGTGCCTGACCCATGGTTAAGGGCTCAGTGATTGGTAACTGCCTCTTCTGAGAATTCACATATGTTGTCTGTGGTCAGAGAGATCTAAGGGGCGTGGTCAGGATTTACAACCACATCCTCTATTTTAAGCTTTGAAATTTAGAAATAATTTCAAAATTACAGAAAATTTGTAAAAATAAGAAGGGTGCAGAAAACACCTATTACTACTGTTATAGCTCATTTGCACCTGCTCTCTTTCTGTGCCTACATACTCATTTTTTTTCTGAGCCATTTGAGGATAAGTTACATAATTTATGACCTATTACCCCTAAATACTTCAGTGTTTATTTCATAAGAAGAGGGATATTCTTCGAGCGCCTGGATGGCACAGCCGGTTAAGCGTCCAGCTCTTGGTTTCAGCTCAGGTCATGATGTCAGGCTCGTGAGATGGAGCCCCGTGTCAGGCTCCGTGCTTAGCTCGTTGTCTGCTTGAGATTCTCTCTCCCTCTCCCTCTGCCTCTCCGCTCTGCTCTCTCTCTCTCAAATAAATAAGTCTTTTTTTTTAAAAAAAAAGGATAGGGATATTCCTTTACTTGACCACAGTAGTCAACTTCACTAAAGTTAATATTGATACAAGTTTATGTAATCTGTCATCATATTCTAGTTTTGTCAATTGATCCAATAATGTTCTTTCTAGCATTATCCACCCTCCCATACAGGTTCCAGTCCAGGATCAGGGATGCATTTAATTGTCATGTCTCTTTAATCTCCTTTAATCTGGAAACATTTCCACAGACTTTGCTTTTATGACACTGACATTTTTTAAAGATTTTTTTTATTGTTTTAAGGCATCTCTACCCCCAATGTGGGGCTCGAATTCACGACCCCGAGATCAAGAGTCACACGCTCTACCAACTGGGCCAGCCAGGCACCACATGACGACATTTTGGAAGAATACTGTCCTCGTGCCCATCTTTTTTTTTTTCTTTCTTTTTTTCTTCAATAGAACATTCCTTATTTGGGGTTTGGTTGAAGTTTCCTCATGATGAATTCAGGTGATGCGTTCTCAGCTGCAATACTGTGGAGGTGATGCTGGGTCCTTCCCGGGGTCTCAGGTCTGCAGACACACGGCCATCTGCGCCACACCGGTGGTGATAATTTTGATCACGTGGTGAAGATCTTGTCCAATTTCTTCCCTGTACAATTATGCTTTTACTGTGCAGTGAACAAGTACTTTGTGGGGCAATACTTTAAGACAGTGAAAATATCCTACTCCTAATCGAAAGCCATTGACGACCCTTGTCTGACTAATATTTAACGTGATGGTTGCAAAATGCTGATTTTCCAACTCCGGCACGCCTTCACTTTGCCGGCTGTGTTCACAGTA
This sequence comes from Mirounga leonina, assembly GCF_011800145.1. Lineage (NCBI taxonomy): Eukaryota > Metazoa > Chordata > Mammalia > Carnivora > Phocidae > Mirounga > Mirounga leonina. Next base: position 10,135,355 of record NW_023270175.1, on the reverse strand, counting down.
AATAAGATCCCTCCCTCCTCGTCCATTTTATTTAGTTATTCCATTCCGTTTCTTCTTGGTATGGACTCATGGCATTCTGGTGTTTCAATGTTTCATAATTTACTACTGTGCTGAATTATTTTGATTCTCAGTTTGTTACAGATTTGGCCGGTGGCCCTGTCAAGCTGGTTCCTGTCCTTGTGTCATACCCCAGTCATTTATTTTGAGCACTTCCTTAATTTCTGGCATAACAGTATATTCCAGGCTTATCTTGTGCCTCCCTTGCCCGTCCTGAAATCAGCCATTTCTCCAAGGAGCTCTGTGAGTCCAGTTTGCAACCCTTTTTTCTCTTTCTTTCTTTCTTTTAAGATTTTATTTATTCATTTGAGAGAGAGAGAGAGAGAGAGAGCACACAAGCAGGGGGAGAGGCAGAGGGAGAGGGAGAAGCAGACTCCCTGCTGAGCCAGCTGGGAGCCCGATGTGGGACTTGATCCCAGGACCCGATCGTGACCCTAGCCGAAGGCAGATGCTTAACCATCTGAGCCACCCAAGAGCCCCTCTTTTTTTTTAATGATTTATTTATTGGGGCACCTGGGTGGCTCAGTCGTTAAGCGTCTGCCTTCGGCTCAGGTCCTGATCCCAGGGTCCTGGGATCGAGCCCCGCATCGGGCTCCTTGCGCTGCGGGAAGCCTGCTTCTCCCTCTCCCACTCCACCTGCTTGTGTTCCCTCTCTCTGTGTCAAGTAAATGAATAAAATCTTTAAAAAAAAATGATTTATTTATTTATTAGAGAGAGAGGGAGGGAGAGAGGGAGAGGTGAGGGAGGGGCAGAAGGAGAGGGAGAGAGGGAGAGAAGCCGACTCACTGCTGAGCGGGGAGTCCAACTCGGGGGCTCGATCTCACAACCCTGAGATCATGACCTGAGCTGAAACCAAGAGTCAGCCGCTTAAGCAACTGAGACACCCAGGCGCCCCCGTTTGTGGCTCTTTCTATTGCACCACAGCGGGGTCAGCCCTGCCAACACCAAGACAATGGTCGTGAGATTTTTATGGAAAGGTGCATCTCGAGGGGCCAGGATAATTTCTGGGGAGTAATGGGAAAGAAGGTTGATTAGAAAGTGGTCTAGAGAGCTGAGACTTCTTGTGGTAAACAAATGGAAATCAGTGGAAGTTCCTGATCAAAATTTTCAATTGGAAATCCCAGTAAAAAGAATGTGAAGGATTGATTTAGTGAAGATTGAAATTTTTAGCTGGGGACAGACTGTCTGGACATGGCATTATCAATCAAGTATATATATATATTTTCTTCTAAAGAGTTTATTTTTAAGTAACCTCTACACCCAACGTGGGGCTCGAACTCACAACCCCGAGATCAAGAGATGCGTGCTCCACCGACTGAGCCAGCCGGGCACCCTGACAATCAGGTATCTTCTTGATTTCCTTAAATTGAATAAGAAGAACATTATGTAAAACATCTCTCTCATAATTTCTTCGCGTAATATGGGAGCACAACAGCTAAAATAAACGAAACCAACAGAAATCTCTATTTTGTTCTTGTCTACGTAACATCAATTTTTTCTGCCCACTTTTTTGGGGGGGTGGGATCAGGACTAAATACAAAGAATACAAGTAACTGGAGCCTCGTCTCCTTTCTCTGGCTACCCTCTAGTGGAGGTGAACTGAAATGGTACAATGGCCTGAAGACCTGATTGCTGAAGGGTAAACAACCAACTAGGTGAACTAGGTGGTGTAATCACCCGTTAGAGCTGGAAGGGCTTGAAATATCATTGTGCCCAATCCCTTCTTTTGCTGATAGGGAAACTGAGGTCCGGGGAGGGAGGAAGCTACTTGCCCAGTCATAAAGCTAATGGCAGACCCAGAATATATGCTCTTTCCTGGTATGCACCATCATGGTAAAGAAATCCTTGGAACTTTTCTATTTAAAAAAAACCCAAAACTTAGTCCATTTGAAAGCAGAGGAATTGATTTAAATGTTGTAGTACTTTGTCATCCAATATATATTTTTCAGAAATTCAATTTCATTTATTTTATTTTCTTTAAGTAGGCTCCATGCCCAGCACGGGGCTTGAACTCACGACCCTGAGATCAAGACCTGAGCTGAAATCAAGAGTTGGACTCTTAACCGACTGAGCCCCCCCCCAGGCGCCCCCAGAAATTCAGTTTTAGGAATGGGGGGCAGTTAGTAGTTATTCCAAAATATCATACATCCCATCCCACTCCATTTTTTTTCTTTTTTAATAACAGTTTTATTTATTTATTTTAAAGATTTTATTTATTTGAGAGAGAGAGAATGAGAGACAGAGAGCATGAGAGGGAGGAGGGTCAGAGGGAGAAGCAGACTCCCTGCCGAGCAGGGAGCCCGACGCGGGACTCGATCCCAGGACTCCAGGATCATGACCTGAGCCGAAGGCAGCCGCTTAACCGACTGAGCCACCCAGGCGCCCTGTGGAAATATATTAATA
>NW_023270175.1:10007134-10132495 GCF_011800145.1 Mirounga leonina | reverse complement strand
ATTAGGGCGCCTGGGTGGCTCAGTCGGTTAAGCGGCTGCCTTCGGCTCAGGTCATGATCCCAGGGTCCTGGGATCGAGCCCCGCATCGGGCTCTCTGCTCAGCGGGGAGCCTGCTTCTCCCTCTCCCTCTGCCTGCTGCTTCCCCTGCTTGTGCTCTCTCACTCTCTGTCAAATAAATAAATACAATCTTAAAAAAAAAGATTTTATCTATTTACTTGAGAGAGAGAGCACAAGCGGGGTGGGGCAGAGGGAGCTGGAGAAGCAGACTCCCTGCTGAGCGGGGAGCCCCACACAGGGCCCGATCCCAGGACCCTGGGATCATGAACTGAGCCAAAGGCAGATGCTCAACCGAGCTGAGCCACCCAGGCGCCCTTGTGGATGACTATTTCTTACTGCTAAAAGGAGACAGGGTTCAGCCTCAATTTTCTTCCTATTTTTCTTTCCTTTTATAGATATAAGCATTGAGGAACCTTATTCACAATTTTAAGTAGGTGACAATTTTGCTAGAGCAATGCCACTCGATTCTTTGAACCCTTTCCAAGTATATATAAAGAACGCAGTGATCTATTATCAGTTATTTTTTTTAAAGTAAGCTCCACACCCAGCGTGGGCTTGAACTCACAACCCTGAGATCAAGAGTCGCGTGCTCTACCGACTGAGGCAGCCAGGAAGGAGCCCCAAAGGAGGTACTCTTTCAATTTTGCTGTGAGCAAAGCATCAGAAACCACTTGACTGGCCCTCAGCACCAGTAATTTGAATTGCCCCTCTGTTTGTCTCTAGGGAGTTTTTTCTACCCTGGGGCCAGTGCCTGTAGTAAATCTTGGGATGGATGAGAAGTAGGATTTTCTCTTGCGTGTCAAGGGGAGAGATAGGCGCTCAGGAAAGGGGCGGGCAGGAAAGGAGATTCTGCATGTTGCCTCTTCCTCAGACAGATGGCTTTTAGGAAATCTGAAAACATATGGAAGTGGAGAATCTGGAAATCGATTCCTTTAACACTATTTGTGCCTCTACATGCCTTGGAGAGTCTTCATGGACTCTCGGAGGTATGCGTCCTTATCTTTACAACGGCTGCAACCCAGGAGTTCTAAAATTGTAGTGCTTATTGGAATTGCTTGGTGAGTTTGTAAAGAAGCAAATTCTGAGGCTGGTTCCTTGTGGTGCTGATTCAGGAGGTTTGGGGCAGGGCCCCGGACTCTGCATTCTAAGCACACTCCCTCTCCTCCTTCCCAAATGGTGCAGGTTGTCTGTGTCTGACACTCAGGATATCCTGGGCGAGAGTACAAGATGCAGAGGACACTTTGCCTGTGGGCTGCAAGGTCAACCACCTGTGGCCCTCTTTTCTTAGCTCAGGGTCTAGGGCAGGCCTCTGAACGAGGCTAAAGTAGCTGCCTAGTGGGCTCTGTGTGGCCACATTAGCCCCAGTGGAGTGAACAAAGCAATAGCAATTCATGGATGTTGGCTACGGGCAAAATCCATCCCTAAACAGCCCATCCTCCACCCTCCCCACACGTTGCTCCTTTTGTCACCGGGCAGATGACAGCTTCTCTGAGATTACTCATGTGCCGTGATGGGTCCACAGGCCAACGGCGGGTTGCGTGTCTTTCAGGAATGGCTGTGGACCGTGTTATGCTGGTGCCTGGGAGCCAGTCATTAAATGTGCAAGCCATTTGTTAAAGAGTCCTAGTTACAATTTAAATTGCAAAAAAAAAGAAAAAAGGAAATTTAAATTGCAGCACAATAAAAATATAACAAAGACGAAGGTGAAAAATACTCAGAACATGGCACTTCCTAATTATTTTCTTACCTTTTGCTATCAGTTACGACCTTGCAATTATTTACATCCATCTCCTCCGTATGGAGGAAATGCCACGGAAGAGCGCACTGCCCGCGACGCTTCTGCTCAGCGCGCGTTAGGGTTAGGTCACTGGCAGCCTGAAAGTGGCAACGGGGAGCGTATTCACACAACAGGAAGGGCAAATGCGGTAAACCAGGGCTTTCTTTTAGAGAGCCAGCTGTAAAAGCACTTATCTGTGTTGGCCTTGGGCAAATCCATGGCCTTACTTGTCTGCCTCTTAGCCTTTGCCCAAATGAGTTAGCTCCTTGAACTTCCATTCCTAGCGCAGGGATTTTTTAAACTTGAGGGTCCAAACAATCTTCTAGAAAGTTTTTCAAAATAGATTCTTGACCTTCCCCGCCCCCCCATTTCTGACTTGGTGTGACCCAGCAGTCAGCATGTTTAACAAGCTCGCAGGTGCTTCCGAGGAAGGTAGACCAGCCAGACAGACCACAATTTGAGAAGCGCTGCCCCATTGGACTGATGGGAGAGGAACTGGAAAAAGGAGAAACAAAATATCCTGTTCTTGACATGAATGCATGAGAGCAAAATGCTTTCATGTAATTGTTTATATTTATAAGCTTAAAATAAACCCTTTCCCTAATGGAGAAGCATGAGAGTTTGGCTGACTGAACCCTGCCCCTAATGGTTTATTCCTTTCATTTAGTGAATGCTCATGTCAAGGCAAAAATCGAACCAATATAGTCACACGTAATTTCCAATCTCTCTTCTATTATGCCAACTTTCTCCACATTGTACTGTGCAATGCAGCAGACGCAATTCAGATGGAACATTTGTTGAGCACCTCATACTTATAAGGCCCTGGGATCAATTTTCATATGCATCTACGGGTCAATCCATAAGAATTAACAAGGAAGAGGAATGATTCACTCGTTTTCTGTATTTATTTTGACTTGATTCCCAGGGGGTTTTAAGGTTTTCCACGACCTTCCAGGCCCATTGCCCCTTGGGTCTGTCCCCGCTGTCGCGGCCTCTGCAGTCTGCACCCCACTGGCCTCATAGTTTGGGGTTCACTCTTACTACACACAGAGCTTCATTAAGACCAAGTGTACCTTTCTTTTTTGCCTCATCCAAAACTCTTATTTTATTTTATTTTATTTTTTTTAAAGATTTTATTTATTTGACAGAGAGAGAGATAAAGAGAGCAGGAACACAAGCAGGGGGAGTGGGAGAGGGAGAAGCAGGCTTCCCGCTGAGCAGGGAGCCCGATGTGGGGCTCGATCCCAGGACCCCAGGATCATGACCCGAGCCGAAGGCAGACACTTAACGACTGAGCCACCCAGGTGCCCCCAAAACTCACCTTTTAGAAGACTCTCCTGATTATGGACTCTGACTTACCTAAGTGAGATTCAATTTAAGTTCTCTTTGGCCATTATTTTAATGACTAAGTTTTACTCATATTCAACATTTTAAGAAAATCTGTTTCATTCTGGTTCTGCTTTTAGTAAAGCAGTGCTTTACTTTATTTTGTAAATAACAGGTTAGTTTAGTTTCGTGGCTCACTAAAATATATGTGAAATTTGTTTTGGGGTTCAGCAGATTAATACAGTTCCTTCCTGTATTTTTGGTTCCCTCTGTTTGGTCTGGTCCCAGGAGAAGCAAAGTACTGCCATCTGCCGCAATATTCCTCCCCACTCCCCCCAACTAGGGATGGTGAAAATCTAAGCCTTTGTTCTTCTAGGAATTTTAAGTCATGCTTTTGGTCTTCTTATCCAGATAATGAATAATATACACTGCAATGCTGAGTACCACCTAGGGAGACAATATTTATTGATCCTGCTGATGCACATGTTCGGGGAAAAAACATTAGAGAAAATGCTTCTCAATATACTGATGTGGAGCACCATCAGTTGTAATTAGAAATTCTAGGGCTAGAACTCAGTCACTGATTGGGCCATTCAGGTGCCACAGGTCAGAAGTTACAATGTCAGCATCAACATAAAGACATTAAGAACAAAAACAAATGAATAAACAAACAAACAAAAAGCAGAACCAGACCTATTAATACAGAGAACAAACTGATGGTTGCCAGAGGGGAGGGTTGGGCAAAATGGGTGGAAAGGGGTGTGGGAGACACGGGCTTCCAGTTACGGAATGAATAAATCATGCGGACAGTAGGCACAGCATAAAGAATACAGTCAATGATATTGTTATAATGATGTAATGGGACAGATGGGAGCTACACTTGTGGTGAGCAGAACATAAGGTGTAAATTTGTCAAATCACTAAGTTGTACTCCCGAAACTAATGGAACGTTGTGTATCACGTATATTTAAAAAAAAAAAAAAAAGACATTAATAGCACAATATAGCCTGACCTGTCCTGGCAGCTGGATGAGACAGGGGATGGCCTTGGCTCAGTTGGGGTTCCTAGTTGCTATGGGCCCGGCACAGCCAGCCCCAGAAGCAATTCCTATCTCCCAGAGCTGCTTCCCTTTCTTTTTTTTTTTTTTGAAGATTTTATTTATTTATTTGACAGAGAGAGAGAGTGAGTGAGAGAGCACAAGCAGGGGGAGTGGGAGAGGGAGAGGGAGAAGCAGATTCCCTGCTGAGCTGAGCAGAGAGCCCGATGTGGGGCTGGATCCCAGAACCCTGGGATCATGACCGGAGCCGAAGGCAGACTCTTAACCGACTGAGCCACCCAGGCGCCCCTGTTTCCCTTTCTTTCTCTAATTAGAAATTCTGACAAAGATATTTATGTCTCTATCTCTCATTGTTACTCATAGTAATAAAATACAGGTACATCCTGAATGTTCAATAGATTGCTTAAACTGTGTCCACATGATGGAACATTTATACACCATAAAAAAATATGGAAACTGCCCATATGTAGCATATTATTCAAATTACCTTGTATAATTGTATAAGATCTTAAAAATATATATGCATGAAGTTAAATACACTAAAATAATAGTACTGGTTATCTCTGAATACGGTATTACGGGTGATTATTTATACTGTTTGGTATATGTCAGGTTTTCTATGATGAGCAACTATTAAAGTAAAATAAAATCTCAAGTTAAAAGGGATTTCTTATGAATTTGTGTTGGCTTATAGATCTGGTATGCCAGCATCCGATGTCTCTAATGTCTAAGCCTTGCTACTAGTCCCAGCCAGCAATCGGCACACATAACTTTGCTCCCACAAATGCTGCCCCAAGTGTAATATTTTGCATGTAAATAATCCTTAAAACATGGCTTCCCTGTAGATTTTTACCCAATCCTCTTAAGATTTAGGTTTCTCACAAAGCCGAAAGTTGAGTATACGTGTCACAGATCTTCATGTTGTTTATGTCCTTGCATTAATCTGAAGAGGCTTTATTACCAATTCTAATAGTGGGAAAGCTCTCTATTAATGAAGGGTGTTCTGACTTTTGAAGGAAAGGGCGCTGCTTTATTATCTTTCTATCCTTTACAGTACCTAATAGAGTAGGAACTCAGAAAATATGCAATAAAATGATTGAAATAGTAATTATAACTCTTTCATGAGTATCTAAGATCCAAAGCATACATATTGTAAATGGTTCAAGGCAACCTAGGTGGTTATCTGAAAATTATTTGCTTTGAAATTTTTCCTGTGTTGTTTTAGCCTCAACCAGCTGCTTTAAACTTGGTTCACACAGAGTTCTGAAATTCTGATGAGCTCTTCAGAAGTACATTAAAAATATATTTTGTCAGAGAAATTAGGGTTACTTTTCCCATTAAATACCAAAAGTTTTTGCAGAAATTGCTAAGCTGATCTTCAAATTCACATGGAAACGCAAGTGACCCAGGACAGCTAAAACAATTTTGAAAAGGAGAAACAAAGATGGAAGACTCATAGTTCCCAATTTCAAAAGTTATTACACAGGTGGAGTAATCAAGACAGTTTGGTGCTGGAATATGGATAGGCATATAGATCAATGGAATAGAATTGAGACTCCAGAAATAAACCCTTACATTATGGTCAAGTGACTTTCAACAAGGATGCCAAAACAATTCAATAGGGAAAGGATCTTTTCAAGAAATGATGCCAGAACAATTGGATATCCACATGCAAAAGAATAAAGGACCTGTTCCTTGCAACATATATAAAAATTAACTCAAAACGGATCATAGACCTAAATGTAAGAGGTAAAACCATAACTTTTATAAGAAAACTTAGGAATAAATCTCTAATTGAATTCGGCAGTGGTTTGCTAGATATGACATCAAAAGCAAAAATGAGAAAAGAAAAAAATCGATATAATGAAAATTAAAGACTTGTGCTTCGGACACATCATGGTACATATATTTTCAAATCATATATCTGATAAGGGATTTGTATCCAGAATATATAAAGTGCTCTTCTTACAAGTCAATAAAAAAAGAAAAATAACTCAATTTAAAAATGGGCAAAAGATTTGAATAGACATTTTTCCAAAGACATACAAATGCTGAGCAAGCACATGAAAAGATGCTCAACATCATTAGTCATTAGAGAAATGCAAACCAAAACCATAATGAAAATGGATTTCACATCCACTAGGATAGCTGTAATTAAAAAAACGGACAATAACCAGTGTTGATGAGGATGTGGAGAAACTGGAACCCTCACACACTGCTAGTGGAAGTGCAAAATGGTGTAGCCATTGAAGAAAACAGCTTGGCAGGCCCTCAAAAATTAAATAAAAAGTTACCATATGACCAGCAATTCTATTCCTAGGTTCATACCCAAGAGAATTGAAAACAAAAGTCCACACAGAAAGCTGTACACCAACGTTCAAAACATTATTGCTCATAGTAGCCAAAGACGGGTAACAAGACAAATGTACAATGGAGTATTATTTGGCAATGAAATGAAATACTGATATATGATACAATATGGATGAAAATATTAACTAAGAAAAGCCAGAGACAAAAGAACACATATTTAATGATTCCATTTATATGAAATGTCCACAATAAGCAAATCCATGGAGACAGAAGTAGATTGGTGGGGCTGGGGCTGGATGAATGGAACTGGGAAGTGGGAAATGATTGCTCTGGGTACAGGATTTCTTCTTGGGGTGATGAAAATATTCTAAACTTGGTGGTGATGGTTGCACAACCAAGACTTTTGAGTTGTACGCTACATGGGTAAATTTTATGGTATGTGAATTATCTATCAATAAAGATGTTTAAAAGTGCATCAGAAGGAATGACTTTGGATTTTAGACATTTGTTTTAGTATCTGCATCTGTCTAAACACCACACCCACACCCACACCCACACACAGTTGACCCTTCAACGATGCAGGGGTTAGCGGTGCTGACCCCCATGCAGTCAAAAATCCACTTATAACTTTGGACTCCCTAAAAACTTAACTACTAATAGCCTACTGTTGGCTGGAAGCCTTACTAATAACATAAACAGTTGATTAACATATATTTTCAATGTTACATGTATTATATACTGTATTGTTACAGTGAAGTAAGCTAGGAAAAAGAAAACATTAAGAAAATCATAAGGAAAATACATATATAGTACTGCATTTACTGGAAAAAAATCTGCTTACAGGGGCACCTGGCTGGTTTGGTCGGTAAAGTATGTGACTCTTGATCTCAGGGTTGTGAGTTTAAGCCCTACATTGGGTGTAGAGATTATGTAAAAAAAAAACCAAAACACCTTTTAAGAAAAAAAAATCTGCTTATAAGTGGATTTACACAGTTCAAACTTGTGTTTCTATGTTGTTCAAGGGCCGACTGTATGTGTGTGTATATATAAAATGTGTATTATGCATGTATATATATAATATATATGTGTATATAAACTTATAAGTCTTGACATTCTATTTTACACTGTCACTTTCATATTTGAGATTTTTCTGTTTTAGATGGATTTCAAGTATAACTCTGAGTTCAGGGCCTGAAAAAACAGCCAGAGGCTGAGTAATTATTATTTCTAATTTCCCCGTGTTTCCTCTTCTTAGTACGGTTTTATCATTTTTTTAGATTCTTTTTAAATAAAATGGCTGTTGGGGCAGTGTTACGGACTGATTTATGTTGCCCCCCAAATTCATATGTTGAAGCCCTAATCCCTAAAACCTTAGAATGTGACTCTATTATATATGGAGATAGGGCCTTTAAAGAGGTGACTAAGTTAAAGTGAGGCCTTCAGGTGAGACTTAATCCAATTTTACTGGTGTCCTTTTAAGAAGTGGAGATTAGGACATAAAGAGAGGCAGCAGGGGCACGGAGGGATGAACATGTGAAGAGGCAGCTGCAAGCCAAGGAGAGAGGCCTCCGAAGAAACCAAAGCTGCCAGCATCTTGATCTTAGACTTCTAACCTCCAGAACCGTGAGAAAACAAATTTGCATTGTTGTTTTTTATAAAGATTTTATTTATTTATTTGACAGAGAGAGAGAGAGTGAGAGCAGGAACACAAGCAGGGGGTGTCAGAGAGGGAGAAGCAGGCTTCCTGCGGAGCAGGAAGCTCGATCCCAGGGCTCGGTGTGGGGCTCGATCCCAGGACCCTGGGATCATGACCTGAGCAGAAGGCAGACGCTTAACCGACTGAGCCACCCAGGCGCTCCCAAATTTGCGTTGTTTAAGCCACTCAGGCTGTGGTATTTTGTTATGACAGAACTAGCAAATGAATGCAGGCAGACTCATCTGCAACTGAGTTACGGGCTGTCAGGCTAGCCTCCAGGAAGATCCACAGCATGAATCCCAACAACCGATGTACTCAACTTTAGAATGGCTGCACTTCAACGCCTTTTCATCAAGAGAGAGGATTAAGTTATGCATAACTAAGTTAGAAAGGACTTTCTTTGAAAGAATGGCTTTCCTATCTTCTAATGCATTACTAATTCTTCGTGTCACTAAATCGTGTATTCTCAAATGTTTGCTTTTTGACAACTCAGAATACTGCTTATATATAAGCAAAGTGTAATCAATACCTGCTTGCATGTTGAATTAGAGAAGTGGGTTTCTAGTAACCTGACATTCTTTATACATATATAGAGACTTATATATTCTTTAAATTCTTTTCTTTACATATAAATTATTTATATACACAAATATACACATATATATTCCCCTCTCCCCCCATAAATGGTTTGGCATTGAGGTAAGAAAACCAGAGATGACCCCTTTAATCATGTAAACACAGTCTTAACAGATTTACACTCTTGTTTGTTTCTCCTATTAGACTCCCTCAAGAGCTTGACACAGACTAAGCACTTGATGTTTGCTGAATGTGTGAAACCTCAGTGCAGTAACAGGACAGAACTGTAAAACTGCTTTAGGAAAATGCTAAGCATCTGAAAGCAAGGCAGGAAGTGCTCTACAGAAAAATGTCACAGCTGACATATTAAATAAGGATGGCTATGTACGTCATCAAATTCCAAATGATTTTATAAAGGGACAGATAACTTAATCTAATGATCGTGTGGGTGGGGGGAAAGGTGCTCACCTAAGTAACTTTAGAAAACAGTGCTGTGACCAGGAACTATGACACCAAAGATAAAGGACTGTATGTAAAAACTGTACTCCTGTTGGTAAAGTTGTTTCTCATGGGGGTCCTGGTTACCAATTCTGAAACTGCCGAATGTGTTATGCTGGGATTGAATAAGTAAATGGACAGTAAATGGTGGGAGCCAGGTTTCTCACTGTTGGAGAAGGAGGTTACTGATACGCAAGAAGAGGAAACTAGAATGATCTACGTATTAATGGATTAGTCCATTGGATTAGTCAGAGACATTGATAACTCATATTTAATTAAATATCGATAGTTACAGATACTTATAATTTGTATGTACCGATATTAGCATATACACATTTATTTTTTTGCTCTGCCAGCTGAGAAAGCCTAAGAGAAATGACACCTGGTAGCAATGAGCACATCTACCACCCAGATTGTGGTTTCTAATACCCTTCTCCAATAGAAGGAACCAGGGTTCCTTGATTAAATGGTTGGGGCAGAAAATATATAAGATGAGCCTGGAGCATCTTAGAGTTATAGAAGTAAAGAAATGCTCAAAAAAAAAAAAAAAAAAAGGGATGTCAACTGGACACAGAAGCCATCTTGAAAGATTCTTAATCGTTAGGGGCTGGAACAAATTGAACAACAAAATAATAGAGTATTGGTTTAAAACTCAAAGCATAAAATAAATCCAAGCCCATGGTAACATAAATAAAGGGTTGAGTTAATAAATAAATGAGGGAGAAGACACCTATGTCCCGCAAATAACAATGCCAAATAAGTTGCATAGCTACTTGCCCCTTGAGGAGGTGGGCCTTAACTCCTCTCCACCCTTTGAGTTTGGGCTGTGCTTAGTGATTCATTTCCAAAGAGCAGATTTATAGAAAGAAAGAAAAATAAATAAAACTCTATAGTGGAGAAACCTGACAAACACTAGATAGTATGTATCCTTAATGTGATGTAATGAAAAGAGCAATTCACCTCTGTGGTCTTTCTCCCAAAGTCCATAAACCCAGTCCAATCATGAGGAAAAACATCAGACAAACCAAGGGACATTCAACAAAATACTTGACCAGTACTTCTCAAAACTATTGTGGTTATCAAAAGCATGAAAAATCTGAAAAACCGTAATGACTAAGGAGACCTGACAACCACATGTAATATCATATCCTGGATGAGATCCCAGAACAGAAAAAGGACATTAGGTTAAAAACTAGTGAAATCTGAATAAAGCATACAGTTTAGTTAGTAGTAATGTACCAATGTTGGTTTTTTAATGTGAAAAATGTACCACAGTAATGTAAGACGTTAACAACAGAGAAAGTGGTACAGGAGATAGATGACCTCTTTGCAAAGTTTCCTGAAAATCTTAAACTATTCTTTTTCTTTAAAAAAGATTTATTTATTTGAGGGTGGGGAGAAGGGGCAGAGAGAATCTCTAGCAGACTCCACTCCGAGCGCAGCGGAGCCCGATGTAAGGCTCGATCCCATGACCCCAAGATCATGACCTGAGCCAAAATCAAGTCAGGCGCTTAACCGACTGAGCCACCCAGGCGCCCCTTAATGTTCTAAAATAAAATGTTTATTTAAATTAAGAAAGCATAATATGACTAAATGCAATATGGTATTCTGTATTGGATCTTAGAACTGAAAAAGGACACTAGTGGAAAAACTGGTGCAGTTTGAATAGTCTGGACTTTACTTAATAGTAATGTACCAGGGTTGGTTTCTTAGTTTTGACTAATGCACCAAGGTAATCTAAGATGTTAACATTAGGGGAAACTGAGAAAGGAGTATATGGGAATTCTGTATTATCTTGCAACTTTTTTGTAAATCTAAAGTTATTCCAAAATAAAAATTTTATTTAAAAGAAAGTAATGCAGGGTAGCCGGATTTATGAGCAAACTATCTGCTTGGACCACCCTAGTAACTTACATGATGGCATTTGGGACCCTGCGATAGATCTTTCCCTTCATGTTTACACTTCCACCTCCCTCGACCCTGCTGCATCAACCTGAATGTATTTCATGTGCATAAATCTATGCCAGAAAAGTGCCTGTGGTTAACAAGCGGAGCCTGGGTTCCCCAGGAGCACAGATGACTCAAATCTAGAGAACAAAACAAAACAGGCAAAGCTTCAGAACCGAAGGGAAGAGGAGAACAGTTGAGGGGAGGGGTCTATTAAGCTGGAGTTAGCTCAAAGCAAAAGACAGTTAAGATTTTTGGGGGAAATAAGACAAAGATTTCAGGCTGGGAGGAGAGGACCAGAGACCAGGGAAAATGTTGCCACAGAGGGTACTCCATTTTCTCTGCCTTACCTCTGGCTTACTTATAAACTCTGTTGCCCATATTATGCTTGCTGCTGGTAATATCAGATGAACAAAGGTTGGCCTGAGATCAAGTGGCTGCCATGAGTTACTAGGAAGGGTGGAGCAGACAGGGGTTAGGGTGAGAAGGGGCATTTCTAGGGCCACAGCCACAAGACAGTTCCAAGTCTCTTACTTGTTTCTGTGAGCATCTTTCTCCGCCAGACTGTGAGCTCTTCTGGCACAGGAATGTTGCCTTTTTCTTCTCTAGTCCCGGCAGCGCTCTGTATATAGTAGGTGTTCAATAAACATCTGCTTAATGAATAAGTCAGAGAGCTAGAAACCAGTAAAACTGGAAAGGCTTTTCTTTTGAGAAGTTATGGGGAAACATTAAATCCCAAATAGGTCTTTACCTTGAATCCTCATAGTAATTGAAGTTATTTAAAAATATTCTAACCCTTGGAAAAGACTGTTTTTAATTAAAAATAACTGAAATGCTTAAAAAAATATTCTGATGATTTTTTTCCACGAGTGGGGATATCTGCCCTCTGATTCTCAAAATTACACAACTGAAATCAGGATCTGAGGGATAATATATTGTTAAACATATATTTCAAAGAATAAAAAGTCACTGCCCAGCTGTACCATTTGAAGATCAGAGAAAGTGGCATGATAAATTATGTTGAGTCATTAATATTTTAATTCCAATTAAGGTAAATGAGAGGGGAAAAAAAGCCCAAAATGACTTTTCAAAGAGCTTTTAATACACAGAAGGAAAAATTGGAAAATAAGAGAATATGGTTACTTTTTTTTCAAAAGCTAGGTTTATTCACTTTGATTGTTCACTGCTCTAAGATGGTAAGATTGTACTTAACTTTTTTTTTTTTTTAAAGATTTTATTTATTTATTTGACGCAGAGAGAGAGACAGCTGGAGGGAACACAAGCAGGGGGAGTGGGAGAGGGAGAAGCAGGCTTCCCGACGAGCAGGGAACCCGATGCGGGGCTCGATCTCAGGACCCTGGGATCATGACCTGAGCCGAAGGCAGATGCCCAACGACTGAGCCACCCAGGCGCCCCTTAACTTTTTTTTTTTAACTATTAAAATGTTCTCTTTTCTGAAGAGGTGATGGTAGATGGTTTAAAGTGTCAAGTTGGCAAAAAAAAAAAAAAAAAAAAAGGTTGGGGCCTTATGTCAATCCCTAAAAGGCTATTCATCCATGAAATCTCAGATGTCTAGAAAGCACTTCTATATACTTTTTTATCGGGGAAGAGGGTCTAGAGGGCACCCAGGGATTTGGGAAAGGCAGTGAGAAATGTACATTTGTTGAGAACACCTACCTGCTAGGCACCAAGCTTTATACATACATGATTTCTCAGTAAATCTTTATAATTTCAGTTAGGTGTTCTCATATTATACATAAGGAAATGGAAATTAATATAGGATAAATAACTTATCCAAGGAATGTACTAATAGAGGGAGCGAAATCTAAGTTTATCTGATTCTACAATCTGTGCTTTCTTCCACACCACTTATTATAGTGAGTTTCTAATACTCATTTTAGGGAGAAATATTAATCAGTTTTTCTTAGTATACACCTTGATTCTATGTTTTCAAATTCGCCTTCGGACTTGTAAATCTGCGTGATAGCAAACATTTTAAAAACTAAACTTAGAAATGTTAGTATTATTCTCTCAAACTTGCATCCCAACTATTTTTTGCCTTTTGGTTCCAGAAACCGCATAAAACCTATCAGGAAATATTCATATGGCAATGCCCCAATTATCCGCAATTGAAATGATTAGCACCACAGCAGACTGTAAGTCTTCAGGCAGAAGTCATTGATAGCCAAGCTGCCTCAAAAAGTTGAAGACATCAAATTCTCTGAAACACTAGATCAATCCATTTGCCAGCCAGATCTTGAGACTAAAGAAACGGACTGGTTACAGAGCCAATGGCTTAACAACTCCATGTGTCAGGTAGAGTACAGAAGAGCGAGCAGAGAGGGGGGAGAGCACAGCACTGGCAAGAGGAGGAAAGCAGCATAGGGGTGAAACCAAGGCAAACAATATGTAATGAAGTAGAATATCCAGAACACTCCAAGACCATGCCGATTAATAAGGATATGATCATGGCTTCCCACCTTCTCACTCAGATACCGAAAACAAATGCAGTAAAGAACACATAAGCACACAGATGAACTCTTAGCAGTGTTCATTTTAGAATTAGAAAAAAATTTTTTCTTAAAGGCACGTGGCTAATGCATTATAACTTAGAGGTCCAAAATCTGGTCTTCTGCTTGCTAAAAATCAAAGTATGAAACAAGACTTTTTCTTACATTCTTCAGTTTACCAAAGTCATGTGAAAATAAAGTCACATATTTAACAAGTGTTTGGCGACCAACTTTTAATAATACATATTCAATTTTCAGAAACATATGCTAACCATCAACAACATGATCAGGGTTCCATTGCCCCTGACGTTATTTCATTGGTACATTATATCAATATTTACAAAGGCTTTCAAATTCAACAACACAAAACAAAACAGCTTAATTTTTAAAACTACAATGCTTTTAAAAAAATGTAAACAGTTCATTTTTACATTGTTGTAAAAAAGAAGACTCACTCCTTAATGTGGCTTAATTTTTTTAAGTGAGCAAAGCCTGGTGCTCATGGATAAAGAATGAAAGGAATTCTTTACATAGAAACATTGTGCTCCAGTGTGGCAAAAAAAGAAAGAAAAAAGAAAAGAAAAAAAAAAGGGAGAAAGAAAAGAAAGAAAGGTTATATATATACATACAAAGAAAAGAATCTTAAGCCCACAATTTAGACTAC
Organism: Mirounga leonina; assembly: GCF_011800145.1. NCBI lineage: Eukaryota > Metazoa > Chordata > Mammalia > Carnivora > Phocidae > Mirounga > Mirounga leonina. Next base: position 10,118,077 of record NW_023270175.1, on the reverse strand, counting down.
AAAAAAAAAAAAAATCTTGTCCCCAAATTGAGAAATTTATAAAAACCATTTACACATGGTTGTTGACCTATTGAAAACCTGTATAACATTTTCAAAACAGTAACTCAGTCAATACCACTTTTCTGAAAAATGAAGTTTTGTGCAAAAGAAATCGTTTAAGCTAGAAACAAGACTCCCCCCCTCCCTGTAAGAGGCCAAAAGGGCCACTGAAATAATTTAACTCTGTTAGATTTAGTGCATGTAACCAAAAGGCACACACATGTGATTAATATATTAATATATTTTCATGCAGAAACCTGTGCATGTTCACAATTACATAACAAAAACACAAATATAACAAAACATAAAGCCTAACATTTGGCAATGTTATTCTAGCCACATTTCTGTCTATCAGTCCACGGTTTATAGATCATTAACACTGCCGCTCAAAAAATATATTATATTTGAACAATTTCCAGTAAAAATTAAAAAAAAAAAAAAGGATGTTAGCCTGAAACACTATAATATACTTTTTTCAGTTCTAATACATATAGAAACTTACTGATTTTTTATTTTAAATGTCATTTCAAATTAAGATACATTTTTCCTTTTGTTAATAAACACTTTGATTGCTCCAGTGAAGTCAGCAGAAAGAAGAACTTCTGTATTATCTGTCTTCATAATACCTTAAAAGCATAAAAAAAAGTTTTTAAGTTGAATATAAAGCCTGCTGTTGTGTCACATGCCAATGATCCTACACCTTTTCCCCAGTTTTCAGTCTCCGCCCCCAAGATTTTTTTCTAAGTAATCTCTACACCCAAAGTGGGGCTCAAACTCACAACTCCAAGATCAAGAGTCGCACGCTCCCCTGACCAAGCCAGCCAGGTGCCCCTCAGTTTCTTTTTTCCAGCTTGCTCCTGTAATCCTTTCATTCTCCTGTACTCTCCTCTCTGAGGCTTACTTCCACTTACCGTGTCTTAGCCGGTCTTTCCCTGGCTTGGGGAGTTTGTGGCAAGAAGAAAAGGACACTACTTTCATTTGGTTTAATTTGTTTGTTCAACACATGCTTATTAGGACCAACTGTATGCGGGCAAGCACTGGCATTACAACAATATATAGGACATAATAAGTCTCCGTCCTCAGAATGACAGTCTATGAGAAGACAGATAATAAAGAAATTTTTTTTTTAAAGATTTTTATTTTTTTATTTATTTGAGACAGAATGAGAGACAGAGAGCATGAGAGGGGAGGAGGGTCAGAGGGAGAAGCAGACTCCCTGCCGAGCAGGGAGCCCGATGCGGGACTCGATCCCGGGACTCCAGGATCATGACCTGAGCCGAAGGCAGTCGCTTAACCAACTGAGCCACCCAGGCGCCCCAAGAAATTTTGTATTTGTATGTCTTGTTTGCATTTCTCCAAGGGAACAACTGCCCATAAAAAAATGAACTTTTGGGGCGCCTGCATGGCTCAGTCGATTTAAGCATCTGCCTTCAGCTCAGGTCATGATGGGATCAAGTCCCGTGTTGGGCTCCCTGCTCAGCGGGAGTCTGCTTCTCCCTCTACCCTTCCTCCCCTGCTCATGATCTCTCTCTCTCAAATAAAATCTTAAAAAAAAAAATAATAATAATGGGGGTACCTGGGTGGCTCAGTTGGTTAAGTGTCTGCCTTCGGCTCAGGTCATGATCCCAGGGTCCTGGGATGGAACACTCATCAGGCTCCCTGCTCAGCGGGGAGTCTGTTTCTCCCTCTGCCTCCCCCCACCCCCACTTGTGCTCTCTCTCAAATAAATACATAAAATCTTAAAAAAAAATGAACTTTCAAAATTTTCATTTTTAATTCGAAGGTAGATTTAAATGAAGTAAAACTCGCAAGAAATAGGTTACTGAAATGTTTAGAAAGGGATACTCACAACAATTATGTTGTAAAGAAGAAATATTCTTCATACACATGAAAACCTCACAATACCCAATGAAGGTCAATGAGGCTACTAAGTGCTGACTAGAAAAAATGTAGGTCAAATAAAATATGAGTACCTACCAGAGGGCATGGTATCCAAAACTTCAGCATCTTCACCTTTTTCACTCCCTTCTGATTTTTCAGATTGTATATCCAAAGACAACATCAAACTTGGGTTTGGAGCAAAGATGGCCGATGTAACAACGGCATTATGTGCTGGGGAAAAAAAATTTTACTTCAGGATAACTAATAAATTTGATTCTAAACATCAAGACAGAAAGTATCATATGCAAAAAATACAAGAGTGTATGTTATAAGCTAATGCCCTTTAAAATGAACACATAAGTAATTAAGAACTATTTAAAATCCAAAAATTTATGCTAAAAAAAAATATATTACATACAGGCATACCTCAGAGATATTGCAGGTTTTGTTCCAGATCATTGTAAAAAAGCGGATATTGCAATAAAGTCAAATGAATTTTTGTTTCCCAGTGCATGTATAAAAATTATGTCTATGCGATGCTGTAGTCAATTAGTGTGCAATAGAATTCGGTCTACAAAAACAATGTACACTCCTTAATTAAAATGAGGCATGCCTGTATAAGTTCTTCCTTGGTACAGAAAAATCAAAGCCAAATACAAAGCAAGAGTGGTTATAACTGCCAAACTGTCTGTCTGAAATAATGCCTATACAAATTTACTTGTAATACATCTCCACATTAACTTTATTCACTTAGAAGACACACAGAAGGGGGCATTTACTTACCTTTAATACCTTCCCAAAAATCATTACGATCTCTCCTGACTGAAGTAAACTTGCTGAGGTCATGGTAAGTACTCCAGATATAAACATACTTATCTTCTGAGCCACTAACGAGGTAACTAAAATCATGGCTAAATTTGGGAAAGAAAGAAAAAAAAAAAATCAGTTTTGGGATTTTTTTTTTTTTTTTTTTTTTTAGTTTTCCCTCTATCAGCGCTTCCTACTTTATTTTTTTATTTTTTTAAAGATTTTATTTATTTATTTGAGAGAGCGAGAATGAGAGACAGAGAGCATGAGAGGGAGGAGGGTCAGAGGGAGAAGCAGACTCCCCGCCGAGCAGGGAGCTCGATGCGGGACTCGATCCTGGGACTCCAGGATCATGACCTGAGCCAAAGGCAGTTGCTTAACCAACTGAGCCACCCAGGCGCCCCAGCGCTTCCTACTTTAAAATACATAAGGAAACACCCAAGAGAACTTGTTGACATATAGACTCCTAGTCTCACTCCCGAGGTTCTGAACATGCAGGCCTGACATGGAGCCCAGAGGCACAAGGATTTTCATTAAAGCTGTAGATAACTGTGCTGCTAGTTAACCCACACAGGGAGAAACACCTACTTAAGAGATTAAAGAGAGAAGCAGAACACGTTACCAATTAAATTTCTCAGTAATTACTGGGTAATTCAAGAAGAAAGGAGAACCGTTAAGAAAAGGGCTGAGGAAAGAGGGTTATAAGGAAGAAGAGGCAGTTATTTCAGGAGAGCCTCCAGACCCCAAATTAAGAATTCAAATAATAATGTTATGTAAAGGTGTAAATACAGGATACTGTACTTTAGGGTGTTAAAATGCTTTATTAGCTTCAGTACCTAAAAGGATAAAGACCATGGGTGGGTGGCAGGTAAGTTTCCTCTTAGAAAGCTGACATAGAAGTACAAAAGCATGAATGCCGGAGAGCCGGGAGTGAGTCTTCTAATCCCAACTCTGCAACTACCAGTGATTTTAGACAAATTACTTCATTTTCTGAGTCTTGGTTTCTTTGTCTGCAGAATAGGGGCAATTCCAACTCTGTCTACTAAACAGGTGGATAAGGTAAGTACTGCATGATGATAACATAACATGAGCAATCAGTTGTAAAAGTGCAAAGAAACGAAAAACACCCTATAAACATAAGGCATAGATCAAAGAAAATATGGGAGTAGAGGAGAAATATTCTGATCTCTTTTGGGAATTTCTCATTGCCAATTTACCTGAAACTTGCTTTGATCTGGCTGCTACTGTTGACATAACCCTTATACTTCATGGACAGTGACAAATCTCTAAGATCATATAGTCTGATTCTGGAGTCATTTGAGGTTACCAGTATCTAAAAAGAAATCAAAAGAAAAGTTAAAAATACCATCTTTTTATCTAAGTTAAAGTATAATCAGAAAGGGTATTACACACACAGAGAGAATATACCTCAAAACTAGAAAAGGCTGTATTCCACATGAGAGAAAATATATTCTTAAGCCAAGACAGTAAGAATTTTCGGGAGTCTATCTATAGCGTAAAGAGAGATGGTTTTGAATACTTAGTACCTTATTTTCTCCGGGTAAAGGTTCAATGCCAGTAATTTTTCTTCCAACTTTGTTGCGTCCTCTGGTAGATCGGACATGTATTTGTGTGTGGTATTTCAAATGCTAAAAAGAAATCACAAATTTAAAATATGAGAATTAGAAGGAACCTCAAAGATCATCTGATCCAACTTGCAGACAGGCATAGTATTATTTGCCCCAATTTGTAATGCCCAGAGAGGATACACCAACTTATATGAAACTGCTAAGTATTCCATTATGTAATTTACACAAGATAATCATTTACCTCTGTATCATAGAAAATACATCTGCCATCGTATGTCCCAATCACGGCGTATTTGCCATTCTGACAGAAATTTGCAGCTGTGATCAATTTTGTTTGACCATCTACTTCATTCCACAAAGCGACTTTTTTGTCAGGTATGTTCCAAAGACGGAGCTTTCCATCCAATGACCCACTTAGAAAATACCTGTCATCCTAAAAATGTTGCAAAAGAGAAAGCTCTCATTTTACCAAATCAAGAAAAATTCATTAGCAAATCAAAACATAAAGCCCATTAGAAATAATGTTTAAAATATGTAGATCCCATTTATGAAATATTCTTCTTCAAGATTTTATTTTTAAGTAATCTCTATACCCAACGTGGGGCCTGAACTCACAACCCCAAGGAGATCAAGAGTCACATGCTCTACCGATGGAGCCAGCCAGGCACCCCCAAGCAAGCATTATTTTATTCATGAAAAATAACAATTAGAAACTTCAGTATTCACTCTGGAAAAATGACTTTCTAATTATCATATCCTTAAACTGCTTTTCCCAAGGTATGGATGTTAATGGATAATGTGTTGGAGAATGGTTGTGTAGGAGAATGGTTCAAGTAAGTTTGAGAGATTCTGGGTTACAGAAAGTTAAAGAGGATTCTCACTTAACATGCATTCTCAATCTCCAAAAGAGGAATAAAGTAGGTAGCATTTTCCAACTTATATAACCAGGGACCTTTTTGGGGGGCAGGGGATGGGTGCTGTGGTTGGGAGGGAATCGGTAAGAACACTTAGCAGGGCTAGCACCTTCAAGGAACATGCTTTGGGAAAAACTATCCTGTAATGATACGTTTATCCATATCTTCCTCTGGGATCCACGTAATACTTGGATAAAAGACTAATGTGGATTAGCCCACAGAACCAGTTATTTTGTGGGAATTTTGACATCATGCCAGTAGGAAATTGCTTCAATATTCAAATTCTCAATCCCAAAGCAGGGGTTTATCAACAGGGGGCAAGTTGGCCCCACAGGGGACATCTAGCAAAGTCTGGAGACATTTTTGACTGTCACAACTGGGGGTGGGATGTTACTGGCATCTAGTGGGTAGAGAACAAGAACCCTGTTAAACATTCTGCAATGCACAGGACAGACTTTATTCTCTTTACAACAAAGAATTATCCAGCTCAAAATGTCAACAGTACAAAGGGTGAGAAACCCTGCTATACACTAAACCAGGCATACCACTAAGCTGGTCTAATTTTTTTTAATTGAGATATCATTGACAGACAATGTTATATTAGTTTCAGGTATATAACATAATGATTCAATATTTGTATATGTTGCAAAAATGATCACCTAAGCTGGTCTAATTTTTGATAACATAAGAATTAAGAGTAAGGACGCCTGGGTGGCTCAGTTGGTTAAGCAACTATCTTCGGCTCAGGTCATGATCCTGGAGTACCAGGATCGAGTCCCGGGATCGAGCCCCGGGATCGAGCCCCACATCTGAGTCCTGCATGCATCCAAGTCCTACATGTCCCACATCCCAAATCTTCTGCATCCTGAATCTCCCGCAGCAGGGAGCTTGCTTCTCCCTCTGACCCTCCCCCTTCTCATGCTCTTTCTCAAATAAATAAATAAAATCTTAAAAAAAAAAAAAAAAGAATTAAGAGTAAAATAATTGGGGTGCCAAAACAAGAAGAAGCATTCCCTTCTCTGCTCAAGACTATCATTCTTCCTCACCTCTGAAGCTTCTCAAGGACAGCCTACACAGAAAGGACATTCTTATGGCTATGGTGTAGTAGGTTCTACTTAATGATTACCAGAAGAAGAGCAGAACAAGTAAAAATAACTTCATGTTGGTCTTACAATTCAGATTTTTATTTACATACATGCATATGTGTGTGTGTATGTATTATCTTCATTTTGCTATTTCTTTTGTAATTCTGCTTCCTTCCTTCTGGATAACATTATTTAATAGAGTCATGTTTCCTAAGAAAACGTTAACACCACACCATTCTTTCCTAGCCCCTCTTAAAAATCCTTCGGATCTACAGAATTTTAGAATTAGGGCTTTTCAGTTTCCAAAATAAAACCAAATATAAGTATAGAAAAACTACTGACAAAACAGGAACCTTAATAATAAAGTACTACATAGATAACTATCACAACCTAATACCTCTCTCCACCCTGACACATTATAGTTAAAATAGAGGTGAGGGAAGGATTTTGCTCACAGTTGCTGACAGGAGTAAAGCCTTTCTTTTGCTGCATCCTTGGCTGACAGGATGGGAGTGTTATTCAGAAAGAAGCCTCAAAAAGCTTGATGGTCAAAACTGATAAGGTATCAGCATAGATTAAGCATTTTTAATTTGCCAAAGTTAGTAACCAAAGTCTCCTAAGGGTTCACAATTACTGTCTATATTATAAGCCTGCCCAGGGAGGAAAATTATATTGAGGGGGGAAAAAATGTCATTCTTCTCTCTTAATCTGGGGAAAAAGAGGAAGAAATGTGACTATAACTAAAATGTTGCATTAACATGGCAGTGGGTGTTTAACATACAGAGATAAGGACATGAATAGAAATAGGATTTATGCAACAACATGGGGGAGGGTAAGACAGGTCAGCTCAAGTCCTCCACTTATTTCAACCTAGCTAGTGGAGCAGCACCAGCATGGGACTTCTCTTGCGCTTATAGTTAAAGAGCAAAAATTAATTTAGCCTTACTCATTTGGTGGCTCTATCCTACAAGAACATAAGATAGGTCAGCAATTCCAAGATGAATTTTCATCCTTTGGTTGAAATTATATGAAACACTTCCTTTTCAGAGGAAAGATATTGAGGGATGTTCTACATTGAAAACTAATTAAGATGGATCTCATGATTAACAATATTTCCAGGGGTGCCTGGCTGGTTTAGTCAGTAGAGCGTGTGACTCTTGATCTTGGGGTTGTGAGTTCAAGCCCCACATTCGGTGCAGAGCTCACTAAAACAAAACAAAAAAACAAAACAAATAAAAAACCCACAACACCCCCCAAAACCAAAAAAAAAACCCCAAAACAGTATTTCCATTTCCAGACATTAAATAGGAATTCAGTATACCTTGTAATGAATTTTGGTCTTTGCCTCTTTCAACCTTTCCATCTTTTGTCTCTTCCCACCCCGACCCTCCCACTATTCTTGCCTATATGCTTCCCTATCTTATTTATCCACCTGCTGTCTCCTCTTCTTCCATCTCCAACCTCTCATCTTTACTATGATACATTATTTTATTTATACCCTGCACATCTTATTAAAGATTTGGGATGGCTTTTCATTCTTAGAGTTAGACTATAACATTTCCAGTTCTAATACAGATTAGCAGAATATTTCCTTTTCTCTTTAAGTAGGCTACACGCCTGTAGCCCAATGCAGGGCCTTAAACTCACAAACTGGAGATCAAGACCCAAGCTGAGATCAAGAGTCAGATGCTTAAGGGGCTCCTGGGTGGCTCAGTTGGTTGAGCATCTGACTCTTGGTTTCAGCTCAGGTCACAATCTCAGGACTGTGAGATTGAGCTGCACATTGTCCGGCTCTGTGCTCAGCGGGGAGTCTGCTGGAGAGTCTCTCTCTCCCTCTCCCCTCCCCCCACTCGCGCTCATGTATCTCTCTCTCTCAAAATAAATAAATCACTCTTAAAAAAAAAATGAGGGGCGCCTGGGTGGCTCGGTCAGTTAAGATTTCAACTCTTTTTTTTTTCCTTTTTTTAAAAGATTTTATTTATTTATTTGACAGAGAGAGAGACACAGCGAGAGAGGGAACACAAGCGGGGGGGTGGGAGAGGGAGAAGCATGCTCCCCGCTGAGCAGGGAGCCCGATGCGGGGCTCGATCCTAGGACCCTAGGATCATGATCTGAGCCGAAGGCAGACGCTTAACGACTGAGCCACCCAGGCGCCCCAAGAGTCCAACTCTTGATCTCAGCTCAGGTCTTGATCTCAGGGTCATGAGTTCAAGCCCCGCACTGGGCTCCATGCTGGGTGTGGAGCCTACTTTAAAATAAATACATACATAAATACATACATAAGTAAAGTGAAAGACTAAATTAAGTTGTTCTTTTTTTTTTTTTTTTAAAGATTTTATTTATTTATTTGAGAGAGAGAATGAGAGAGAGAGCACAGGAGAGGGGGGAGGGTCAGAGGGAGAAGCAGACTCCCTGCCGAGCAGGGAGCCCGATGCGGGACTCGATCCAGGGACTCCACGATCATGACCTGAGCCGAAGGCAGTCGCTTAACCAACTGAGCCACCCAGGCGCCCTAAGTTGTGCTTGACTATGTGCTGTTAATTTTTTTTCCTGTAGTCCTATGGCCCTCCAGAGAAGCCAGGTTCCTTCACCTTCCTTACAGTCTAATAAAAAATATATAAACAATTACTTACTCTTGGATGGAAAGCTATGGCAGTGACAAAATCTATATGTTGAAAACAGCAAAGGCATTCTCTTCTGGAAATGTGCCATAACCTGACCGTTTTATCCATCGAAGAAGAAAGCAGGAAGTAGTTCTACAGAGAAATTGACATTGATCATTTTATCACCCTATGAAAACACACTACTTGCACAATAAAAGCAAACTTTCAGTTCTTTCAGTATCTCAACAGTTTTGTTACTATTGTTATACCTAGCATCAGAAAGAACAAAAAGATTATCCAATTCACTTGGAAGACTGCATTTTTTCCCAGTTACATACCATATTTCTTCGATTCTAAGACTTCTTTTATATTACCTGTTCTAAATTTAGGATAATCTTATGATCTAGGTCAAAAGAAATCTGCTAAGCACCAAGAGAGGACAACTAAGGTGTGTCTTAGTTTTTATAGTCCCCATATACTGAAACTAGGTTATGAATATAAGGCACCCATTCATTTGATTGTCACTTCAGTTCAGTTATTCTGACATTGGCAACACTGGTGAATTTTAACTCACACAAATTCCCTAATTGTCACTTAAAATGCCTTCAAAAAGATTATCCTATAATGCAGCATGGAAATGAAAAATTATTGTGCACCTGTCACATCCAAGGCAAGAAAATGAGAGAAGAGAAATCATCAAACATCTCAGAATACATCATAGAATTTTCAAAAGCTAGAAGAGGGTAGTGTAACTGCTTTAGGCACTGTGATGGCCCATGACCCAGGAACCAAACATCTATCTGTCAAAAGTTTCCAGCTGGCAGAAGTTCTTTAACTTTTCAGCATAATCTATTTAAGGAGAACTATGAGTTATATTGAATGGGGAAACACAAATGAGACCCCCAGTATTCTTTGTTATGCCTAAAGGTGATAAATAAATCAAAGCAATGATGACAGTTATTGAGTACTTGCAATGTGCTAAAAATTGTTCTTAACACTATCCTATGAGGTAGGTACATTATTATCCCCTTTTACAAATGAGAACACTGAGGCACAAAGATGTTAAATACTAAGTGCAAATATCGATTTGGATATGTTGCTGCACTGATTAATATATGATATTTGGGGCTAGTTGTAAAAGCATGTTTTATGTGGTATACCTGCTTTTAATTAATTAATTAGAGCGAGAGAGAGTGCTCATGTGTGCTGCCTGTGTACATGGGGGGAGGAGCAGAGGGAGAGGGAAAGAATCCTCAAGCAGACTCTCAGCTGACAAAGGGCTCAATCCCAGGACCCTGATTACTGAAAAATGTTGACACAAAGGCAGTGTACGGTATTATGCAGGAATTTCAAACACTGCTTCATGCTTCAAATGCCTTAAATAAAATTTAAAGTATCTCTTTAAATTTCTGCAAAACTGCTAAGATATTTGTTCGGTGGCAAAACAGGCCCTCTACTTCTGAAATAATTTTGCTCTAAGGGGAAAAAAAACAAAGTGATGACTTATCAAAGAGTCATATATTGTTAAACTTAATGATTTAATAAATATAGGAGATTAGCCAAAGCAGTCTTGATTATATAGATCAGACTTCAGCACTGTAGCTGAAGTCATATCCATTATGCAAGAATAGGTTACTCTGCAAAATTACTTTATAAAGAAGCAAAAGGTACAAGTATATAGACAGATCCAGACAGAAGCTGTTAATATAAACATTTTATTAGTCTAACTTGATGTTGCTCCTCTTTTAACCGATTACTTTGTAGCTAACTCCCATGAAGTATATATAACCATTCAAACACTTGAAAAACAAAACATTTGTTTTTATCCTAAAGTCATAGTTACGTAGAATTAATACACTCTTCAAGTAAGAATTTCTTACTTTAGACCATGAAAGATCAAGGAGATCAGCGGTGTGTCCTTTATATTTGCAAAACGGCCGCTGCCGAAATGGTGCATTTTTATCATCAGGGTCTTCATCAGCTCCACTGCATACCTATTTAGATACAAAGACAAATGTTAAAACTAGAAAAACAAAAGCTTCATACTCTTCCCACCCCATCAATTCTCTCCTCATTTTGTATGCTGCCTGACTGAAATCTTGATCTACCAAAAACAAACTCCCCTTTACGATGAATCTACAACTTATCACTCATTCACCTCCTTGTTCCAATAAACCAGGATCATCCCTGAAGACTGTGCGATCACAATCTTTCCCTCCCTAACAAAGCTCCTACTTTGTCCTTTTCTGAGCATTTGCTCCTTCCGGAGGGGTGGCAGCCAGCACCAGGGGGTGAATCATGATTGGTCTGAGCTAATCAAAAGGAGCTCATTCCCTTTCCCAGTGATGATTGGTTTAGGCAGGGGCATGTGCTATAATTTTTTTCAATTAGACATGACAGAAAGTTTATTGGGGCGTGGGGCATGGAGACAGGGGAGAGGCTTCCAGAAAGATTTCCTCACTCTTAAAAAGGGGCATACTACAGGGATGTTCTTCTTTCCTTCCTCTGAACATTGCTGTCTGTGTGACACCTAAGATTAGTTGCCATCTTACTACCATGAGGGGAACAGACCTAAGAACAACAGACAAAGAAGAGCAAAGCAGGAGGCTGGCAGAACCCTGTGTCCCTGATGACACTACTGAGCTGCTGAATTAACCAACCCTGGAACCGCCTTACCTCCAGACTTGCTTCCTCATTGTTTAAGCCATTTTCAGTTGGATTTCTGTTATTTGAAGTCAAAAGCATCCTGACAGAGGTAGGTAGAAAATAATGCCATACGTGTGTGCCATGCATTTAGTTTACAACATGCTTTTGTATTCATTATCTGAATGAATCCTAACAACTCTGTCAGGTAGGTAGTAACATTATGGAGATGAAGAAATTAAGAAAAACACCTGAGACTCAAAGAGATCAAAATAACATATTAAAGCTCACACAGCCACCTGTAAACAGCAGAACCAAAGCAGAAACACAACTCTAAGTCCAAAGACTGTCCCTCAAACGTTTTAGAGAACGTAGCATGAGCAAAAATACGGAGCTGTTAGCTAATAAGTCCTGCATATTTAAGGAAGGATAGGTAGGATGATGGGGACCAGGAACAAGGTGTATGGAGATACAGCGGGGGATTAGGGCAGAAAGGTACTTTGAGACCAGATCATAAGGGACCTCGCATTTGTGGCTTAAAAGTTCAGATATTATAAGGCAACGGAGAGCCAGCACAGGCCTCTGAAAAGAAAGAACAACACTACGCGACTGGTGCTTTAGAAAGCAAAAGCTAGGCAGTAAGGTAAAAGATGGCAGGGAGAAAGAGCGGAGGCAGAAGAGCAGTCAGTAAGTGTCAATAAGAATAAGGAGGGCTTGAACTAGGCCAGGAGCATGGCACAGGTAAGAAATGCCACTACTATTTGCCTAAAACTTTACAGTGTAGAAAAACATCTTCATATCCACTGTGGAGGCAGAGCAGCTACAAGATGCCCTGACCCTTTGCCAAGCACTCCTAATCCTAGAGGACCACGGCTCGGGCCTCTACTTGGACTCCCAGCCTAGTGAGCACAGCTGCAACACACAAAACTCAACAGGCTTGACCTATTGCATAAAATTCAACCTTTTAATAATCATTTACATTTCACTGAGTCCCCAGCATCATTCCTCTAGCAGTGATTCCAGATCTTATTTTTCTCCTCAAACATCCATGTTCTTCTCCTTGTACTCTATATTTTGTTTCAAAATACTTAAATACATCTTTTTTGATTATAAATACATGGCCAGTGTAGATAATTCAGAAAGCCCAGGAAATAGAAAAACTAAAATTAAAACAATAATCTGCTAACATTATGACTGCCTTCATCTTTCTTTCTTTTTTTTTTTTTTTAAAGATTTTATTTACTTGACAGAGAGAGACCCAGCGAGAGAGGGAACACAAGCAGGCAGAGTGGGAGAGGGAGGAGCAGACTCTCTGCTGAGCAGGGAGCCCGATGCGGGGCTTGATCCCAGGACTCCGGGATCATGACCTGAGCCGAAGGCAGACGCTTAACGACTAAGCCATCCAGGTGCCCCTTATCTTTCCTTTTTTAAAAAATATTAATTTAAATCACACACGATTCAGTATCTTCCTTTCTATTATACTATGAGCATTTTCAGTAATTCACTCTCTGAAAACATTTACTAGCTGCATATCAATATGCCATAATTTAATCATTCTCCAATTGATTGGTCATTTATAGACACTTCCCATTTTTTGCTAGCATAAACAGCAATTCAATGAACATCCTGGAACATGAATCTTTATGTCTATTTTATTATTTATTTATCCTAATATAAAGGGTATTATGGTCAAAAGGTTTTAAACTTGGAGACTGACAGTATCTTCTGTTATTTGTTTTAATAAAAGCAGGTATGTTTACTAAAGAAAATTTTAGGGGTGCCCTGGGTGGCTCAATTGGTTAAGCATCTGCCTTTGGCTCAGGTCATGATCCTGGGGTCCTGAATCGAGACCCACATCAGGCTCCCTGCTCAGCGGGGAGCCTGCTTCTCCCTCTCTCTCTGCCTGCCGCTCCCCCTGCTTGTGCTCACCCTCTCTCAATCTCTCTGTCAAATAAATAAGTAAAAATCTTAAAAGAAAAATAAAGAAAATTTTAGAAGTACAGAGAAGTATAAAAGTAAAAAAAAAAAAAAAAAAGACCTAAAATCCCACCACCTAGAGATGACCACTAATAATAGTATATTTCTTTTCTTGCCCAAAGATTTTATTTTTTTAGTAATCTCTACACACATCGTGGGGCTTGAACTCAGAACCCCAAGAGTCACATGTTCTACTGACTGAGCCAGCCAGGTGCCCCAAATTTAGTGTATTTCTTTGAAATTTTAATCTGTAAATATTTAGATTTTTTAGTCAAAACTGGGATAATATTGTATTCAATTTTTCCATTCTGATTTTTTCACTTCACATTTTATTTTGAATATTTTTAATGTCATTAAATAGTCTTTGAAAACAATTTAAGGACTGCATAGTATTCTACTTCAAAAATTATACCATAGTTTTTATTTTCCAACTATTAAAAATTTTAGTTGTTTAAATTTTAGCTATCGTTAGAATACTAAGATGAAAATCTTTTTATTTACTTCCTCAAGCCTATCTGATTATTTCCTTTTTTCTTCTAAAAGATTTTATTTATTTGAGAGAGAGAGTGTGCGTGCAGGCGCGAGCACGCAGGTGCTCGTGAGCACGAGTGTGGGGAAGGGCAGAGGCAGAGGGAGCAGCAGACTCCCGGCTGAGCAAGGAGCCTTACCTGGTGCCGTATCCCAAGGACCCTGGGATCACCACCTGAGCTAAAGGCAGCCACTTAACCAACTGAGGCTCCTAGGCACCAGTCCTTTTTCTTTTTAAAGTAAGCTCTACACCTAAGGTGGGGCTTCAACTCAGGATCCTGAGATCAAGTGTCCCTTGCTCTACCGACTGAGCCAGCCAGGTACCCCTATCTGATTACTTCTTTATGATAGATTTTTAAAAGTAGATTATTAAAGGTAGAATCACCAAAATGTTATGCATTTTATCTATATGTATACATCTCTATAAACAGATATCTACATCTAGATATAGTTCTATATAAAAATATATATTTATGTCTCTATATAAACATATATACAACTTTATTATGACCATTTCAAATATACACAGAAGTAGAATAATGTAATAAATGGTAGAACAAACCCAGTACATCCATCACCTGCTTTAATGGTTATCAGTATTTTACTCATTTTGTTTTAGCAATTCTCCCACTTTTACGTGTGTGCTTATTTTTGCTGGAGCACTTAAAGCAAGATCTAAACACCATTGATTTTACCAGTAAATAATCTTTATGTATTTCTAACTAATAAGCCCTCTTTTAAATATAACTACTATGCTATTAGCATGCCTAAAAAAGTCATTTTACTTATTTATTTTTTTAAGATTTTATTTATTCATTTGACAGAGAGAGGCACAGCGAGAGAGGGAACAGAAGCAGGGGGAGTGGGAGAGGGAGAAGCAGGCTCCTGCTGAGCAGGGAGCCTAACGTGGGACTCGATCCCAGGATCCTGGGATCATGACCTGAGCTGAAGGCAGACGCTTAACGACTGAGCCACCCAGGCACCCCTAAAAAAAAGTCATTTTAAAGTTGGACTGCTATGAAAGCTTGTAAGCCTTCTGATATTTATTAGCACTGACTATATACCAGATACTGTGTTAGTTATTTGAGATAACAAAATAAATAAGACATTTCTTAGTTTCTAATTATCTAGTCTCAGTATTTAAAAGCCAGAATGAACCTTTTAAAATATGTCAGATTATGTCATTCTCTGTTCAAAGACCCTCCACTGGCTTCCATCTCTCTCAGAGTAAAAGCTGAAGTCCTTGTAATGGCTTACACATTGTTTGCCCCATCCACACCTCTGTGACTTCATTCTTTTCTTTTTTCAGAGAAAGATGGGGGGCAGAGGGAGAGTGAGAGAGAGAATCTTAAGTAAACTCTGCACTAAGCGCAGAGCCTGACACGGGGCTTGATCTCACGACCCTGATATCATGACTTGAACCAAAATCAAGAGTGGGAGGCTTAACCAACTGAGCCACCCACATGCCCCTGTGACTTCACTTTCTACTTTCTCCCTTGCTCACCAGCACTGGCTACTCAGGCCTCAATGCTCTCTCTTTTTTTTTTTCGCTTAAGTTTTTTTTTAATTCTAGTTAGTTAACATACAGTGTTATATTAGTTTCAGGTGCACAATATAAGGATTCAACAATTCCGTATATCACCCAGTAATCATCACAAGTGTACTCCTTAATCCCCATCACCTACTTCACCCATTCCCCCCCCCCATAATGCCATTTCTTTTTTTTTTTTTTTAAAGATTTTATTTATTTATTTGACAGAGAGAGACACAGCAAGAGAGGGAACACAAGCAGGGGGAGTGGGAGAGGGAGAAGCAGGCTCCCCGCAGAGCAGGGAGCCCGATGCGGGACTCGATCCCAGGACCCTGGGATCATGACCTGAGCCGAAGGCAGTCGCTTAACCAACTGAGCCACCCAGGCGCCCCATAATGCCATTTCTTGAACACACCAGAACTCACTTGCCATTCCCTCTACCTGAAATGCAGGTCTCCTTCAGACAGCCATATGATCACTCCTTCACTTCTTTCAGATTTTGCTCAAATGACCACCTCTGGGTAAAGCTTTGCTTATCCACCTTTACTCCCTGTTACCCCACTTTATCTGCTTTATTTTTATCCATGTAACTTATCACCTTCTAATATATTACAAAACTACTTACTTTGCTTCTCTCCCACTACAAAAACTTAAGCTTCATAACAACAGATATTTTTGTCGCTTTTGTTCACTACTATATATCCTCAATTTCCTAGAACAGCGATTAATACATTGTAGGCACTCAGTAAATATTTGTGGACTAAACGAAGACACCGTGCTAGACCTTACAATGCCAACTAGTGGAGCATAATGATTAACAGTGTAAGTTTTTCCAAAGACAGATCAGAGTTGGGTTCTAATTCTGACGCTGTATTTACCAACTGTGTGAAACTGGTGAGTTGCTTAACATTCCTAAGCCTTCTTCATCTGTAAAATAGGGCTCTTAACAGTACCACCTCACAACAGTATCAGGGCTATTGTGAGGTAAAATGAGGTAAGATATAAATTGTACTCAAGCAAAGTACATGGCACAGAGTAAGGGCTCATAAAATGTTAGCTGTTGTTACATAAATTGATGTAGTATACTAAGTGCCTTTAGCAGAAATATGAGCAAAATACCATGGGGGCAGTGAGGGAGCATATGAATAATTACGCACTGGGTGAAGCAAGAAATGCTTCAGTGAGGAGACTTGAGTCAAACCAATTGGCCAGGCAAAGGGGAATAGTATATGTAAATACATGCAATCAACAAAGGGTCTGACATTTTTATTGGGGTAACAATAAACAACTGAGTGGCTCAGAACATAAGGTTTGTGAGAGGGAAGGATGAAAAATAACAATGAGATCTCTGCAAGACTGAGCCATGCTAAGGAATTTGGACTAAATCTATAGGAAGGGCGCCTGGGTGGCAGTCAGTTAAGCATCTGCCTTCAGTTCAGGTCATGATCCCAGGGTCCTGGGATCAAGCCCCGCATCGGGCTCCCTGCTCTGCGGGAAGCCTGCTTCTCCCTCTCCCACTCCCCCTGCTTGTGTTCCCTCTCTCGCTGTCTCTCTGTCAAATAAATAAATAAAATCTTAAAAAAAAAATCATATATAAGCCCGAGTCTAATGGCTTCTTTAGGTATTCAGTATTTTTCTATGAAGGCCTCATATACACACACACACACACACACACACATATGGAAAATACTTGGCATGACCAATGAATAAATTAGGGATCTTGGGTGTGTCACTCTATATGTCCAACTATACTATAGGTACTTTTAGGTACTCTATTTTACATGAATGCTAACAAGACTGAGGATGTAGTTCAAAAGAGATAAATATATCACTATCATAAGAAAAGAAAAAAGAACACACACATCAGGAAAATAAATTAATAAACTACACTGTGTACACTGCCCCTCACTATAGCTAGCACTAGGTTCAAAGGTAATACCAGATACCATAATCCAAAGGCATATGAAACAGAGGCCGCTTCTAACCATCCCCAATCAAAATGACAAAAGCAAAAGAAATACCAATCTATTCTCAAAGACAGCAGATATGATACTCAACTACTACAGGAAAAAAGCTCAGTACTCCAGGGGTCACTACTTTTTGTATCAAAGAACTGCTATGCTCCTCATTTAAAAGGCCTGTATTTGGGGCGCCTGGGTGATGCAGTTGGTCGAGCGTCCAACTCTTGGTTTTGGCTCACGCCGTGGTCTCAGGGTTGTGAGATGGAGACCCGCGTCGGGCTCCAGGCTCAGCATTCAGTCTGCTTGAGTTTCTTTTTCCCTCTCCCTCTGCCCCTCTCCACCCCACATACTCGCACGCTCGCTCTCTCAAATAAATAAATCCTTTTTTTTTAAGATTTTATTTATTTATTTGACAGAGAGAGACACAGTAAGAGAGGGAACACAAGCAGGGGGAGTGGGAGAAGCAGACTCCCTGCTGAGCAGGAAGCCTAATGAGTGCTTCATCCCAGGACCCTGGGATCATGAACTGAGCCAAAGGCAGACGCTAAATGACTGAGCCACCCAGGCGCCCCCCAAATAAATAAATAAATCTTAATAAATACATAAATAAAAGGCCTGTATTCAAACAAGATTGGGAGTTACTTAGGTTTTTTGGGGGATGAGGTGGGGTGGATAGACGTAGTTAAGAATCTGTCAGTAGGGGCGCCTGGGTGACTCAGTCGTTAAGCGTCTGCCTTCGGCTCAGGTCATGGTCCCAGGGTCCTGGGATCGAGTCCCACGTCGGGCTCCCTGCTCAGTGGGAAGCCTGCTTCTCGCTCTCCCACTCCCCCTGCTTGTGTTCCTGCTCTCGCTGTCTCTCTCTCTGTCAAATAAATAAATAAAAAATCTTTAAAAAAAAAAAAAAAAGAATCTGTCAGTAGAGGGGCGCCTGCGTGGCTTAGTGAGTTGAACTTCCAACTCTTGCTTTCACCTCAGGTCATGATCTCAGGGTCCTGGGATGGAGGCCCGCATCAGGCTCTGAGCTCAGCTCGGAGTTGGCTTAGTATTCTCTCTCTCCCTGTACCTCCGCTCCTCCCCACCACTTGCGCTCTCTAAAATAAAATCTTTAAAAAATATATAGAACAATCTGTTAGTAGGACTGTTGAAATAAGCATAATACAAGATGGTACAAATAGTTCCTGTTTTTAATAATAATTAATGCCTGGAAGCTTTATGGTGAATTAAACTAATAAAAGCAAACCCTTTTCCCCAAAGCAAAGTGGTTAAAATTTTTACCGCTACATTAGTCAATGAAGGCTTTATGGAGGAAGTGGGCCTTGAAGAATGGGCAAGCTTTGAACAGGAAGAAGGGAGATTACAGGCATCC
Source organism: Mirounga leonina (assembly GCF_011800145.1). NCBI lineage: Eukaryota > Metazoa > Chordata > Mammalia > Carnivora > Phocidae > Mirounga > Mirounga leonina. Next base: position 10,099,153 of record NW_023270175.1, on the reverse strand, counting down.
AGATAAGGAGGATAGGAACAAAGGCCCAGAAGCAGGAATTCAACACTGATTCAGGCCCACCATAGTCAGGCATGGGGTTAGGTTCCAAGGACACTAAAATCTGTGAAGTACTGTTTTTTGCTTTAAATCAGCCCAGAGTCTAGCCAATGAGACAAATTGCCAAAGAAGACATGGTAAGTAATATCAGTGTCAAAATACCTGTAACGTTCTGTCGGAACACAAATGAGGAACAATTCTGCCTGCCTGATTCAGGGAAAATATTAAGAGAAAATAAGATTTTTGAACTGAATCTTGAAAGATGAATAGGGCTCTGCCCAGTGAGAAAAGGGGACAGGGAGGGCAATGTGGGCAAAGCAAACAGCACAAAGGCACAAAAGTGAAAGAATGGTTAGGGTACAGACCTATGTCCAGCATGGTGAATGGGATGCATAGGCACCAGGGAATTAGAACTGAGTTAAAAAGGTAAGATGTGGGGACTCCTGGGTGGCTCAGTCGGTTAAGCATCTGACTTCGGCTCAAGTCATGATCTCTGGGTCCTGGTATCTAGCCCCACCTCAGGCTCCCTGCTCAGCAGGGAGTCTGCTTCTCCCTCTGCCTCTCCCCCCCAATCGTGCTCGCTGTCTCTTTCTCACTCTCAAATAGGTAATATCTTTTAAAAAAAATTTGCATTTACTATCATAAAATATATTTTTTTAAAGGGTAAGATGAGGCAATCAATATCAGAAAGGGCCTTATTCTATAGGTGACAAGGAGCCAGCAAAAGATTTTAAACCACAAAATGGCATCAGATCTGGATTTTGGAAAAAAGCTGGTGGCAGCATAGAAAATAAATTGGGTAGAGACTGGAGACAGAAAAAGCAATTAGGAAGCTACAGCAAACATCTCAATGAATGTTGAAGGTCTAGATAATGTGGGTGACAATGGAGAATGAGGGGACAGATTCCAAGGGCATTTGTAGGTGGAGGCAAGTGGACAGAAATTTATAACTCATTTGATATGTATGTAAGGAAAAAAAGTAATGGAGTATTTTCTGACGAAGTTAAAAAAGTAACTTATGGATGGTGATGCCATTAAAGGCTCAAAGAGAGAAGCAGGGTTGTGGGTAGGTAATAAAAATATTTCCATGAGTGAACATTAACATCTAACCAGTTACTCAAGCCAGACAGCTGGGGATTGTAGTAGGCTATTCACCTGCCACCCCAGCTAGTCAGTCACCAAGTGCCAGAGACCCTACCTCTTCCACGTCTCTCAAATTCAGCTCATCATTATGGTTTCTAGACCCACTGCTTCATAATCGAAGTACCATTTCTCTCCTGGGTTAATAACCTCTTAAGTGGTCTCCCCGTCTCTAGTCTGGAGCCCCCATCTAATCGATCGTTTACAGTGTTTACCAGAATGCTCTTCCTGAAACAAAAATCTGAAATTTTAATTAAGCTTCTGATTGAAACCCCTCAAAGCCCCCTCCCCCCTCCCCTGCAGCTTACAGGACAAAGTCCAAATGTCTTGGTTTAAAACAAAAGGCCATTTAAAATCCAAATCCTGCCTACCTCTCCTCCAACTCTCACACTTGTCTGCTTTGCTCCAGCCACATGGAACTTCTGGCAGCACCATTCACATGCCATGCCGTTTCAGCTTCCAGGCCTTTGCACTGGCTGTTCATTCTGATGAGCTCCTTCCTTCCTTGTCTCACACAGTTAACTCCTGGCTCACATACAAAGCCTCCAGGAACATTTTCTTCACGCTCTGATTTGTTGGGATAACTCCTATACTTGTGCAGTACCTACCGTAGAATATTACCATCCAGTACTAGAATTGTGGATATATCTATTCCACCAGTCAGCATAGTCCCTGAGGGCAAAGACTATGTCTCATCTGACTTTGCAGAAGCTAGCAGTATCTGGCACATGTGACAGGCACTCAAAAAACACTTGTTGAGGGAGTTCAGTTTTAGACTATTAGCCGATGTGCTTGAATACACTGATGGAGAGATTCTATATATACTGTTATGTGAAAAGGGTAGCACGCCCAATAAGATCTTATTCTTGTTTAAAAACCATTAAGCTATTCTCAAAGGAAACAAGACTTATGAAGGTAAAGCCAATTCAGGACTGGAGGCAACGAATGAGTATGTCAAATAAGGATGGTCAAGGACACAACTCTGAAAAACAGCACCATTTAAGTGGGAGAAAGAGGAAGAGACAGCAAAGGTGTAGGAAGAGAACAGGAAAAAGAGAACCATAGAAAGCTGAGAGGAATATGTTTAGAGTAGGGAAACATTAGTGTCAAATACTATAGAGACAATGAGATTTCAGGAAAATACTGTTGAGCAGGTGGACATTTTAGGTTCTTTGTTTACATCACCATTGTCTAGATCAATACACAAGAAGCACATGGGACAGCGTAGAATTATCTTCTCCAGTTTGCTTTTTAGGTGTAAAATTATTTAACCTTCCAGCTATCAGACCAAAGGAAAACCATTCAGATATTTTAAACTACCTGAAACTGTGATAAAGCATTTATTACACCAAGAAGATGGAAAAATTAAAATATTTCTATATCTTTTCTTTCCTTCTTCACTCCTTATTCAGTATCCAGTATTTTTTTAAGTTGTAACATGGATTTGAGGGGAAGGGATTTTGTTTTATTTAAGTTTACATTAGTAGTTTGGTAGCTGAAGTAGTATCATGCACTGTATGACAGCTTTTAAATATCACAGTTTTTCATCTACCAATTCTAATAGAAGAACCTCTTGTTTGTAATGTATCTTAATTAACTGCTTTCATGTAACTGTAATTTCTGATAGACAATGAGGTATTTCATGGTAAATAAATCAAATTATAGTACTTAACAAGAGTAACCATAAAATACTGAACATACCCCTGTATCTGTATCAGACTTTGATGAATTCAGACTTTCCTGAGAAGGTGACGGGGACACACGTCCTAAAAACAAAATAATAATTATTAAAAAAGCACGTATGTACACACACACACAAAACATCAATCAGAAATAATGACACAGGAACACCTAATTAATAGTCATACAATGTAACATTCTGAAAAAAACACATTTTCTAAATAAGTGAGGCATTAACTCTTTGGGCACCAAAATAACGGTTTTAATCATTTTTATCATAAAACCTTTATGATAAAAATGATAAAAAATAACCATATTGTCAATTTAATAAAATATTGTTGAAATCTTCATTATTCATAGTGAATACAAACAAGATGAACAATAAAGGGTCTGGGGTGGTAGAAGTCTCAAGGGCCACTGAAAATAGTCTTTCTGCTCTAGGCAGGGCAATAAAAAAAAATGTACTGTAAGTTTTTGCCAACCCACTATCATCTTCAGTTATGTATTATAACATAATGCAAGCAATACCCACAGGACCACTAAAGTATACAGGGCCTCATTTGCCAGTTTAGTGGATCTCCCCAGATTTCTATGTTCCTCAAATTGGTAATTCAAATATACTCTATACTCCAGCCCATAGCCACCTATTCTTTCTCCCATCCCTTAACTTCTTGGTTTCAGCCTTAGTTGGCTAGGGTGAGGATGGGAGTAGAAGGGAGGGGTTTGTGGAGAAAATTTATTACAGTTAAATAATTATAAGAGGAGAATCCCATAAATATAAAGCTCTTATTTTTATCAATTCCACATGCTTTCCTGGTAAGTTACCAATATACAGAAATATTTTACATAGTTGTAATCATGGTGTACATACATCACATTCTGAGGTTTCTCTTTGCCATTTAACCTTTTTTCATATACCTCTGATGCACTGACAAATCACATTTCCTTTTCATGGCTGGGTCTCCTTTTTTCTTTACTTACTGGATGGATATTATTCTCCTCATTCTTTTTCTAAATTAATCAGGTTATTTCATTTAAACCCAAGAGAGACCTAAAGGTTGTCAGGGGAAACCAAGTGACTTTGTTCTCAACAGTTGATGAATTAAACTCTACACTATACTTCAAAAGGGATAAAGTCAAAAGCTCTATGGTAGCATTTTCCATGGGATATAGATGCTTTTTTGGTGTTGACTTCTGTCCTACTTTTAGGTTTGTGGCCATTATTAAAAATAGTGGTTGCTGCAAATGGTTGCCAGAGAAGAGAGCATCATTATACCTACAATGTAAAAATGCCAGATGTCTCTAGAGTTTTAAAGCCCACAAGTAAATCAAAATACCTTCAGTATTGTATTTCATTCGCATATTGTTGAAATAGTCAAAAGCATTTTTTAAAGCCCATATTCTCACTACATTGTCTTGTCCAGCTGAGGCAAGTAATCGGCCACAGTGAGAAAATTTCATGGTCCAAACAGCTCCCTATGAAAACAAAGGAAGGTTCAGAGTTACTACTTTAAAAGTTGAAACATTCTTTTTTAAGATTTTATTTTTAAGTAATCTCCACACCCAATGTAGGCCTCGAACTTACAAGCCCAAGATCAAGAGTCGCACGCTCTACCAACTGAGCCAGCCAGGCACCCCTAAGAGTTGAAACATTATTTTAAAGCCAAAGTAAAGAATTATTCCAAATTATACATACTAAGATAATGCTCATATTACTAACACCACTGAAGGCCAACAGTTCAATGATGTCACAACAGCACAAAGAGGAATTTTTAGGAGAAAGGTAGGATAAGATAGCAGCAGTTTACCTTAATCTAAACTAACAAGTTCAAAGCCCCAAGCCTTGTCTACAAATTAATGGAAATGGAGTTCCAAGGTGGCCAGAAATCATTGTAAAAAAAAATCCTAGTTGGGGATTTCAGTCTCCTAGCTAAACACAAGAGGGAGTGACACTGGAGGAGGCAGAGCCATCAGGATACTACTAATACCCTTGATCAAGGCTGAGGGAAACATAGGCCCATGTTAGCAGTGACCCTCATGGCACTGGGCATTTACAAGTGTTGGAATGGTGTGGTCTCATCCTGTTTTTCCCCCTCCGATACAAGATTTCAGAGTGTATGGTTGGAATTCCCAGATACTGCTAATAATAGGGAAATGTGTGAGTATGTGTTGGGGAGGTGGGGGTGGCATGATTTAACAACATGAACCCTTAAATTGGAAAAGCCAAATGCTACTACAACAAATACTGTCATAACTACTATTACAACACATATCTATGCAGATCAAAAAGATTATCTAACTTATGGGGTGCCTGCTTAGTTGGGAGACCATGCAACTCTTGGTCTCTAGGTCGTGAGTTTGAGCCCTATGTTGGGTGTAGAGATTACTTAAAAAAAAAAAAAAAGAGTATCCAAGTTAGAGGCAATAGCTCATTTACTGAAATAACATTCATTTCCATAAAATTCAAGTATATTAAGAAATTTGTTATTGGGAACCTACTACAATGAGACTTTACTTAAAACTGGAAATAACGAAAGTGAATCAAAACAGTACAAGGAAGTTCATCAGTTCCTTAAGGAAGTTACTATAATCAAGTCAAATATTTTATGCGGAGATTATAAGCACCAAAGTTTAAATTCCAATCTGGCTGCCGTCTGATATGTTTATGGTTGCTTCCTTTCAGGTAAGCCACATTTTGGATTTAAAATCTAAATAGATACATAGATTCCCTGATCAAAGACCCACAGCATCATCTGCCCAGTCCAGGAGTTTATTACCAGCTTCCCTGTGTTCCCAGCATTTTCAAGGGTAACTGCAATATCACTTGGGCACTTTATACCCACTTTGGTACATTTTAACTCTGGTAGAAAACTTGTACCTCTCTCTCCTAGTTTTAGCTGCCATTTTACAAAATACACTGACCTACAGTAATATTTGTGTTAATTATTTAAAATACACCCAGGGAAGGGTGCCTGGGTGGCTCAGTCGGTTAAGCATCCAACTGTTGATTTCAGCTCAGGTCATGATCTTAGGGTCATGACATCAAGCCCCACACGGGGCTCTGCGCTCAGCATGAAATCTGCTTGTTCCTCTCACTCTGCTCCTTCCCCTTCTCGCTCACTTTCTCTCTCTCTCTCAAATAAATAAATAAAACCTTTTAAAAATATACACGGGGAACATTTTAAATGTATTCCAAAGACACACACCACCCTGTAAATTTAACTTCTTTAAAGTCTGGTACCTTTACACTGCTTTCTTAATGATACGGGCCTAGACTTTACTTATTCAGTAACTTTCACTTCTTGAGGGGCACCTGGGTGGCTCAGTTGGTTATGCATCTGACTTTGGCTCAGGTCATGATCTCAGGGTCCTGGGATCAAGCCCCGCATCGGACTCCACACTCAGCACAGAGTCTGCTTCTCCCTCTCTCTCTGCCCCCTTCCCCTGCTCATGCCCTCTCTCTCTCAAATAAATAAAATCTTAAAAAACAAAACCAAAAACTTTCACTTCTTGGGGCGCCTGGGTGGCTCAGTCGTTAAGCGTCTGCCTTCGGCTCAGGTCATGATCCCAGGGTCCTGGGATCAAGCCCCGCATCGGGCTCCCTGCTCAGCGGGAAGCCTACTTCTCCCTCTCCCACTCCCCCTGCTTGTGTTCCTTCTCTCGCTGTGTCTCTGTCAAATAAATAAATAAAATCTTTAAAGAAAAGAAAACCTTTCACTTCTTGATATTTGCAAGCAACATATCCGATAAAGGGTTAGCATCCAAAATAAATAAAGAACTTATCAAACTCAACACCCAAAAAAACAACACAGTTAAGAAATGAGCAAAAGACATGAACAGACATTTTTCCATAGAAGATATCCAGATGGCTAACGACCCATGACAAGATGCTCAATGTCACTCATCATCAGGGAAATATAAATCAAACCCACGATGACATACCACCTCACACCTGTCAGAAAGGCTAAAATTAACAAAACAAGAAACAACAGGTGTTGGCAAGGATGTGGAGAAAGAGGAACCCTCTTGCACTGTTGGTGGGAATGCAAACTGGAGCCACTTTGAAGAACAGTATGGCGGTTCCTCAAAGAACTAAAAATAAAACTACCCTACGATCCAGCAATTGTACTACTAAGTATTTACCCAAAGGATATAAAAATAGAGATTCGAAGGGGTACATGCACCCCGATGTTTACAGCAGCATTATCAACAATAGCCAAACTATGGAGAGAGCCCAAATGTCCATTGACTGATGAATGGCTAAAGAAGATGTGGTACACACACACACACACACACACACACAATGGGATACTACTCAGCATTCAGAAAGAATGCTATCTTGCCATTTGCAATGATGTAGATGGAGCTAGAATGTATTATGCTAAGCAAAATTAAGTCAATCTGAGAAAAACAAATACCATATGATTTCACTCATATGTGGAATTTATTTTTTTTAAGATTTTATTTTTATTTATTTGAGAGGGAGAGAGAACAGGTGAGAGCACAAGAGCAGGGCAGGGAGAAGGAGACTCCCCACCGAGCAAGGAGCCTGATGTGGGGCCCAATCCCAGGACTGTAGGATCATGACCTGAGCTGAAGGCAGCCACTTAACCGACTGAGCCACCCAGGTGTCCCCATATATAGAATTTAAAAAACAAAACAAATGAACATAAGGGAAGTAATGGGGGGGAAGGAGAGGAAAACAAACCATAAGAGACTTTTTTTTTTTTTTTTAGGATTTATCCATTCATTTTAGAGAGAGAGAGCACATGAGCGTAGGGAGGGGCTGAGGGAGAGGGAAACAGAGAATCTCAGGCAGACTCCCCACTGAGCACAAAGCCCTGAGAGGGACTCAATCCCAAAACCCCGAGATCATGACCTGAGCTGAAATCAAGTCAGATGCTCAACTGACTGAACGACCCAGGTGCCCCAAACCATGAGAGACTCTTAACGATAGAGAACAAATTGAAGGTTGATGAAGGGAGGTGGAGGGGGGATGGGTTAGATGAGTGATAGGTATTAAGGAGGGCACTGGCTGTGATGAGCACTGGGTATTGTATATAAGTGATGAATCAATGAATTTTACTCCTGAAACCAATATTGCACAGCATCTTAAATTTAAATAAAAATTTTAAAAACCTTTCAGTTCTTGAAAAATAATCCAGAGATAGACTCTGCATTACCTAGGCATTAAATCATTATTAATATTAATTTATTCTTCTTGAGTCAGGTTAGCAAAATTATATACATAAGAGATTGGCTTTGTACAAGCCAAAGTACTTCTCTCAATGAAAACAATCAATCCTGAAAAATATAAAGGTTGCTTACCATATGCTCACCACTAAGATCTTGCACCACTTTGATCTGATCAAAATCATAAGGTCCTTTGAAACCATGCGCTGCTTTGAATTTGACTGGTCTTGTATATGGCATTCCTTCATCATCACTTGATGAAGGATCATCTTGATCAGTATGAAACACTGAATAGAAAGGCAATACAGAAATCATCACTAGCTAATGTAGATAAAGCTACTATCAGATTTTCTTTCTACTGTTTACCAAGAAAATTTATTAAATGGAAAAGCAATAACTATTACTAAATAAATAGCATATTGGTTAAGAGCATGGGATCTGGTGCCAGATTGTCTGGGTCCAAATCCAGCTCTGTCATTTATTGTCTGTGTGTCCATAGCCAAAGCACTGGACCTTTTTGTGCCTTGATTTTCTCATCTATAAAATGGAGGTAATAACAGTACTTACCTCATAGGGTTTTTATGAAGGTTAAATGAATGAATACAGGTCCAAGTGCTTAGAAGAGTGTCTGGCACAAAATAACTACTGTATTAGTACTTATTAAATAAAATAAATGAGTACAATTACAACAAAGGCACAGGAAGTTAAGATCTGTAAAATTTAGAAAATCTTCCAAATTTTGAAACTATTTATAAAAACTAAATAAACTTACAAAATTAATTTGCAATTGATTAATGAACACTCATCTCTTCCAGGTTGCCACAGTTACAAAGTATGCACAAATTCATGTTTAAGATGAATTTATTTTTCTTTCTGCTCATAAAATTAAGTGATACCTAGAATAACATGATTTATTGAACTGCTAAAATGTTTGCTACAAAGGTTTCTTACTTTCAATAAAACAGAATGCTTCTTATAAATCATAGGCTAAATTTGGATTACAAATCAATTAAATATTCATTTGCAATGTTCTATTTCACTTACCTTCGTCTCTAACACTTTTAACTTTATTCACAGCACGTTCACCATATTCTTCTGCAAGGTGCTTTGCTCTCTTTACTGATTTTCCTAAGAACTTCTTTAGTTGAGTCCTTACCAAAAATATAAAAAACCAAAATTATTATTATTTTTTAAAGATTTTATTTATTCATTTATTTGACAGAAAGAGAGACAGTGAGAGAGAGGGAACACAAGCAGGAGGAGTGGGAGATGGAGAAGCAGGCTTCCTGTGGAGCAGGGAGCCCGATGTGGGGCTTGATCCCAGGAGCTGGGATCATGACCTGAGCTGAAGGCAGATGCTTAACGACTGAGCCACCCAGGCGCCCCAAATTCTCGTATTTTTTAAATAAAAGCTTGAAATAAAGAAAGGAGATGTACTGTAACTCACGTTTTCTGTTTTAACCTTCCACCATCAGTATCTGTTGTCTGAGACTGTAACTTCTCTTCATCATCTGACTGTGCCGCGTCATTACTACAAGAAGGGGAAGAAGTCATTTTAAAAGAAGCCATTTCCCCTACACCTCTCAACAATCCATGTATACTATATACTCAGGTACTCAGAATAAAACTATGTTAACATACTTTATATAAGTTTAATTTTAATGATCCTCAGAATGTAAGACTTGAGAGATCAAAGAATAGAATCTTTAAGCACGGTTTAATGTACAAAATGCAAGTGAAAGCAATTTAGGAACTTATGGAAAACCTACTACCAACAAGGCTTTTTGTTGGACAAAACGTGCTGCACAGAAATGACAAATTAACTACCTCTTCGCTCTTCAGGTACATCATGTATTACACTTTACTGAGATTTGCTTTCACAATAATCATTTCTTCGATCTACATACATCTCACAGTAAAGTCAATCACCTCTCTAAAGCCATTTTCTGACCTACAAAGGTAATACGTATTATAAGTAGATAATAAGTATTATAATACTTATAAAATCTGTGGTCCTTAAAGCAAGGTTTCAGAAACCAGATCTTCATTCCACATGGCTTTTTACCCTCAATATGTTTCACTAATATCTCTAGTATTATATAAATCATTTTAAAAGAAAAACAAAATACTATGAGATTTCAGATATATACTATTTTCCCCAAATAGCTGTATGGTCTTGAGAGAGAATAATGTTGAAGAATACATACATTAACTAACTCTATTTTAATTCCATATTTAAAAAAAGAAGACTGAATGAAACCAAATTAGGGACTATTATAGTTCATAAACAGAGAAATCTTCACCACTCTGAAATACTACAAATGATAATAACAATAGGCCATACCTTACATATTCCTTAGTCCTTCTCATGATGTGTAGAGTGAGAGGATTAATACCTGTTGGCAGTTTCTCTTCTGCAAGACTCAAAGGTATTTCTTCTCCAGTATCCAGGTTCTTAATCATGACACTGGCTAAAATTTCCTGAGGTAAAAAATAACACCAAGAGGACCTATAATTTAATTAACTTTTTGAGTCTGCAAAATCCTCATTTAAGCTAAGGACTTTCTAGACACCTTCAGTAGTACTCTGTACAGTAATTTTTATCTTTTTTCATGACATACAATTCATACATTGCAAAATGCATTCATTTAATTCAATGATTTTGAGTAAATCCAGAGTTGTGCAACAATCACCTTTATTTAAGTTTCGAATATTTCCACTACCTCAAAAAGAAACCCCATACCCATTAAATGTCATACCTCATTCCCCTCCCCTCCCAGCCCCTGGCAACGACTATTCTACATTTTGTCTCTATGGTTTGCCTATTACAGACATTTCATATAAATCAAATCATCCTGTATGTGGTCTTTTGTGATTGGCTTCTTTTGCTTAGCACCATGTTTTCCAGGGTCATCCACACTGCAGCATGTGTCAGAACTTCATTCCTTTTAATTGCCAAAAAACAGTCCATGTGGATTGGATATACCACATTTTATTCATCCATTCATGGGAGATGAACATTTATGTTGTTTCCATACCTGGCTATTATGAATACTCGTGTACTTTTTTTTTTTAAAAGATTTTATTTATTTGAGAGAGAGACAGAGAGGAGAGAGAGCAGGCAAGCACCGGCAGGGGGAGGGGAAGGGCAGAGGGAGAAGCAGACTCCCCACTGAGCAGGGAGCCCCACGCAGGATCCTGAGACCATGACTTGAGCCAAAGGCAGATGCTTAACTGACTGAGCCAGCCTGGCACCCCACTTGTGTACGTTTTTTGTGTGGACATATATCTTCATTTCTATTTGGTGTATACATAGGAGTAGAATTGCTGGATCATGGTAACTCAATGTCTAATGTTTTGAGGAACAGCCATACTGTTTTCCAAAGTACAATAATTTTTTAAAATGTATCATTTAAAAGAAACGAAAACTGGGTCGCCTGGCTGGCTCAGTTGGTGGAGCATGTGGCTCATGATATTGGGGTGCAGTTTGAGCACCATGTTGGATGTAGAGATTACTTAAAAAAAAAATCTTTAAAAAAAAGACATGAAAACTAAGATTTTGCTTCAAAACTTTATTCAGAATAAATTGGTCAATCAATGTATACTAAATTTTAATGGTAAGTAAGCACTGAGTCTGCATATACTGTACATCACCTAACAAGTATAAAAACATATAACATCAAGTTCTTTTTAAGCCCACCTTCTATTAAGTTTGGGCTTTGTTTTCAATACATTTGTTCTACCACATAATGGTATAAAAAGGTACTTTTAAGTTAGAGTGGCAAACTCCAACATATTAAAAAAAACAAAAACTGGGGCGCCCGGGTGGCTCAGTCAGTTAAGCATCTGCTTTTGACTCAGGTCATGATCCCAGGGTCCTGGGATCCAGCCCTGAGTCGGGCTCCCTGCTCAGCGGGGGGGAGCCTGCTTCTCTCTCTCTTCCCCACTTGTGTTCTCTGTCACGATCTCTGTCTCTCAAATAAATAAATAATTAAAAATCTTTAAAAACAAAAAAACCAAACAAAACCAAAAAACAAACAAAAAAACCCCCAAAACTGGGATGCCTGGCTGGCTCAGTCAGTACAGCATGTAACTCTTGATTTTGGGGTGTGAGTTCGAGCCCCACATTGGGTATAGTGTTTACTTAAAAAAAATAAAATAAATTTTTAAAAACTAAGAAAATCATCAATTTTCATTTTTTCTTCTACATTATTTTTTTTTTTTGCTTAACAGCAATAAACTTAAATTTTTTTAATCATGGTAAAATATTTTTAGTTGTACAGTTCAGTGGTATTAAGCACATTCACAATGCTGTGCAACCATTACCACCATTCATCTTGGGAGGTTCTTCATTTTCTCATTATGATTTTTATATTTTATGTTAAGAACAAAAAGAATCTAACTATACCTCATCAGTAAGCTCTCTCCCAGAGTTGGATCTAGGTCTCTGAGGGCCCATCACTTCACCTGCTATGGTCTGCCCATCAGGTGCTTTTCCATTTTCCTAAAATTACAATTTTATAAACAGAAAGTAGACGGAGTTAATTGCTATAAACACTCAATTATTCATTACCACACACAGTTCTAAAGAATCCCATAATTCACATAATGGAGCCTCCTGAAAATTTAAATGAAACACTCCATTTCGGTCCTTTATTATTCCCAGCATGCTGAAAAACATTAGGTATCAAAACCATTGCTGCCCATGAAATAATGTCTTAGTCTTGAAAGCAAATAGATGTTCTACTTGAACGTGACCCAAAAGCAGTTCTCTATTAGCAGAGTGCCGGCACGAAGAGTGCCATTAATCAGGGATATACTTGTGCTTATCTCGAAGGCAGGGGGTGGCAAACTTTTACTATAAAGAGCCAGAGAGTAAATGTTTTAGGCTTTCTGCTTCACATATATTATCTGTCACATATTCTTTTTTTTCTTCTTCTTCTCCTTACACTCCTTTACAAATGTAAAGACCATTCTTAGCTCAGGGACTCTAGAAGACAGGCTACTGCCAGTCTCTGCTCTAAGGCTATGACAGGCCTGAAGGGCCTTATCTCCCAGTCTGCTAACCTGTCCATACCACTGCTACCGTGTAAGCAAGCCTTGAGTCCCAGAAACTGGGCTATGGTAAAAATTCATGCTATCACGTGCTTTCTATTGCCTCATATATGGATATATAGCCTAGTATATGAAGGGTTTTTTTCATGATTAGGTAAAGGAAATTGTAAATAAAAGTCCTCAGTTTTGACCACCATAGGTAAGGTAAATGAAGACTGTAGTTGATGTTTATTAACATTATAATATTACAAATAGTAGCAACTTTCATTTTTTTTGATTGCCTACTGCATGCCAGGTACTTGGCATACTTTAGCTCATTTCATCCTTCCAAGATACCTTCAAGGAAGGTTTTCCCCTCATTTTATCAATGGGACATCTGAAACTTAGATATTAGTTTGTTAGAATCACCTAGCTATATAGTAGCAGAGCTAAAAAAGGGATATAAGAAGGCCAGGTTTTACGGACAAGGAAATATTCTGCCTGGAGAAGAAGGTTCAACAAGCAACAAACCAGACAGCTACAGAAAGTTGTTAAAGCCTCTATCAAATATAACATGAATTCACCAACCTGGGCAGTAACTACTTTATCTCCACTGGTAGCACTTGCCAAGTCAAGAGAAGGCTGAGAATCCTTGACTGTATTCTCTGAAGCCATGTTCGTACTTAGGAGAGTATCAGATGTAATATTCTCTTTGGGAACTGCAATGACGATGATGATAATAATAATGATGATGATGATAATGGCAATAACTAGTATTTATATAGGACCTTATATAGAGCTTGAAAAGTGCTTTAACCTTTGTCTGATTCTTACAACAATCCCATGAGAAAGTGGTTTTATTACTCTCATTTTACATATGGAGAAACCAGGGCTCAAACAAGTTATTTCAATTCCTCAAAGCTATACAACTTATACACGAGGAGATCTACATCTTGAATTCAGATCTTAAGTCTCCAATGGTAACAGATTTGAAAGTTTGAAGTCTACTAAAATGTTCGAACACAGTAACTTACTACCAATATAAACATTTTCACTTTTTATTACTAAAATAACTTTTATAACTTGGTCATGGTCATCGATGTGGTTGTATACAGCATAAACTGAAACAAAACCAGAAAGTCAGTTTCAACTCCAAAATCTCTCCACAAAAAGTTATTTCTCAATTAAATACTTGCCGTCTAGATCAGGCGTTTTAAGGGCCTCAAACTCCAATTCACTTTTCTTTTTTCTTGGTGGTGGAGCAGGTCGAGATGGAGGCGGGGGCCTAGGAGGTGGGAAATTAGTTGGAGGGGGAGGGCGTGCTGGAACAGGCTTCTTTGTACTAGCCACAATGTCAGGTTCTGGAGTAAGCTGTCTTGGGGGTTTGGCGGGAGCCACTTCTTCCATGGCAGCAAAATCTTTAGTAGATGAAGAGTTTGAGGACACAGGTTCTAGAACATCACTTCCTTTGACTTCCATGGCTTCTTTGTTCAATACTTCTGTTTCAGTTTCAGGCACATTATGCTGCTCAGTTGAACTTATTTCAGTTAACTTAGTGATTTCATCTACTGACTTCTCATAGGTGTCATCAGAAGGAAAACATCTTTTTGATTCTAATTCAGTTTCTTCAATTGCATTCTGACTCTCTGCCTTTTTGGAATCTTCCTGTAGTACCTGATCTATGGCTAACAGTCCAGGTATATTGCTAAGATCTGTTCCAGCTACAAGAGAACTGCCAGTAGCCTGGTCAGAGTGTCCCTTTCCTTTGGAATCTGACGAGTCATCTTCCAGCTGTAGTACTTTCTGACTCTCCTCAATAATGCTTTCAATAATCTGATGAAAGGTTAAAAAGCAGTTTTTAAAAAATGAAGCTATTTACACGAACATAACAGCTAATCATTTACATAGTACTTACTATGTGCCAGGGAATGTTCTTAACACTTTACATTTTTAATCTTTACAATAACCATATGAGACAGCACTCTTAATATCATCATTACACAAATGAAGGAACAAAGATACAGAGGGATCAAGTGATTTGTCCAAGGACAAAGAGCTAGTAAGTGATAAGTTGGCAAAAATCCTGGGAGTTTGGTTCCAGAATCTGAACTCTTAACCATTATAATAGGGAATCTGTTAGTATGTATAATTACAAAAGTTCAACCAACCCTGTAAAATAAAGTTCAGACCTAAATTCACATTCAGACTCTTCATGTCATTGTTCATTTACATACTTATGTCAAGTTAGTTACAGTAATAACCTACTGCTTTGTAACCATGAGAATCAAAACCACCTAGCACAAGAATTCGAATTGTTTAGTTCTGAACTCAAGCCTAAAACAGAAAAAGCCAGCAGATGCAGGGAGATTAACATTCTTAAACAAACTACACCTAATACTCCACTATTCAGAGAAATGCTAGGACCGCGAAAAGAGTTCAAACACTCAGCTCACCTTGCCTTTTCCCTGTTTTCTTTCTTTTCTGTAGCTGAAAAATACAGATGGGATTTCTATATCTTCTACTAACATTTAGAAGAAAAGATATTTTCTACCTAGTACTGTCATTATTACCACATAAAATCTCCCAGTCCACTTATCTTTCCACCATGCCCAACCATGGATGACTTCTGCTTTCTCAATTCCTTGGCTCCAGAAAGTTAATAGAACGTGTCACACAGCCGTCCTGATCAGGCTTACCACAAATTCATGCTGACCTGAACTGGACATGACTGCTGCTCAGGGATACTCCTCCCTGATTTCCCAGCATAGTCCACAAAATGATTTTTCTCAACCTTCAAACCTTTAGCCTAGTCTCTCTTTTTTTAAGATTTAATTTATTTGGGGTGCCTGGGTGGCTCAGTCGTTAAGCGTCTGCCTTCGGCTCAGGTCGTGATCTCTGGGTCCTGGGATCGAGGCCCGCATCAGGCTCCCTGCTCAGTGGGAAGCCTGCTTCTCCCTCTCCCACTCCCCCTGCTTGTGTTCCCTCTCTCGCTGTGTGTCTCTCTGTCAAAGAAATAAATAAAATCTTAAAAAAAAAAGATTTAATTTATTTATCTGAGAGAGAGAGCATAAGCGGGAGGGAGGGGGGTGGGGGGAGTGGCAGAGGGAGAGGGAGAAGCAGGCTCCCCACTGAGCAGGGAGCCCGACATGGGGCTGGATCCCAGGACCACCTGAGTGGAAAACAGATGCTTAACCAACTGAGCCACCCAGGCACCCCTTATCTTAGTTTTAATCACACTTTTAGCACAGGAATATTAACTAGAATCCACCTACTTTGTCAACTCGGTGGTTACTGAGCACTGAGAACCTTAGTGATAACAGAAGCCAGTGGGTTTAAGAATGAGTAAGAGGTGACAACATAGAGACAGCCAGCACAATCAATGTTTTCAAAAAGCTTGGCCATAAATGGAAGAGGCCGCAAGAAAGTGATCCAGCATTTTTACAAGCTGAGGGGAAGGAGCCAATAGAAAGTAAGATAACAAAGTTCTGGAGAGGAAAAGAATTAGGCCAGTACACGTATTTTCTATTTAATCATCACACAGGCCTTGAGGCAGCTAGATTATCTCCCTTCTACAGAAACAAGAATCTGAGGTAAAGGCATTAAGAATTTTGTCCAAGAAAAAAAAAAAATTTTTTTTGTCCAAGGTCCCACAGCTAGTAAACTACAAAGTCAAAACTGAAATCCAGGTTTTTCTCAGAAATCCAGCATTTTGTATATTACACCATGCTACTTTGGACAGGGAAAAAAAATAATACTAAGTTCTCAGACTTGAAAAAGGCAAAAGATGAAAACAAATTTGCAGGTAAGGGAAGTGAGAGCAGATGAAAAGGAGTAAATACAGGCTTCTTAGTCTCTAATGTCTACATGCAGTCAGAAACAAGGTTATCTGCTGAAAGCAAGCAGGATACATGTGGGCACAGTGAGCATGAAGTGACTGTAAAGGTCCGAAATAATCACTATGCATAATGGAAAGGCTAATGCCAGAAGAGGGATTAAAATGAGGTTAAAAATCACAAGTCTTCCCCAATCCCTTATCCTTTCACTGAACTCCTATCAGTCTTACCATTCACTACAGTATGAACTATAATATAAACACAAAGTAGTATATAGGCTAGCTCTATATAAATGCTTTCTCCATAGCAGATAATTAGCTTTTGAAACACAAGGCCCATATTCTCTCCCTCTTGATATGCCCTCATAGCACCTACGTATAGTACCTAACCCTGTATTTTTTTTTTTTTCTGGGTTTCAGGAGGTAGCAAACAGGGAAAGACCAAGAAAACAGTGCGAATCAAGACCAACATAGAGATGAACATGCTAAAGCAACTGTTAGCTTCACATTGCCTCCCTGCTTCAAAAAACTCACTGATTTTCCAGTGACTGTAAAATAGAAACCAGATGTTTTAGTATGACATAAGAGGCATTTCCATAGTTTGGCCCTAACTTTGGACTCTAGTCTGATTTGCAACCATTCTGCCGCAAGAAATGCCTTTGGTTATGCCTTTCAACTCTCATCTTTGCCTGTCCAAATCTTACCCATTCATCAAGAACTAGCTCAGATGTTACTTCCTCCATGAGGTCTTCCCCCTTCCTATCCTTAAGCAGTAAGTCAAGTCTCCCTTTCTGTTCTTATAATAGTTTGTAAGTATATGAACACTTTACATTCAGTTTTGTGTTTAACTAATTTCCTCTACTAAAACATAAGCTCCTGGGGACAGGGACTGTGTCCTGCCTGGAGCAGTGTATATCCCCACAGGCTTTATCTCATTCATATGTGATACTTAAATCAACTGAAAAGACTAGAATTTAAAAAGTGAGACCTAGTCTTAAGCTTCAATCAATTGCTCCATAATGTTTACTATTTTTTCAGTTTCTAAAGTCTCCTTAAAAATCATTTTTAGCCACCATTACTTACCCTAAGAAAAATTTCTTAAAAAGGAAAAGAAAAACTCTAGTGGAAAAAATAGAAACATTTCAAGTTTTCAACAATAAAAATGGCTAGATGCATTGTAATATACTTGCCTGATAGAAACTGACACATCAAATGAAAACTGAGTATTGAAATTGTATAGAAATATGATGAAAACTAATAATGGTAAGAGGAAAAAGTAAAATATAGAATTCTATCTACACTATTATTAGTCAAAGAAAACCAAAACAAAACAAAAATGCATGCAAATGGGTGAGACCCAGAAAGGAATGCTGAAAAATTAAGACAGCTGTTTGTTACAGTGTAGAACTGTGGGCAACTTCTGATTTAAAATGAAAAAAAAAATGGTATTACTTTTGTTATCTTATTTATGCTGATACACAATACCATTTCTCCCCCAAAAATTCCTTCTGAGGGAAAAAAGTTGATCAATATTAAAATACAGAGTCCAGGGGCGCCTGGGTGGCTCAGTCGGTTAAGCGTTTGCCTTCAGCTCAGGTCATGATCCCAGAGTCCTGGGATCAAGTCCTGCATGGGGCTCCTTGCTCAGCAGGAAGCCTGCTTCTCGCTCTGCCTGCTCCTCCTTCCCGCTGGTGCTCACTCATTCACTCTTTCAAATAAATAAATAAAATCTTTTAAACACACACACACACACACACACACACACACACATATATATGTTGGGTTCAGCACTGGACTTTTTTTTTTTTTTTAAGATTTTATTTATTTATTTGTCAAAGAGGGAGAGAGAGAGAGCACAGAAGAGGGAGTGGCAGGCAGAGGGAGAAGCAGGCTCCCTGCCGAGCAAGGAGCCCGATGTGGGACCCGATCTGGGATCATGACCTGAGCCGAAAGCAGACGCTTAACCAGCTGAGCCACCCAGGCGTCCCTTGGCATCGGACTCTTGATTTTGGCCCAGATCATGATCTTAGGGTTGTGGAATGGGGCTCCACATTTGGCGTGGAGTCTGCTTGATTCTCTCTCCTCCTCCCCCCTCTTTCTCCCTCCCTAATAAAATAAAATAAAATAACACTTAAAATATGGAGTCCATTAAATTTATAAATTCTGTAAGGGTAGAACAATGGATCTTTTATCGAGGGCGATTTTGCCCAGCACTCCTCCCCAGACATTTGGTGATGTCTGTAAGACATTCTTAGTTGTCATGATAGGGTGCGGGTAGGGAGGAATCTATTGACATCTAGTGGGTAGAAGCCTGGGACGCTGCTAAATATCCTACAATGCACAGAAAAGTCTCTCCTTCCCTCCGCAACAAAAAAATTATTTAGCCCAAAGTGTCACTATTGAGAAACTCTGGGATAGAGAAAGTGTCATGTTGCTGGTCTCCAGAAACCCACTGGCTAGAACAGGGCCAAGGGCACAGAAAATACTCACAAGTAGTGTAACTGAATGAACACACAGCATCCTTTCTCCTTGGGTTTTATCCTGATACTGTCAACTACCCATTGTCAAAATTTTTATCTTGTGCTCAGTCTCTTCTAGTAAATCAAACTCTGAAGCTTTAAAGCATCAATTATTTAAAAGGTATCAAAGGCACTATCAGAGTAATGACTTCTTGTAACCTCTAACTCCTAAAGACATCAGAATTTGCTGCACTGAGCTTTTCAATACCTTTAACTCTTGGTAGTAACTTCAAGAATAGCTACAGCTTATTCTAATAAAAAAAAAGGCATAAAAAATAAAAATACATTATAAAACATTTTTTCAAAATACTGTTTCAAGGAACAATTATGGATTAGTTTGCTTATGAAATGACCTCTAAAAAGCCTGACGTGTCTTCAATCTCAAACTCAAGATTCAAGGAACATTTACTGAACATCACCAAGTACAAAGCACTATACTAAAAGAATATAGAAAATTTTTCACTTTAAATACATGCTATACATATATATGACATCTGTTAAACTAATGCTGACATTATATCTTACCAACCTTTTTAGACACATCTTGTTTCAATTCTTGTACAGGAGACTCATTTCCAACTTTGTGTGCAGTACTCTCAGTTTCCTATATTAAAAAGAAAAGAAAAAGAGATCAAATGATGACCAATCTTTTCTTTAAAATTGTTTAAGATGGGTACAAATTAGGGCGCCTGGGTGGCTCAGTTGGTTAAGCAACTGCCTTCGGCTCGGGTCATGATCCTGGAGTCCCGGGATCGAGTCCCACGTTGGGCTCCCTGCTCATCGGGGAGTCTGCTTCTCTCTCTGACCCTCCCCCCTCTCATGCTCTCTATCTCATTCTCTCTCTCAAATAAATAAATAAAATCTTTAAAAAAAAAATTAAAAAAAAAATAAGATGGGTACAAATTAGAAAACACAGCATTAATAAAGCAAAGGCCCATAAAGGGCTTAGATGTTTGTCTAAGGAAAGATGCCCAGATATTTTATGCAAAGTGGGACAATGTGATTTGTATAAGGTTACCAGTCAGCAATTTTCTATATTTCTACAGCAATAGGTTATTTTCTAAATGTGCTCATCTTTTTAACATTAAAAACTGTACAGGAAGATAAAAACTACCAAGTACTCTGTAGCTTAAAAAGATGAAGGATTTAAAGCAAAGGGTTGAATCAGAATTGCTATTTTTCCCAGAGTATTGCTCCATAAATATGCATAAATATAAAAGTACATAATGCAGAAAACCACATTCAGAGAATAGTTGTCTTAAAAATGCTACATGCTTTAGATGAAAGGAATCAAGACACCAGAAGTTAAAGTCCCCCAAACAGTAACAGAAGAAATTAAACCCACCAAAAATACATATATATCTACGTATACATTCATATACACATACGTACATATATATATATATTTGGGAGGTTAGAGAAGGTAGAAACGGATACGGCTTTTCTGCTGGAAAAAAAATTCTGGTAAAATAAGACAATTATACATTTGCAAATGTAAACATAGTATTCACCTCCATCCTAAATTGTCATTATGTTTACAGAAGTATAACAATTTGAATGCTAGTAATGATACTGAGAAAAAAAACTTTTCATAATTTTTGGTACACGTCACAGAGTTAAAGAAGGTCACAATAACCACTTTTGACAGATAAGCAACCTAAGGCACATAACGATGTGTGTTAAGTATCAAGGTAGCACTTATACAAATATTAGGATATGATCATGATAGGTGCTGTGATAAAATTACTCCAGATCAATATAATGCTGAAGACTTAATGTGCTAGAGAAATTTCTGTAGAACTTCCGATCTCTTCAAGCTGAAAAGTTGTTTCATGGAATTTTAAGTGTCAGGTAAAATCCAAACTCTACCACAACCCATGAGGGCCTATATCTTTGACATCTTCTATATTTCTCACCTCCCTTGTCCATCACAACCCCACAACCACACTTCGGCTAACTGGATGGTTCTTTACCATCCTTAGGGTGATAGCTCAAGTGTTATCACATTAGAAAAACCTTCCCTGACCACCTTAAAATAGCCTTACCTGCTTAACTGTCTATCACATTATCTGTTTCTTCATTGTACTATCTCCATCTGAAACGACTCTGTTTACTTGCTTATATTTTTGTCTCTTCCCTGCCCCACTAGAATGTAAGCTCCATGAGAGCAAGGGCTTTGTTCTATCTACCACTATGTACCCTGTACACCTAAAAGAGTGCCAGGCAAAAGTAATCATTTCTAAATGAATGTTGAATAATGCATGGCTCTGGCTTTTCTTCAGTAAATACACATATCTTAAGTTTATATATCTTTAATCAAATCCTGGTTTTAAACTAAAAGAAAAAGAACTCTAATCAAAACCAGTAAGTAGTAAGATAATCTTGACAAGATGAAGGAGAGAGAATAGTTGAAAGGCTGATGGTCATTAAGGACAGTTAATGCATATTAGAGAAACACCTTCAACTGTCTTACGAATTAACTATATTTATTCAATTATCCTCCAATAACTGTTCATTAGTAGGAAAATCAGAAGCACTATACAATATTAATTCCATGGGTATGTTCCCGAAATTAACCTAAGCAAAAATACACACTAGTAATTCCTGTACCTCAATTTAATTTGTTTGAATTAAGTACTTACAACCATCACAGATTAACATTCTCACACTGATCAAAACTGGAAGCAGTGGTTAGGCTTCTATTTTATTTAACTTTAACAAAACTCTCTTGGACTTTGAACCTTTGAAAGGTATCAACCTCTACAAGGTAAACTGTGGTTAAGTCACAAGCTTAATGGGGCGATATGGCACCTACCAGAGGATCTAATCTCTAGAGAAGTTAATCAGAAGGTTTCTTAGTAAAACCTGATTTAGTGCATATATAGTCATCTATGATTCTCTCTCAGTGATGTCTAAGGTCCAGGTCCTTCCCCTAGCACCCTGATCAGGCTGTGGAGGTAAAGCAATGGAAGCCAAGAATGTGCCTGCAAACAACGAACACCAACTCAGACTTCAGACACTCCTCATTTATTACCTCCTTTTGGAGATGGGCTGCCGCATTACTAAAGTACAGGGCCTACCAAATCCCAGCTTCCCACCATCAGGCCGTTTCTTTAACCCATGCCTATCACAACCTCAGAAATACACTTAAGAGGTATGGTAGCGGGGGGCGCCTGGGTGGCTCAGTCAGTTCAGCGTCTGCTTTCAGCTCAGGTCATAATCTCAGTGTCCTGGGATCGAGCTGCATTGGGCTCCCTGCTCAATGGGGAGTCTGCTTCTCCCTCACCCTCTGCCCTTCTCTTCCTCCCCCTCTCCCCACTGCTCATGCACTCTCTCTCTCAAATAAAATAAAACCTTTTTAAAAAAGAGAGATATGGTAGGATCATTCAATTTCTAGCACTTCACTCCACTGTTTCCCTCCATCTCTGTTGGATATTAGAGAGCTGCTTGTACCCTCTTCATAGTATTCAGTTCTACAATTTGAGCTTTTTAATTTTAATAAGCACATCCAACAAAAAAAATCATTTTCACAAATAATTTGTATAAAAGTAATCTACACTTGGGGCGCCTGGGTGGCTCAGTTGGTTAAGTATCTGCCTTCGGCTCAGGTCATGATCCCCGGGTCCACGGATCGAGTCCCGCATCCGGCTCCCTGCTCAGCAGAGAGTGTGCTTCTCCCTCTCCCTCGGCTGCTCCCCCTGCTTGTACTCTCTCTGTCAAATAAATAAATGAAATCTTCAAAAAAAAAAAAAAAAGTAATCTACACTCTAGGAAATTTTCATTATTATCTACTAAAGCTAAAAATTCAGTTATTAAAAAATTCAGGTCACTTCTAGTTTTTACTAGTGAGGAAGGGAAAGCTATTAACAGTGACTAAAGTGAAATTTTATGTATTTACTTATTTACTTTTTAAAGTTTATTTATTGTTTTTATTTTTTGGTAATCTCTACCCCCAACGTGGGGCTCAAACTCATGACTCTTAGATCAAATAAGAGTCGCATGCTCTTCCGACTGAAGCAGCCAGGTGCCCCAAAAGTGAAATTTTAAAAAACGTTTTAGAGATGTGACCCCTACTCTCTTTTGCTGAGAAGAGGAAAAGAAAAAACCACCAAGAAACAACTTTTAAATAGTGGTCACGTCCGTCCATTGATTCCTATCAACACAATCCCTTTGTCCAAGTCTCAAGTCTTGACATTCTAACTGCCTCTTAACAGCTCTCTCTGCACTTAGTCTTTCTTCCAAACTATCTCCCACCCTTCCACCACTTAGCTTAATTCCCCAGCAAAAAAACTCTGAAGAGCACAACTGCTAAGACATATAAAAATGGACTTTTAAAATGTCTTGCTTCATGGGATGCCTGGGTGGCTCAGTTGGTTAAGCATCTGCCTTCAGCTCAGGTCATGATCCCGGGGTCCTGGGATCGAGTCCAACATCGGGCTCCTTGCTCAGCGGGGAGCCTGTTTCTCTCCTCTGCCTGCCGCTCCCCCTGCTTGTGCATGCTCTCTCTCTCGCTCTCTCGCTCTGACAAATAAATAAATAAAATCTTTAAAAATAAATAAAATGTTTTGCTTCAAAATTTTAAAGCCCAGAGTTCTTTTTTTAAAGCTTTTATTTATTTATTTATAGGAAAGTGGGGGGCGGGGGGAGAGAGAGGGACAAGATGACTCCATGCAGAGCCTGTGGGGCTCAATCCCACGACCCTAAGATCATGACCTGAACAGAAACCGAGTGTCGGAAGCTTAACCGACTGAGCCACCCAGGTGTCCCAAAGCCCAGAGTTCTTAAGCTGACATTCGAGGTTCATCGAAATCTGGCCCCACTTTACTTTTCCATCATTTCACTGCTAAAACATTTACACAGGTCACACAAGTCTTTCAATGCTCCCAGCAAATTCTATACCTTTGCATATTAATGAGCTCATACTATTGCCTAACATACAATGCTTTCCGGATTTTTTTCTATCTGCCTATGCAGATCTCTCCCAATTTTCAAAGCCCAACACAAGTTCTACCTCTTCCCTGAAACTTTTCTCTGCTATTCCAGGTACCTACGCTCTCCTGTTGTTCTATCTCCCCCTTCCTCCTCCAAACTCCTTGGAGCACTTAAAGTCTATTCTGTTCTACAAACACCAGTATCTCATACACATCCCTCTTCTGTGAAACTGTAAAATCATAAAAACTCAGGACAATACCAAACTTTTCTTCGGATTGCTTAATATCAATAGATACGCTGTTATACATGATATGCACTCAATGGTCTGAGTACATAGTCTGAATACCATAGACTACTATTTAATAATAAAAAGGAATAAACCATTGATACATGCAACAATTTGGATCTCAATCCTTTGGGCCAGTCTCAAAAGGTCACACACTACATGACTGCATTTATAGGATATTCTCAAATGACAACATTACAGAAATGGAAAACAGCTTAGTGGCTGCCTGGGGTTAGGGATGATGTGAGGGAGGGGGTGGGTGTGACTTTATAAAAGGGTAGCACAAGGGAGACCTTTACGGTGATGAAAAAGATCTGCATCTTGTGGTGGTAGTTACACAAATACATATATGTAATAAACTGAAGCAAAACCATAAACTCATATTGTACCAATGTCAAATTTCTGGTTTTGATATTGTACTATAATTAAGATATAACCACTGAGTGAAATGGATGACGGAGACACGGGAGTTCTCTGTACTACGTTTCCAGCTTCTTGTAATCTGTAATTATTTCAAAATAAAAAGTAAAAAAGAACAATATCCAATTTTGTGTTTATTTACTAAATATGTATATTTTCTATCTAATTTTATTCAAGTTAAGCACAATCTATAGTTACTGAGATAAAATAAATTTCACAAATCTATTTTCTTGTAACCTATAAATATCTTAGAGCTAAGTGGCTTTTAAAACCTACAGGCATAAACAGCAATTGTCTCTGGATATGGGGACTGGGAGGTGGAGGATGAGGAACGAGAGGGAAGCTACATTTTCAACCATCTACTTTTTGTACTGAGCAAATTTTAACCATGTCCATGCATTATTTTTAAAAATTGTTTTTATCAAATAAATACGAGAACTTTTATAAAATACAAGGAATGAAGAATTATGATATAACCTTTCTTAAGCACTCAGTTTAAGAAAAAGAACATTACCATTAGCTTTCAATCTCTTGCATAGCCTTCTCCATTTTCATTACATTCTTTCTCCCTCAGAGATGACGGATACCTTGAATATTGTGTTTATTATTCCCTTGCTATTCTTTATAGTTTTACTGTGTTTCTATCTCTAAACAACATATTCTTTCATTTTTCATGTTTTTGAACTTAATATAAATGGAATCTTACTGTATGTATCTTACTGTGACTTTTCTCCTACTCAACACTTTGGTGCTGAAATTCATCTATGTCATTGCATATAACCAATTCACTCATACCTACTGCTATAGACTATGCCATAAGACCATACCACAACTTAACAAAGAGATCAGTATCCAATGTGTATAAATAGAAGGTAGGAACACTGGTACTAAAAAAAAAAATACAGCACGTTTGAGATTATACATACATTATATACAGATATACTCAAACATACACACAGTGTATACTCTATTTGATGTAAATAGTTCTGTTTGGTGAAATTCTTGGGACTTAAAATAGCTCTCATAGCATAATGTCTCAATACCAAACTCCTTTACTTGGAGCTAAGGCTGGGATTGATTTTTATATAGAGTGGATGACACCAAAGCATGTGCCCATACAAGTGTTTTGGTTAGTCCACATTTTTGTCATGCAAGTATTATTTTCTCAATTAACATACACATGTATTTTATAGTATTCTTCTATTCCAAAAATTACAAATTAGTGGAAATCTAAAAAAATTTACAGTCCCTTCCTTATAGCACAATATTTGTTATTTCTAGAGTACCCAATCACACCTAGTAAGATACAGGGACAATATTATTTAGCAAAAAATAAGTAACAGCAAAAGCAAGAAAATGAAGATTTACATAAAACAGTAAAATGAATGAGAAGTGTACACAACTTGTAGAAATATAACTCTCAGAAAACACAACTTACCTTTAATGTTGAAATCCCAACCTTTCCTGGAGACCTGTACAGAAATAAAAGGAAGGTGTTGAATAGTGGAAGCAAGAAGGGAAATATTTCTATACATTTATTAAAGAGAAGCCCACATTTAAAAAAAACATTTATATAGTTTGTGACTGAAAAGTCTTCTGTGCATATAGAAAGTGTAGAAAACATAAAAAAGTAGAGAAGAAAATACAAGTGACCCATAATCCTACAATCTAGAGATCTGAGTATGTACCTTTTGTCTTCCCAAATACTTATGATGTATACTATAATAAGCATCCTTGTAAATAAAATTTTGTGCTCTTCCATGATAAATTTCTTTTTTAAGATTTTTTTTTAAATTTATTTGACAGACAGAGATACAGTGAGAGAGGGAACACAAGCAGGGGGAGAAGCAGGAGAGGGAGAAGTAGGCTTCCCGCCGAGCAGAGAGCCCGATGCGGGGGCTCGATCCCAGAACCCTGGGATCATGACTTGAGCAAAAGGCAGACGCTTAACAACTGAGCCATCCAGGTGCCCCCATGATAAATTTCTTTAAAATAAATTTTAGGAGGGCGCCTGGGGGCTCAGTCGGTTAAGCTTCCAACTCTTGACTTCAGCTCAGGTCATGATCTCAGGTTCGAGATCGAGCCCCCAGTAGGGCTTCACATTGGGCGTGGAGTCTGCTTAAGATTCTCTCTCTCCCTCTCCCTTCGCCCCTCCCCTCCCAGGTCATGTGCACTCTCTCTCTAAAAATAAGTAAATCTTAAAACAAAAACCAAAACAAACAAAAAAACCCCAGTAGCTATATAAAATAGTGCCCACCATTTAATTGTATCACCTGGACAATATTACTTCATGTTAACAAAGGACAATTTCCAGAAATGAAAAATATATTCCCAATTATTTGACTTCCCTGGCAAACCTATACTGCTATGTAACAAAATCCTCTTTATCCAGAGGTAATTAGGGCCAACGCTATTCCGATTTTTAAAAAAGGAAAAAAGAGGGGTGCTTGGTTGGCTCAGTAGGTTAAGCCTCAGACTCTTGATTTTATCTCAGGGTGGTGAAATCAAGTCTTGCATTGGGTTCCACCCTCAGGGGGAGTCTGCCTCTCTCCTTCTCCCTGTCCCTCCCCCTGCTCATTCAAGCACCCTCTCTCGCAAATAAATAAATCTTAAAAAAAAAAAAAAAAAGCCACACAAAGGATGTCTAGAACAATATAAGTGCAATCAAAGCAAAAATAAAAACAAAACACCTTGAAGAGGCTTGAATTTCTATGTGGCACATATTCTGAATGCCAATTAGGGAAAAAAAAAAAATTACCTGCCTCAGAGGTGTAGCAGCAAGATGAAATAAGATTAAAAAAAACTTAAGCCCCATATGAGGTAAAGAAGGGAAGAAAAAGAAAATCTACCTTCCCCATGACCCTCACTTTGAGAAATCTGACCAGGTTTTTTTAGCTGTCAAAAAAAAAAAAACAGAATGGGGAGCCACATTTATCTGTTATGTAACAGATTTCATAAAGAACACTTTCTGACTGTTGATTCACAGGATCTAAATTACAGGCCAATTGTTGACACACATGGAAATATTCCAGATTGATTCTAACAGGACTTTACATATAGCCATGTACAAACTATAAAGAGTAATTTATTACTTCCTTTTGAGAGCCATGGGGACATAGTGAAAAGAGCAAGAGCTTTCAAGCATATGGGCCCTGCTTAAATAGTCTTTATACCATTTACTCTACATGTGACCTTGACCAAATCATTTAATTTCTCCAAGCCTCAATCTCCTCTGTAAAAAGGTAAAAGCACTCTACTTCACAGAACTTCTGTAAGGATTAAGTGAGAGCCATGGGCACGCAGAGTAAGTGGGAGTTTCTTCAGCAGCATTAAATTGCTTCATCGAAACTCAAAAATGATGAGCTTCAGCAAGTTTCTCCAAGATACTTTGGCAGTTTGTCAGCGGTGGGGAGCCTGAGACCAATTTCTGAACACAGAAAAGATACCCTACAGGTTATCAAACTCCAGCCCACTTACCAACAGGGAATGTGAAAAAAGTCAGATTATATTGAACTGGTGATTAAAATGGGATCTGGCTTACGTTCTGTGATGCCATTAAACAAAAAACTAATAACAAAAGACACTCATGTTTGACATATATTTTAAATGTTACGAAGTTGTTATGGTCTTGGTAGGCAGTAAAACGTTTCAGACTACTATACCTTCTTCTAGGCTAATCAAGCCTAAAATTGTCTTTACCAGGGTAGCCTGTAACACCAGAATTCTTTTGTGATTCATTTTTTGAACCATTTATAGAACATTGGCATCTATTAAAGTGAAAGCCCATTTGTAATTTGTGAAGTTGGCTAAAATGATTTGTATCATGTGCCAAGATGAGAAAAGAACAATTCGTTTCACCCTAAGAAACAGTAAATCATTATTTAGTATTCCCACAGGAAGTGTTCCTAATGGGGCATTGTAATAATAATAAAACAATGGCCATCATTTATTAAGCATGTGACCAAAACCTTGCTAAGACTTGACTTGTTTTAGCTTCTTTTGTCCTCACAACTTTCCTATGAGGTAGTTTTATTACCTTCCCTATTTTACACAACAGAACAATTGAGGCTTGGGTCAGATTAGATCATTTAAATTGCACTGTTAATAAATAGTAGGGCCAGAATTAGACCCCAGGCAGTCTGATGCTAAGAGTCCACTCTCTAAAATACTTTGCAATATTGCCTCCTTTCTGGGTAAGGTCTTAAAAGATAATGATTATGAAAATATCCTACCTAATCGGCGCTATGAATGAACACCAAAGTAAAGGCAATTAGTGCTGCTTCTTGGGTTGGACTAGATGGATTAAGTCAAAAGCTCTGAATCCTGATCTGCCTTTTACCACTACAATTAACACCTAATTGATTTGGCACTGCTAGGAAATAAAACAATGAAATGTTTTATATATAAAATTTCAAGAGAGATGAAGCTTCTCTTTTAGTGTCAAACTTCTGGAAGTATTTTAATTATTTTTTAATTTCCATTTCAAAAGCTTCTTGTAAGTAAATACATTATAGGCTAAGCCTTGCCATTTCAGTAATCTTTCCCTTGAAAATACCTTCTTAAACAAAAGATATAAAATTTTCCCTTTCTTACTGACTCAGAGTAATTATGCTCAAATATCACACTACATTTTAATATAGTAATGCCCTGGAGGGACATTTATTTGCAGGTAATTTATTTGTCTTCACACTACAGGACCCTAGGCTATCATGCTTGGAATGTCTGTTTTACAGTTTGAATCTCTTTCCTCAATTTAAGTGGTCATTTTAATTGGTTACTTCTTTTTTTTTTTTTTTAAAGATTTTATTTATTTATTTGAGAGAGAGAGAATGAGAGAGAGCACATGAGAGTGGGGAGGGTCAGAGGGAGAAGCAGACTCCCTGCCAAGCAGGGAGCCCGATGCGGGATTCGATCCAGGGACTCCAGGATCATGACCTGAGCCGAAGGCAGTCGCTTAACCAACTGAGCCACCCAGGCGCCCTAATTGGTTACTTCTTACAGTTGGCCATGTGCCCGTCTTTAAAAGCTTCTCTCCTCATCCCCTTCTAATTTTTTTTAAAGATTTCATTTATTTATTTGTTTGTTTGTTTGTTTGAGAGAGAGAGCGCGCACGCACACACGCGCCAGCCCAAGAACAGGGAGTGGCAGGCGGAGGGAGAGGGAGAAGCAGGTTCCCCTCGGAGCAGGAAGCCCAACACAAAGCTTGATCCCAGGACCCTGGGATCATGAGCTGAGCCCAAGGCAGATGCTTAACTGACTGAGCCACCCAGGCAGCCCATCCCCTTCTAATTTTTGCTTCTAATCTGCATTGAGCTGGGAAACCAGGTTTTCAAAAATGGAATAGTATGCTAAGGGAAGAATCCAGAGATTCTGAGTGAGGGTCTCCCCATGAGAAGTTTTGTACACGACTTTACTGTGGACTTTGTGGCACTGTTTTTGACTGGCCAGAGACTGTTTAAGTGATTATTTTTTATTTTCAGCTGTACTGGAGAATCCATTACCAAAGAAGTGGCTGCCAGGTAAGGGAGGGGTCCCTAATCTTTGGTATCCCTGGATAACAGCTCAACTCTTCTGTTTCTCAGTCTCTAACTTCAAAGTAGAGAGAATAACATTATACTATTTCAGGGTGATTATGTGCTTAAAGGAAACAACTATTCATGTTCAAGTTTGGGGACAGGAGAAATGAGTGTCTAGAGATCAAGAAAATTAAATTCTACTCTAAGTTTTCCCAACAAACTAAGCTGCATGACCCAACAAACTAAGCCCCTTTTAAGCAGGAGTTTTTTAGAGTTCCTGTAATTTTAGGAAATTTTAAGACCCTTCATTAGTTCAGGAGTTGAAGATGTTAATTTATACCATGATTAATGATCTAAATTTTATACTCTGATTTCCCTTAAACTTGAGATATACTGTAGGAAACACTGACATAATCTAACACACACATATCCAGAAATGTCCAGTATTACTTTGATGCATCTAGTTAACTAGAAAAATATTCCTTCAAAATTTCTACAGATACTAAATATTATAAATTAGATTCTTTCTTTTTACAGGTTAAGGTCAGTAATTTTTTCCCAGAAAAAGTCTAAATGCCTACATAAAATAACTTTCACTGTACTCCACACAAGTGAAATCTTTAAGAACTTCTGAAGTGGGGCGCCTGGCTGACTTGGCTAGTAGAGCAAAGGACTCAATCTCAGGGTCCTGAGTCCAAGACCCACATTGGGTATGGAGCCTGCTTTAAAAAATCAACAAAACCCTCCGAAGTAACAGGTAGACATATTTAAGTATTGGTGGTATACCCCACTTAAATAAAACCTAACCAAAATGAGAGCTTCAAAAGTTCATTTTTTCATTTGAAAAATTTTATCATAGGGTATTTTTTAAAATTTTTTTCAAATATATTATTTACTTTTGACAGAGAGAGCACAAGTAGGCAGAGTGGCAGGCAGAGGGAGAGAGAGCAGCAGGCTCCCCGCTGAGCAGAGGGCCTGATGCAGGGCTCAATCCCAGGACCCTGGGATCATGACCTGAGCCGAAGGCAGATGCTTAACCAACTGAGCCACCCAGGCTCCCCAGTAGGGTATTTTTAAATGAAATATTTTCAACACATTTAAATATCTGATTGACAAAGCTTAATTTAAATAATCAATGTGCAAAAAATAATAAATGTGCTCCTTACGAAATTGAACAAAAATATAATTAAAAGCTCAACTTCCTTGATTACCTAATAGCATAAGAAAAACTTCCAACATACTAATACTAGTTTCAAACACAGAAAATCTTTGATTTTGCAAGTTTCTGAAATTGAAGACAATATACCAATGGCACTATTAAATTTAAACAGGAAAAACAAGCAATTTCTAAGACAGCTTCATAATAAAGTCTGCTGTAAAAAAAAGTATTGGTATTCTACTAAAAAAAAAACCCCACAGGGCTTACAGATCAAACATTAAAATTATTTTTACTGTGCTGCCACTTAGGTTTTGAATATAAATGCAATTTTCAAACTAGTGCTTCAGTAACTATCAATACAGATAGAATATCTTAGTTCATTTTTTTTTTTTAGATTTTATTTGAGAGAGAGTGAGATCACAGAGGGAGAGGAGGAAGGAGAAGCAGACTCACTGCTGAGCAGGGAGCCCAATGCCGGGCTCGATCCTAGGACCTCGGGATCATGACCTGAGCCGAAGGCAGATGCTTAATGTAATGAGCCACCCAGGTGCCCCTCATCATATCCTGTTTTGTATTAGAAAGTTATTTTCATGTACTCGCTATGTTGAGTTTATACTAACAAAGTTCATGTTTGAATATAAAATAATGTGTGACAGATGCTTTCTCAAAGTCCCTATCCATTTAGCATTTTAATTATAGTTTTCCTTTTGCAGCTAGGGCATTTGTGTTTAGAACAATTCATTTTAATGTCTGCACAATATTATTTTTTTAATTCACATGGCTTCAAAACATTGCTTTGTTATTGTGCAAGACAGTATAGGAATTATTTTTCTTTTATAAACTTTGACTTGATCCAGCGATAGCCTTTACATACCTACAGCACAATTTCATTAGAATAATAAGGTCACTACTCCCTGGTAGGTGCCCAGTCACTAGACTTGGATCCAATGATAATAACTGCAACTTACTTAAAAATTGCTCACCAAGTTTCCATAGGAAGCACAATGTCCAATCCTTTATAAGCTCTGACATAATAATACTGCATTCAACACAATTTCAGTGAAAGCTTAACAAATACGCAAGCAACACGAAGCTGTATTAACCCTCTTAGATAGCTTGACTTTGGAACTTGCTAAACCTGACTCTCTAGTAATTTCAAGAACAGTACTCATTTAACTTTGGAAAAACAAAATCAATCTTACAGAAAATGCACAGCAGTAGGCTATTTTTTTAAAAGATTTTATTTATTTATTTGAGAGAGAGAATGAGATAGAGAGAGCATGAGGGGGGTAGGGTCAGAGGGAGAAGCAGACTCCCTGCTGAGCAGGGAGCCCAATGCGGGACTTGATTCCAGGACTCCAGGATCATGACCTGAGCCGAAGGCAGTTGCTTAACCAACTGAGCCACCCAGGCGCCCCAGTAGGCTATTTTTAAGAGATGTGGATGCACCATAACTGTGGATTTTCTGTCACAGGTGACAGAAGTGAGTATACCTATCTATTGATGTTACCTAGTGTTAAAGAAATTTACAGTAATTCTTTTCAAAATCCTAAAAGGTAAACAGAACAAAACCAAACCCCCAAATCCTAAAAGGATTTTTTAAAAATCACTCAAAAGGGAAGAATAATTTTTTTAAAAGATTTTATTTGAAAGAGAGAGAGTGCATGTTGGTGAGCTAGCAGGGGTTGGAGCATAGGAAGAGGGAGAAGCAGACTCCCCACTGAGCATGGAGCCCAACGTGGGGCTAGATATCCCAACCCTGGTATCATGACCTGAGCCAAAATCAGATGCTTAGCCAACTGAGCCACCCATGTACCATGGGAAAAATAATTTTTTTTAAGTGTTTGAAGGAAGCTTAAGAACCATTTAGACCAATGATTTCATTTCACATGTGAGGAAAATGAGGCTAAAGAAGGTGACATTAATCCATTTATTTAACATTTACATACTGCTTACCATATACGAGCACAGTGCTAAGCACTGGGTGTAAAACAGTGAACAAAGCCAACATGATCCCGACCCTCCCAGAGCTTAAGCTAAGATCAAAGGCCCGGTTAGGACTAGGACACGAGTCTCTTGGCCGATTCTAACAACCCATGCAGCCTGTGAACTTACCCTAATAATTCTAAAAACGCTTCATGGTTTCACATGGGTATGTAGCCAATCAAGTAAAACTGGCCACTTATTAAAGCCTTGATAATCCAAAGGATCACCACAAATTGCCCAGGGAAGACCTGGGGGGCCCAGAGACTGAAAGGGCACCATGACATCAATTTGGAAGTAGAAGGGCTAGAAGTTTAGCTACATAGTAAAATAACATAAACTGGAATCAGGAGATATGAGTTTTAGTCCTGAATCTGCTAGTAACAATGAATGTGACCATAAAAATACATTTTGGGGGAGTTTTTCCAACTTTTAATTGTGGCCATTTCAAATGTATACAAAACTGGGAGAATATCATGAACCCACATGTACAACATATTGACCATGTTCAATAATGATATCAATACTCCCCCACACCCCTGCCAGATTATTTTGAAGCAAATCCCAGCAATTGTTTTATTTTTACCCATAAATATGTTACGTATCTAAAAAAGACTTCTACTTAAAACATAACCAGGGTGCCTGGGTGGTTCAGATGGTTGAGCATCTGCCTTCAGCTCAGGTCATGATCTCCAGGTGCTGGGATCGAGCCCCATGTGGAGCCCCATATCAGGTTCCCAGCTCAGCGGGGAGTCTGCTTCTCCCTTTCCCTCTGCCTCTCCCCCTGCTTGTGCTCTGTCTCTGTCTCAAACGAATAAATAAAAAATCTAAAATATATATATATATAAAACATAACCACAATACTATTATCAAATTTAACAATACCCTATTATACACAGTCACAAATTCATATTGCCCAGATTGTCTCAATTACTTTTTACAGCTGGTTCCTTTCAATTAATATCCAGATAAGGTCCATGTGTTATAATCGGTTGATATGTCTCTCTCAATCAGTAGGTTCCCCTCCAATCTCTTATTTCTTGCAGTTCGTGTATTGAAGAAATAGGTTATTCATCCTGAAGAGGATTTTTAGGGCAGTGAAACTACTCTTTATGATACTATAATGAGGGGTACATGTCATTCATTTGTCCAAACCCATAGAATGTCCAACACCAAGAGTGAACCCTCAGGTAAACTATGGACTTTGGGTGATAATGATGTGTCAGTGTAGACTCATCAATTGTAACAAGTGTACCACTCTGGTGAGGGATGCTAATAATGTGGGAGGATATGCATGTGTGAGTGGGAGGAGGTAAATGGGGAATCTCTGTACCTTCCTCTCAATTTTGCTGCAAACCTATAACTGCTCAAAAAAAACAAAATTGTCTTAAAAAACCAACCAAACAACAACAAAAGAAACTAGGTTGTTCATCCTGTAGAAATTCTCATGGCCTGAATTTTGGTGATTGCAACTCCACAATGCCATATCATAAAAAATATTTTAAAGGAAAACATGCAGAAGAAATTGGAGGGATGGGGGCGCCTGGGTGGCTCAGTCATTAAGCGTCTGCCTCGGCTCAGGTCATGATCCTGGAGTCCCAGGATCGAGACCGCATTGGGCTCCCTGCTCAGCAGGGAGTCTGCTTCTCCCTCTGACCCTCCCCCCTCTCATGCTCTCTATCTCATTCTCTCTCTCAAATAAATAAATAAAATCTTTAAAAAAAAAATTTAAAAAAAAAATTTAGAAATTGGAGGGATGGAATGGGCACATACCCAAAGAAAACTGCAAAAACCTATAAGAACAATATCACAAAGACTAGTGCTCAGAATGTGCTAGGATTTAAAAAAAAATCAGACACAGATTTTCTTTAATTTATATTCACAAGAACAACAAAAGGTACAGGTCTGCTTATATGTATAGACAAATAGTATAATGTAAAAGGCTGCCTCGAGGGGCGC
The DNA here is from genome assembly GCF_011800145.1 of Mirounga leonina. NCBI lineage: Eukaryota > Metazoa > Chordata > Mammalia > Carnivora > Phocidae > Mirounga > Mirounga leonina. Next base: position 10,063,464 of record NW_023270175.1, on the reverse strand, counting down.
CTGGGTGGCTCAGTCGTTAAGCGTCTGCCTTCGGCTCAGATCATGATCCCAGGGTTCTGGGATCGAGCCCCACATCGGGCTCCCTGCTCTGCGGGAAGCCTGCTTCTCCCTCTTCCACTCCCCCTGCTTGTGTTCCCTCTCTCGCTGTGTCTCTCTCTGTCAAATAAATAAATAAATCTTTAAAAAAAAAAAAAAAAAAGGCTGCCTCGATTCTTTTTTTTTCCCCAATTAAGATTACTGATCGTCAAACTAGAAAAGGAAAACCAAATTGTAGAATGAGGAAACTGAATCCCAAAGCATTCAAGGAGGTAAAAAAAGTACCTAGATAATCTAAATGAGTTCAGTTCTCTTGTCCAAGACAAATTATACCCCAGCATACCCTGAGAATTTATACAGCTTACTCCCTTATCTAAAACCTTTAAAGAATCAGAGTCTGGAAGAATAAAATGAGAAAACACTCGATAGTCAACACTGGAAAGCAGGTAAATGTTAAAAACTATAAGCAGATTCAATCCTAAGCAAAATTCTTAAGCACATTGTTAAATGGTTTAAGGGCCCTAGGTGTGGGTAAAAGATAATCATTAATAGTCAGTAAGCATTCACAGAAAGCCTATCATATGAGATTAACCTAATTTCCTTTTCTGATAGGGTTACTGGCCTGGAATATAAAGGGAATACTGTACACATGCAAAAAAAATCTGGATTTAAGCAGTAAATTTTGTAATACTCACACAATATCCTTTTTTAAAAAAAAGATTTTATTTTTGGGGCGCCTGGGTGGTTCAGTTGGTTAAGCGACTGCCTTCGGCTCAGGTCATGATCCTGGAGTCCCTGGATCAAGTCCCGCATCGGGCTCCCTGCTCGGCAGGGAGCCTGCTTCTCCCTCTGACCCTCCCCCCTCTCATGTGCTCTCTCTCTCATTCTCTCTGTCTCAAATAAATAAATAAAATCTTTTTAAAAAAAAGATTTTATTTTTAAGTAATCTCTCTATACCCAATGTGGGGCTCAAACCCACAACCCTGAGATCAAAAGTCACATGCTTGACCAACTGAACAAGCCATGATATCCTTGTAGACAACAAAGAGATGTAGGCTAGAATATACTTATTAGGTAGGTTTGTAACTGGTTGAACATTACTCAAAGTATGCTGATTAATGGATCAATGAAAAACCATAAGGAACTATTAAATAATTTCTCCTGCGCTCTATCCTTCTTTTTTTTTTTTAAGATTTTTTTAAAAAATAATCTTTACACCCAACGTGTGGCTTGAACTTACAACCCCGAGATCAAGGGTCTCATGCTCTACCGACTGAACCAGCCAGGCGCCCCTATTCTACTTATTCGTATTAACGTCTTGAATATGGACACTGATGGCATATCTACCAAATTTGCAGACAACAGAAAGTGGGAGGGATAGGGAATATACTAGCTGACAAGACCCAAAAATATTTTAACACGTTAGAACAATAAGCCAAATCTTAACAGAATGCAATGTAGTAGGGATAATGGTAAAATACATGATTGGGGAGACATGACTTAACAACAAACCAGGTAAAAATATTTATTTTTGTTGATTGCTTAGACTCAGTAAAGGCTGTGATATGGCTGTCGAAAAAGTTAGTGTAATCTTAGGCTGAGTTAACAGAACTATTATGCCCAGGGCAAGGGGAGTGGTAAATTCTGATCTACTTCACACTGATAAGAGTATTGTGTACCAGGGATGCCTGGGTGGCTCAGTCAGTTAAGTGTCCAACTCTTGATTTCAGCTCAGGTCACAATCTTAGGGTCATGAGATGGAGCCCGGCGTCAGGCTCTGCACTAAGTGGGGAGTCTGTTTGAGATTCTCTCTCCCTCTCCCTCTGCCCCCCGCACCCCGCTCTCTCTCTCTGTAAAAAATATAAATAAGAATATTGTGTACCACTGGGATACCACATTTTAAGAGAAGCACTGATGAAACAGAACATATCTGAAAAAGAGAAACCAATTTAGTGAATGTTCTAGAAACCAAGTAGAATGATATATAGAACTAAGGATGCTAACCCGGAGAAGATAAGGAAGAAATGAATGCCTCTTTACTTTTTGGATTTGGGATTTATTTTGGAAAGTACAGGAAGTGAAACTTTGCATATAGTCTAATTTTCTCATTGAACATATTTTAATTTCCAAACTGTTACTTTATATTTGATATGTACAAAAAAAGTATATGTAGCATATGCATGTAATTATGAAGCATAACAAATAAAATGAACAGTGATTCACCATGTCACCTGAGAATGAGAATAGCATCAAGACCAGTACGGCTACTGTGTTGCTCTATTCCATCTGCTGCCTTCCCCTTAGAGGAAACCACTAGCCCAGATTTGATTTATTGTTCCCTTACTTTATTATTTAAAAATGTAAGGTATCGGGGCATCTGAGTGGCTCAGTCAGTGAAGTGTCTGCCTTCGGCTCAGGTCATGATCCCAGGGTCCTGGGATCGAGCCCTGCATGGGGCTCCCTGCTCAGTGGGAAGCCTGCTTCTCCCTCTCCCTCTGCCTGCTGCCCTGCCTACTTGTGATCCCTAAATAAAATCTTTAAAAAAAAAAAAATGCAAGGTATCCCTAAACAATACATTGTTAAGTTTCTGAGCTTTTTCACTGATGCACAAAGAAAAAGTGTTGGACTCTAAAATAAACATTGCACTAAAATAAAAATTTTAATATTCCTGTCAGAGTAAAGGCTACCTTTATCATTGCACACTCTAGTTGTATTTAAATCTCACAACTGTGCCCATAACCACCAGTTCTCCCCCACCTAGGGCTGCCAGACTTAGCAACTACAAATATAGGCTGTCCAGTTAAATTCCAATTTCAGATAAACAACAAATACATTTTCAGTACGTTTATCTAAAATTGGAATTTCACTGGCAGTCCTTTATTTTATCTGGCAACTCTACCCCACACCCAAGTTAATTAAGTGGACAATTAATCCTATGATCTGTTAGTGTGTGATAAAGGGAAAAAGTGGGAGGAATTGAATGGCCAATATCATTGCATAAATATTCATCTAAGTATTCAATAATGTTCACTGACCAGAAAAAAAAAAATTTGTGCATCTGTGAATTCAGTCAAAGCTTTCCCAGACAGTGCATTTAGTGTACATGCCCAAATGCAAATACTACTGTACATATGCAGTTAAGTACATTTTTCAAAAGCGCTCAGTGAAGAGTAGGAAGGTATATTAATCGCTTAATTATTTTGGCTTAGATTGTCCCCTCACAAAAAAAAACAAAAACAAGATGGCTACTGTAACAAATTGACAAAATCTCTAGATACGTAAATTGACTTATAACCATTATTTAAAGCTTTTATATCATTTTGAAGCTGTCCTCAGTCAACATGTTCAAAATGAGGTTAACCTATATAGGTCAAATAAACATCAATAGCCAACTTTCTAGATCAATATCAATTAAAATTATGTTGTCATTATGGGGCACCTGGGTGGCTCAGTCATTAAGCATCTGCCTTCAGCTCAGGTCATGATCCCAGGGTCCTGGGATCAAGCCCCGCATCGGGCTCCCTGCTCCACAGGAAGCCTGCTTCTCCCTTACCCACTCCCCCTGCTTGTGTTCCCTCTCTCGCTGTGTCTCTCTCTGTCAAAAAAATAAAATCTTTTAAAAAAATTATGTTGTCATTAAAAAGGGATTCAAGTGGCACCTAGATGGCTAAGTAGGTGGAACATGTGACTCTTGATCTTGGGGTTGTGAGTTTGAGCCCCACACTGGGTACAGACATTACTTTAAAAAACTAAAACCTTTAAAAATAAATAAGGGGTGCCTGAGTGGCTCAGTTGGTTAAGCATCCGATTCTTGATTTTGGCTCAGGTCATGATCTCAGGGTTGTGAGATCAAGCCCTGCTTGGGCTCTGTGCTGGGCATGGAGCCTGCTTAAGATTCTTTCTCTCGGGGTGCCTGGGTGGCTCAGTCGGTTAGGCATCTGCCCTCAGCTTGGGTCATGATCCTGGAGTCCTGGGATTGAACCCCAAGTTGGGCTCCCGGCTCGGTGCAGAGCTTGCTTCTCCCTCTGCCCTTCCCCCTGCTTGTGTTCCCTCTCTCTTTCACTCTCTCCACTCTCTCTCTCAAATAAATAAATAAAATCTTTAAAAAAGATTCTCTCTCCCTTTCCCTCTGCCCCTCCCCCATTCCTGCTCGTGTGCCAAATAAATAAATAAATAAATAAAAAGGGATTCAATTACTATATATATAAAACCTTTTCAGGACACTCTTCATTTTATAAAAAGGATACTAGAAATATTTCAGATACATTATTTGTCAACCAAAAAACTAATGAGTCTTCTGCAATATGAAGGATTGCTTCCCAAGTCTGTCATTACATAATCTCAAAATCCTTCCACAACCAGAAGCACTAATAGCTCCTAGATTTGAATGGCAATCAATACAAGTGTGTATTAAGAACCTTTATAGATTAAATTCCCCAAATAGAAGCTAGTTGCATGCACTGTTTTGCCTGGCTTACTGCAAAACCCACATTTTGAAATCAGGTATTGACATGTCTGACTATAGGTAGGAGTCTTGGTTTTTCAGAGCTTCAGCAAGTGGTTTCTCTCCAGGCAATCACTGGATCACCTTTTCCAATTGTTTTTTTAAAGATTTTATTTATTTATTTATTTAGATTTTATTTTTTGACAGAGAAAGAGTGAGAGAAAGAACACAAGCAGGGGGAGTGGGAGAGGGAGAAGCAGGCCCCGCGCCAAGCAGGGAGCCCGATGCGGGGCTTGATCCCAGGATCCCAGGATCACGACCTCAGCCGAAGGCAGACGCTTAACCACTGAGCCACCCAGGCGCCCCACCTTTTCCAATTTTAAAGTTAAATCTTCATCACTCATGTGCTATGGCTTTAGGGTAATCAGGCCTTAAAATCATGGTGGAAGCGCTTAAGTCTGCTTTTGAAAAGAACACTGCATTTCTGTGGTTTCAAAGAGCCAGATCCCTTAAACCACCCCACCTCTAGTTTCTCACCCTTTAGCTAAAGACAGATCCTTCTGCCTTTTGGGCTTGGTGTTTCTTTACCTCTTACCTGAGAGTTATCTGAAAAGCAAACAAACACAATCTGTAAGCCTTCTGAGAATAGGGAGGAAAGAGAGTGCAAACTAAACTTATATTTGCCACCTGCTTCATAGTCAACTAAACAACTAGGAACTCAAAGACCCCCCTCCTAAAATACACACAAAAAAATATTAAGAGCAATCTCACACTTAACATTCACATTTCCAGACTTTATACTATACTGGATGAAAAGAATATACCAAAACAATTTGGCAACATGAAAAATGGACGAACAAAGTCTTCTTTTTCTGTCAGTAAGAGGACGTACCTTTTTCTAGGCTCTGAGAAAAAAAAAAAAAGGTGGTTGGCTCTGAAGAAGCCTCTTGTCAGGTTGCAAAATTCCTGACAGACTCCTAAAGAGGTAAGAAGGAGCAATGACATGGAAGGAGGAGTATAGAGTGAGTCAGGTGGAATAAAGCTGGGAAAACATTTTTCTTACAGGAAGGTGACTACCAAGGGCTTAACAGAGAATTACCTATAGCTTGATTTTGTTTTTATCCTCCTCTTCTTCTGGCCTTTGCCATCAGGAAAATATAAAAGTAAAATGAGCTTAAGCAGTTTGTCAGGGAACTGAATCAAGCAGAACAAAGAACAGCTTGCCTGTACAAAAGAAGGTGCTGGGATTCTAAGGTCCTTGAGGTGAATAGGATATGAGCATAGATAAGGGATATCTTATCTATGGGGATAATGCCAAGTCATTAAAGTAAGCAGGTAATTAAAGAGTTTTTATTTCTAAAGCCCAGTAAGCTGAAACAGGAAGATCTGATGGTAAACTAAGACCAACACGCAAATGGATAGGTCTAAATTAGGAATCAGAGGGGTTCTGGTGATCAGAAAACCCTGACATGAAGATTTTCTCCCCACTTAGGTCAGGCAGAAAAATAACATCAAACACAAAGTCAAAAACAAAAACAAAAAAACCCCAGGGTTGAACAAAAATTGAAAGTAGTTCAAATTTAGATAAGATACTGTTTTATCTTTTAAATCTTGCTCTATAAATAAAATCTTAAAAAAAAAAAGGCGGGGGGGGGGTGGCGCCTGGGTGGCTCAGTTGGTTAAGCATCTGTTTTCGGCTCAGGTCATGATCCCAGGATCCTGGGATGGAGTCCCACAACAGGCTCCCTGCTTAACGGGGTGTCTGCTTCTCCCTCTGCCCCTCTCTACCGCTTGTGCTCTCTCTCAAAAATAAATATTTTTTAAAAATTAAAAATAAATCTTGCTCTAAGTGTATTGTTTTTAAAATTTGATATGCAATTCATTAGAATTGAAGTGTATATACTGATTTTATTACATTCTTTTAAGATTTTATTTATTTGAAAGAGAGAGCACGCATGCAAGCACGCTCCGGGAGGAGCAGAGAGAGAGGAACAAGCTGATTCCACGTTGAGTGTGGAGCCTGATGCGGGGCCCAATCCTACTACCCTGAGATCATGACCCAAGCCAAAATCAAGAGTCAGGCATCCAACCTACTGAGCCACCCAGGTGCCCCAGGTACATTCTTATGGTAAGTTTTACTAATCATATATGAAGCAATAAAATCACCCATAGAAAGTGGTAAGTCAGGGGTGCCTGGGTGGCTCAGTCGTTAAGCATCTGCCTTTGGCTCAGATCATGATCCCAGGGTCCTGGGATCGAGCCCTGCATCAGGCTCCCTGCTCTGCGGGAAGCCTGCTTCTCCCTCTCCCACTCCCCCTGCTTGTGTTCCCTCTCTCGCTGTGGGTCTCTCTCTGTCAAATAAATAAATAAAATCTTAAAAAAAAAAAAGAAAGTGGTAAGTCAAATAACACCTTCAACTAATAACAGTACTCAAAGAAATGAGATCTAAGAGAAAATCATTTGCTGGCCTTTCAAAATCAAATCATTTGTAAAAATCAATCAATCAAATCATCTGTGACAGCACCACACCCATTCTCACAACTCTATTTTAAGTTGGCTGGTACCAAAAGTGACAATCCCAACTAAACCTGAAAAGTCTAGGAATAGCACGACAAAAAGTGTTAGGCAATCACAAATGAGTCTTATTTTCCTAGTATAACCCATAATGTCATGTTTTAACTAAGCAGTTGAAAATAGGACTCATTCATATTTCCCTAGATACATGGCAATGCTGATTTATTAACAAGATTAACAAAAAGCCAAGAATATAGTTATAACTATCAAATAGGGAATTAACTGAATCCTCAAGATGTGAATTACTACTTCGATTACTCTTTGAAAGGCCATTTTAAGTTTTAAATACTATGAAAGCCAAGAAGTAGAATATATCTAAAATACCTAATAACTATTTTATCCATGATATTAATGGGAATAGATGAAGAAAATTTGGCACAATAGCTCTGTTTTTTGAAAGTAGGTTTTGTGGCAATATTTACAAATAATCTGCAATAAAATCAAAGAAAACTTCATAAAGAAATATAATTCTAGTCACATATAAAGTAATTACAAACAAAGTAGATCCTTAAGCAAGGATGTGTATTTTGTCTAAAATGATAACCGGATTTTTCAAAACTCATTTACATAATTCATGTAGTTTTATGCCATATTCCTGAGAGAACATCTTGATAATCTATTTAGTGACAAAAATAACAGAAAAATATATCCGTTCCCTGGGCCTACTCAAGAATTCTAAACTAAAAACATTCTCTTTTGCATATTTACAGACTTTCAATAAATACCCACATTAAAACAATAACTCCAGGAGAGGGCATCTATCTCACAATGCCCCAATTTGTCAAAGTGGGTTAGATAAAAGTCACGTCTCTTAATGATTTAAAGTAATTTTTAGTAAAATCATAAACAGGTAACTAAATTTATGACTTCCCTAGTCAATACTAATGCAATCATGCTAAATCACTTTGTAACTTACTTTTTAAAAAGTAAACAAACAACAGGTTGGTCTACAGGCCATATTAGAAGCTTTAGTAAGTTAATGTGCTAATATGATTTTGCAAGTTATCTAAAACATCCAATGGTGTACTAATCTTAAAAAGTAAATGCCAGGGGCGCCTCTCTGGCTCCATCGGTGGAGCATGCGACTCTTGATCCTGGGTTCTGAGTTCAAGTCCCATGTTGGGCAGAGAGCTTACTTTAAAAAAAAAGGAGGGGGGCGGCGCCTGGGTGGCTCAGTCATTAACCGTCTGCCTTCCGCTCAGGTCATGATTGCAGGGTCCTGGGATCGAGTCCCACATCGGGCTCCCTGCTCAGCCAGGAGCCTGCTTCTCCCTCTCCCACTCCCCCTGCTTGTGTTCCCTCTCTATCTGTCTCTCTCTCTGGTCAAATAAATAAAATCTTTAAAAAAGAAAAAAAAAGTAAATGCCAATAACTTCTAAGGTCATCCTATATAAAAATTAGAGCTTTAAAGAATCTGTCACAACCCCCCCTTAAAAAAATTTTTTTATTTTTAAAGATTTTATTCATTCATTTGACACAGAGAGACAGCAAGAGAGGGAACACAAGCAGGGGGAGTAGGAGAGGGAGAAACAGGCCTCCTACTGAGCAGGGAGCCCGATGTGGGCTGATCCCAGGACTCTGGGATCATGACCTGAGCGGAAGGCAGATGCTCAACGACTGTGCCACCCAGGCACCTCTAAAAATTTTTACATAAATCAATTCTATGATCAGTGAACTGATTATTCAGACTTTGAGATTCTTTACTTTTCTGAGTTTACTGCTCACTACCAAAGATGGGCAGAAGAACAAAAATCAAACCAAACCATTTATTTTGTTTTTAAGTTTTTTTTTAATTTACTGCTATCTGTGACAAAAGGCTTGATGGGAAAGGAGGTTGTAAACTAATGACTGAACTAAGGTTTTGGTGGAACTGATAGCTTTTAATTATTCATGTTCTCCTTCCATATCATGAATAATAGAAAAATGAGTATATTTCAGTACATTTAATATTAAGCATTTTATTTTATAAATTTGATTACTGTGCTTTATGTATTTGAATTTCTACTTCTGCATTCTTTAATGAAACATGTGTTAAAGACTTGATAATACTTTAGAAAAATCTCAAATTACCTAGAATGCTTACCCACATAAAACATTCTGAGTGGCAAGTGTATTATTTATTATAAAAAAGGTTATTCAATCTTATTTAGATCTTAAATAGTAATTACTGATAATGTTATTTTTCTAATTACTTAGCTACGAGGAATGCATTTTTCCCATTAATTTGACAGCCCACAGAGGTTTGATTAGGTGGAAAATATTAGTAACTACCACATGCATTCACTGTGACTGCTAGAAAACACCTTTGAAGGGAAAAAAAAAAACAGAAGCATTGTGTTTCCAATTAGTGGCTTGTAGCCAAAAATATGAATCAGTTATACTAAAACAAAAACAAAAACAAAACAGAAAAAAACCCCCACAAAACTGTGGCCTAAGTGAACAACTGACAACAATCTACAAAACAAATAAAGGAAAAAAAATCTAGGATCAAGACTTTTTAATGTGGTACAGAAGCCCAATCAGCAGTGGCTTACATCTTGAGCGGTTTTCGCTTAGGAACAAAGAACATACCCTAAGAAATGTAGTTAGCAGTATCTGGGATTCCAGCTCTTGCAGTAGGCAAGGTCATTTTCTGACCTAGCTACTGTACCATAATCAATTCCATCAAAGCTTAAAAAGACATTAAAAATACTGTTTAGGGGCACCTGGGTGGCTCAGTTGGTTAAGCGGCTGCCTTTGGCTCAGGTCTTGCCACATCGGACTCCCTCAGCGGGGAGCCTGCTTCTCCCTCTCCCTCTGCCCCTGCCTGCCACTCCCCCTGCTTGTGTGTGCATGTGCACTCGCGCTGTCTCTCTCTTTCTCTGTCAAAATAAATAAATAAAATCTTTTAAAAGTATACTGCTTTTTATTGTTTTAAACAAATTATACATACGCAAATGGCAGGAGAGTAAATCTCATCATTCTAATAATTCACATTTAAAATATAACATCACAAATGTTTATAGTTTAGAAAAGGAAAGTAGGGAGAGACCTAATGTTTTATTTTTTTAAAAATTTTTTTATTTATTCATGAGAGACAGAGACAGGCAGAGGCAGAAGCAGAAGCAGGCTCCCAGGGAGCCGGATGCAACACTCGATCCCAGGACCCTGGGATCACGACCTGAGCAGAAGGCAGACGCTTAACCAACTGAGCCATCCAGGTGCCCTGAGACCTAATGTTTTATATCTTCATTCAAAGCCATCACCTAATTACCACAAAGTAGTGAAGTTCCACTTCTGCTGGCTGGACTTTATCTACCCTGAGCTGAGTTTTATTTGCAAAATTAGGATAATAATTGTCCTATCTCACAAAAATTGTCTTGTCTCACAGAGCTGCAGGATAATTAGAAGAGATAATGTGACTAAAAAAGTACCTTGAAAACTAATGCCCAACATTGGCTGATGGTATGTCATTACCATCTTTTATATGTAACAACATGTAGGACTATAGTATTTCTTTCTTATTATGAACCCATTCATCCCTGGAAGAAAAAGTTGATAACAAGAAATTGATATGACTACGGGATAACTGGCAACGCATCCCAAGGCTTCACTGTTAACACTTAATATTTGCTGAGTACAAGATGTCCTCAAGTTACAAAGGTACCATAGATCCAAACCACTGTCCTTGCCTCAGCCCCCTCCATTTCCTCCCTCTTTGCTCTTATAGGAACTGGGATGGGGGTGCAGATTTGAGAGAACTAGGAAGTCCAAAAGTAGAAGAAAATGTGAAGAGAAGTGGGACACCACAGAGCATGCCTACTCACCATCCCTATCATCATCTAAACCTTTCGTTGCTACTACATAGCAGCTGTAGACATCTCTCTGTGCTGGGAAATAAGGCAAAGGTTAAAAGTCAACAGCCAAGAGCTATAACCTGAAACAAAATAGGGATAGTAAAGTTCACCTAAAGGAAAAGACTGATCTCAGTCATCAGCCCTAATCTCTAAAGCCAACCCAATAAAGATAAAATACCAATTGCAAAATATTGACAAACCTGCTCACTTTCACTCACAAATGTACTAGTTTTATCAAGCTACCTATTCATTCTTTCTGCTCACCTATCTTCCACTAACCCAATAAACCTACCCCCACCTGTGATGCTAACCAATCGCACTTACCAACACATTCACTATACCCTATTTAACCAATCTTTCCCTAACTCTTCCCAAAGACCCACCCATTGTATTTCAGCCATCAGGGTCCCTTCTCAGTCCTAAGGGACAATAAGTTATTATAGGCTAGTGAATCTCTGTACTAATGACATCGGGTAAGCAAAGGACAAAGATGGGCGTAAATGGGGTGGAAAAGGGGCTGGAGAAATGTTCAAACAACCTGCCATTTCAGTTTGACATGAGTAGATGAGCACATTTTCAAAGATTTTTTTGTTTAAAACACACAAATTATTAATAGTACTGCTAATAACCAGAAAGAGGACTCCCTCAGTCTCCCAATTTAAACAGACTTTCAGGAACAAATTTGAAAGAGAACTATGGATATTAAGTTCATCCATGGCTCGTTTTTCCAGTTCGAGAGCAATGCCAGAAAAAAACACTCCCACCTCTTCTCTTGAGCCTACTTAGTAATCAGGATGCTTGCTTCTGAGAAAGTGGGTTTGAATACAGCTCTACATTCTATTTATTGGTTCTCTAGAAAGTCTGACCTGTGGTTCCTAAGAATGCCCACATTCAGTGAGTTTGTAATGGAACAGTCTATGACAATTAGTAGTGCTCAAGTAGGTTTTACACAAGTATGGCTTGCTCTGTACAGGCTGCCTACTGGAAAATATTGTTAAGGGTTTCTGTCAGAAGTTTCCAGAAATATTATGCTTCACGCTTTTAAAAACAAAACTATTTATCCCCGCCCCCCCGCTTTCTATATAAAAATGTTCAGGATTAGGGCCCTGTGGACAAAGTAAAACTTTTACTGCCCCTAAATCTATTTGTGCAACTAAAATAAAGTTCTCCCTAGAGCATTATCAGACTTTAACCACACTTTTGATTAGGATATACTAGTCTTAAAATGAAGCCATTCAAATCATGATTTCAACAAAAATTCAAACCAGGAAGATTTAATCATTTCACAAACTTATCTTACTACATAATTTTCTAGTTCAACAAGACAAACATGTTTTGAAAAGTAAAAAAAAAAAAAATCTTAAGACTGAAATTCTACTTTGATTTTTAAAAAGACATTACTTATCTATGGAAACAGATACCAATATTGGCTAAATCATTACCAGATTAGTCATGTCCAATTGAGTTAACCCAAGAGATTAATCGTGCGTATTTAGAAGTCACTACACCATACAGTATTAACAAGCATGAGCACCAAAGACAAACAGTAACACAAACACTAATACATAAACAGTTTATCAATCCTAAATATTTCCTCAATCTTTTTTTAACTCTATCCAACATGGGGCTCGAACTCATGACCCCGAGATCAAGAGTCACCAGATGCCCCTTCAATATCCTTATTTTTAGCAAGACAAGTAAACATTTATAATTCAAAACTATTTTATTTATATGAATTCTGAGGTTTTTAAGAGATAAAGAATGCACTTAAGTAAATAGGCTTATAATAATGACCCACACTATTCAGTCTTTACCTTTCCTTTCCTATTTATTCGAAGGCTGCAAAAGAAAGATAACCTTTCCTATTAAATTTCTAAACAATTTTCTCAAATTAAAATGAATTAATCTACGGGCCATTCTTTCTATAACCTACAGAAATCATTTTTGTTAGAAGCCAGATTACTTATTTGGTAGCTGCTGATGAATCAAGGTGCTTTTAAGTCACTTTAGCTAGTTTCTGATGATACTGAGTCTAAAATCACATTTGCAAATATTATTTCTTAAATGGTCACTCTTGATCTTGAAATTTATTCTGGCTGATATTACAAAAGGACAGCCATTGGATGTCAGTGATGCCATGTATTCAGTCCTCAAGACAATGACTAACAATGGAACTGGGAACATTAGTGTGAGGAACTGTGGCCTAAAGGCATTCTTGTTAAATTCTGTATGCTTAAAATGTTTGGAGACAGAAAGGTTTTGCGGACTTAAAACCAATTGACCCTGATGGAATGCCAAACTGTAAACCGCCCGACAGCTGCAGCTGGTAATAAAATGCTAAAACCTGAAGAGCTTTAGCAAAACCTGATTATATGGTAATCCTAGTATCTGAGACAAGGCAAAGGAGCTAGAAGAATAACTGATAGGCTGGTTGCTATGGTAACCAAGATAAATTTGTATACTGACTGGGGAAAAATACTGGGGTTGCCATCAGGTATGAGGCCCACATTATGTTTCATGTGCTTTTTCCTCAATTTTGAATCATGAGATGACAAACTAACACAAAGAGCACTCGGTTTGAAATAAGAGAATGGGGTTCTGCTTGAAGAGTAAGGAAAGCACCCAATTAAAGGTTTAGCTGTTTAGCTGAATAATATCCCACAGCTAAAAGAGAACAGACCTTGTGAAAGTTTGTAGAAATTAGTTTAGCTCTGGGTAGAAAAAAAAGAAATGTAGGTTATTTATCAATTCAAGTTAGTTATCAGGAGGACATCATAAAGTACCTATAATTTTTGTTACTCTAAGTTTTGTTTGCCCCAAATTGCCATACTAAAATGGACTGCCCTACCTCCATGAATCACCAATTGACAGCTGGAGGGAGGACACTAAATTTAGAGCCTGAATTTACCTTATATGTAGGTTTCCCCCCAACTTCAACATGTTACGTGGGTGTGATAAACAGCTTTTACAAATACATTTCTATCAATCCACAAAGCCAAAGCAATCAACAATAATCCAGGATTTATAAATATAATCTGATTAAATGCCAACCCATGAACAGCCATTTTAAGGAATTTTTTCTAAAGTAACCCATATGGCAAAAACTTTTTTTATTGAAACTTGTATCAATTTTCACTTCAGAGGGAAATGTTTCTAATGCCTACGTAAAGGGGCACCTGGGTAGCTCAGCTGGTTAAGCGACTGCCTTCCGCTCAGGTCATCCCAGGGTCCTGGGATCGAGCCCCACATCGGGCTCCTTGTTCATCAGGGAGCCTGCTTCTCCCTCTCTCTCTACTGTTCCCCCTGCTTGTGCTCTCTTGCTCTGTCAAATAAATAAATAAAATCTTTAAAAAATAATAATAATGCCTAAGTAAAGTGAGAAGCTATGTTTTCAACAAAGGCGGCTATGCAACTTTTTGTTTTCAGACTGAACAATTCTTCAGGACAGTTTGATCTCAGTTCTCATGACTTAAAAATCAAGATTTCACCATTACTACAATCTAAAATGATAGACTATTGGGGCAGCTGGCTGTCTCAGTGAGTGGAGCATGCAACTCTTGATCTCAGGGTCATGAGTTCAAGCCCCATGTTGGGCATGGAGCCTACTTAAAAAAAAAAATTGACAGACTGGGGTTCATACTAACTAGACTACTGAAACTGAACTAAGTAACAATCACTATTCTTAGATCAACTATTCTGCCACCAATTTTCATCCTCATTGGAGAAAATTAGTGGGCAAAAGTTAGAATCCTAGACAGAACTGTCCATGTCCTCTGACAGCAACAAATAGAATCACAGTAGATAGAAGACCATCTTAAGATCCCCACTAACAGAAGGGGGGGAAGATCCCCACCAAAAGGGTAAGTGTCAGTAACCTAGAGCAGGGATAGCTAGCAATACTTTCTCTCCTTCCAGAGAAAAGGCAGCATGGTATAAATGAGGAATCAGGAGACTTGGGTTCTAGTTTCAAGTCTGCCACTAATCAGCAATGTGTTGACTTCCCCCCTCTGAGCCTAGGTTTCTCTTTCAGTTAAATGGGAGGGCTGGGCTGAATGATCTCTGATCCTTTCCTAAAAATGTCACCATTCTATCCATCCTTTCAAGGCCTCAAAAATATTTTGGCTGCCACTAAAAAAATAAAGAATGCTCAAAATGTCACATTTATTTTTATAACATGTTCTCACTGCCAACCTTTAATATGTGTATGTATAATCCACACAAACTAGCAAGAGCATTCATCTCATATATATTTTACCCAGTAAACATTTAATTTAAAATCTATGGGTCTATGGGTACCTGGGTGGTTAAGCATCTGACTTTGGCTCAGGTCTCTATCTCAGGGTCCTGGGATTGGGTCCCTGCATCGAAATCCCTGCTCAGCAGGGAATCTGCTTCTCTTTCTCCCCCTCTGCCCCTCCCCCCTCTTGGGCATGCATGCACGCACTCACTCTCTCAAATAAAATCTTTAAAAAATTTTTAAAAATAAAATAAAATCTATGGGCCTTAAAATAAAATAAAATAAAATCTATGGGTCCTGAATCATGTACCAAATACCATCATTTGTTAAACTAAAAACTAAAAAAAAGGGCGCCTGGGTGGCTCAGTTGGTTAAGTGTCTGCCTTCGGCTCAGGTCATGATCCCACGGGTCTCCTTGCTCAGCGGGAAGCCTGCTTCTCTCTCTCTCCTTCTGCCGCTCCCCCTGCTTGTGCAAGCGCTCTCTCTCAAATAAATATTTAAAAAAACGTTTTAAATAAAAACTAAAAAAAAATATCATGGCAAGATTTCCCAAGAACAAAAACTTACCAGTAAAAGCACTATTAAAGCTCAACACGATGAGAGACTTTAGAGTTGGAAGAGTTCTCAGAGTGTAATCTCAATTTAAAGATGAGGAAATGAAATGACTCAGAGTCCAAGGCTTTTTTCTACTATACCACACTTCCTCCTCCCTTTCCTGCTTTATCAAAAGACAGCATAGTAGCAAAAAGAACAGTAGACTGTGAAACTGACCTGGATTCTAGTCCTAATTGCCATTAATTTGCTGTGGCACCTTGGACAGGTCGCTTTCCCTCTTTAGGCTTTGGTTTTCACAATAATTTATATGCAGAAATTTAACTAGATGCCCCTTCTAGCTGTAACATGCTATGATCTTATTAAATTCCTATCTGTCAGGGCAACCCTCTTGGGTCCTCTCCCTCTTGGGAGCTTTGTACTCTCACTCAGTATCGCTCAATAAACTTTGCTGCCCACCAAAAAAAAAAAAAAAAAAATTCCTATCTAACAAAACAAAATAAACATTCCTGAAAGAGAAAAATGGGAATTTCTAGCCAAGAGAACTGAAAAGTGGGCTGCTTGTTTTAAATAGATGCATCAGTTCAATTCAGCAAGCTGGTCCTAAAGCATTTTACTCCAGAATCTCTACACACAAATGCATACACACAATGCGGGACAGCTATGATGTACTGGAAAAAAAATACTAGACTTGGAGTCTGAAGAACTGGCTTCAAATCCCAGTTCTGTCATTTACAAGCTGTGTCTCATAGGCCAAT
The DNA here is from genome assembly GCF_011800145.1 of Mirounga leonina. Classification (NCBI taxonomy): domain Eukaryota; kingdom Metazoa; phylum Chordata; class Mammalia; order Carnivora; family Phocidae; genus Mirounga; species Mirounga leonina. The sequence goes on along the minus strand of NW_023270175.1, from coordinate 10,047,027 downwards.
TCATTAACCTCTCTGAGCCAAAGGTTCCTCATATGTTAAAATGGAGAAAACAAGGAAATCTGACCTAATATATCAATCAAAAGAAAGCATTATAAATGTGGTATAAGGGACACCTGGGTGGCTCAGTCAGCGAAGTGTCTGCCTTCAAGCTCAGGTCATGATTGCAGGGTCCTGGGATCGAGTCCCACATTTGCTCCCTGCTCTGCAGGAAGCCTGCTTCTCCCTCTCCCTCTGCTTGTGCTCTCTTGCTCTCTTGTTCTCTCTCAAATAAATAATAAAAAATCTTTTAAAAAATTAAAAAAAATAAACGTGGTAATATTGCAAAGCTGGGCGACTGGAGAAGATCTGCCACCGTGGAAAAGTAGGCTGTACTGGAATCAAGTCTTTCTATTTAAAAACTGGGCTGAGTTTGGGCGCCTGGCTGGCTCAGTTGGTTAAGCGACTGCCTTCGGCTCAGGTCATGATCCTGGAGTCCCAGGATCGAGTCCCACATCGGGCTCCCTGCTCGGCAGGGAGTCTGCTTCTCCCTCTGACCCTCTCATGCTCTATTTCATTCTCTGTCTCAAATAAATAAATAAAATCTTTAAAAAAAAAAAAACTGGACTGAGTTTGAACTTTCAAAGAGCAGAACAAAGCTGAAGACACCACTGGAGGGGAACAGAAGAAATAATCAATTTTAGGAGACAGATTGTGTACTTGGATTCTGATTAACAAAACATATGAGATAACTTTCACCGCCTATCAGTTTACTACAATTTGATGAAAATGGTCTGTGTACTGTGGCACACCCAACAGCAAGGAACATTTCTTAAAGTTTGCAAACGCAGTCTGTTAACCTCTTAAAGTTTGTATGGTGTGCCACTCCAATTCATATCAAGGGACAGAAGATATTTCTGATGACCAGATATCTAGTGATAGCATCTGTTTCCACAAATCAAGATTTCTCACTGCATTTCTCTTCACGGTACCTTATGCAAAAGATAAAACCAGTCACAAAGAACATAGGAAATGTTAATGATACCAACCTTTATCAGTCCTCCCAGTACTGCTAGTTCTTTTCAGATGCAATTCTCCAGATGAATCTAATTCTCTTCCAAATCCGCCCCCCCCCCCCCGCACTAATACAGAATGGAGCCATGAAATTCACAGACTGACACTATAGCTTTACCCACAGAGTTCAACAGGATTAGTATTTGGAGAGGTTGGAGAGGTCAGAGTTAAAATTAGAAGGCAGGGTCCCAAGAGACGTTTTTACTTTTCACCTACTATCAAAGGATCAAAGTGCTTGAGAAACTCTATTATTCCACGAGCCAAGAAGTGGTTCTATCAATTCTATCAAAATGACTCATTGGGTTTAAATAAGTTAAATAGCTCCAAGTTCTGCATACTTCCTCCCAAAGTAACCATGGTGTGAGGTTAAATTTGTTAATTCCAAGAAAGGAAGAAGGGAATAGACATTTGGGTTCTTTCTCTGTGCCAGGTACTAGGCTGGCTAGACAATATACACTCCTGATATAACTGTCCTTCAAAAGTAAATGTTTCATTCATTGAAAGAAACAATATTCACATATTTCTAAACTGATTCCAATCATATACATAGATTGTTATTTCCTTCCCCCACTCCACATACACGTATACACTCAGAAGCACTAAAAGATTAGGTCTGTCATTTAACCCAAATCGACAGTTCACTACTTTGAGGGGAAAACCACAAAAACAAAATGTAATTTCAAGGGAATCCAATCTATTTGGAAATCCAAAAGTATTTTCAATCCTCTAACATCTAGCTATGAACTTGCTGAACTTGAAGGAGACTCAATGCCACCTCAAGATTGGCCACTGCCACCCAAAAATCTCATAATAGTGATAGGAAGGTTGGTGGAAACACATCTGCGATCTGCCAATGTACATTTCTTTCTGATTTTGCTGCTATAACTTTTTTGGTATATTTTAAGATTTTATTTATTTATTTGACAGAGACAGAGACAGCGAGAGCAGGAACACAAGCAGGGGGAGTGGGAGAGGGAGAAGCAGGCTTCCTGCTGAGCAGGGAGCCCGATGTGGGACTCGATCTCAGGACCCTGGGATCATGACCTGAGCCGAAGGCAGTTGCTTAACCATTGAGCCACCCAGGCGCCCGGTATATTTTATATATAAAATATATTAGGCTTTAGAATGACTCCTAGAAAGTACAGATAATTTTCTTGCATCAAACACGGTCTTTCTTCCAGGGGGTAAGTTTGGGAATTGTAGGCAGTTGAACTCCTGTAACCCTATTAGTGTCTACTTCCATTAGCATACAAATTTCACCAACTCTCAAGTTCTTACAGCATGAAAATATATTTCACTGCCTCTACTTCCACACAAGTCCGTAGAAGAGTTCGGCAAAATAGCTTCAAACCCTGTTTCAACTTTGAAAAGTGGAGGAGTGGGTAAGTAGAAGTGCAAGTCAAGCGAAGCATTCCAACTACTGCACTTCCTTACTCAGAATCTCATACTAATCATCACTAAAACATCTTGCAGAATTAGATAAATAACACAAAGCTGTGGCTCCCCTTCCAACCACCAGATTACTCAGCACTTGTTTGTATCTCTGTAGTTGGTTATGTACAACTGAGTCCGGCTACCCTTTTAGGATGACATTCTCCCTAATGGTAAGGACCTTGTCTCCGATTTCCTTTGCCTCACCGTAAGGTGCTATTTTAATAAAACACTGTTGATCTAGAGTACATCAGCTAGAGCACTTTCCTAAGTAAAATACCCAACCATTCCCCCGCTCCTTTTCTTTCTGTGCAACAAGAGGACGGCACAGAGTTACAGCTACCTCTGAAACGAATAGGTAAGTTAGCGGCAAAAGAAAAAACCAATGGGAAACGCAATTTCTCCTGTTACTGCTCCTTTAATCTGTGGTCCACAGGGCCAAAACGGATGTTTCGAAGATAAAGCACTGAACCCCACAAATACAAATCGCCAGCTCTCGGGCACGTAAGCTGTCCCACCTCGAAGAAAGCTGGACAGGACGAGAAAGGGGCTCCTTAGCCCCAGGGGCCGCTCACCAGGGAAAGGAGGGGGTTTGGCCCAGGTGGGCGATTCCCCCTCCCCCGGCTCCCTCTGAAGTGCCCGAGTGAAACAGAGGAGCAGCGGTGGCGGACACAGCGGGACCTGGGAGGGGTGCCGGGGGAAGGCACAGGGGAAGCCGGGGGACTGGAGCGCCCGGCTTCTGGGCCAGAGCTCCAGTTACTTACCCCACAGGGTAGCCGCCCCCTAGGTGCACATCTTCAGGGGCATCAAAGAATTCCTCGGTGTCGCTTTCCGACGCCATTTATAGGACACACCCGCGGGTGAGGGGGCCGGCGCCGCCTGCAGGGAGGGTGACTTTCGTCTCCTCCTCGTCGTCTTCCACCCCGGCGAGACCGTGGGAAGGTGGGTCCCAGGCGAGGAGAGGGACGGGGGAGACGATCTAGAGTGAGGAGCCGGTGAGGGGCAGGGGGCCGCCGTCAGCTGCCGGGCTGTGGGAATGACCGGCCGAGCGGCAGCCTGAGGAGGCGGCGGTGGGTCCAGGGACTGTTGCAGCCGCCGCTCCGGGCGATAGGTGTACAAGGAGAGCGAGAGAAGAGGCGGCGGCTCTCTGTGGGGGAGGGCGGGCGCGCAGACGACAGCAGCTCCAATTTCTCCCGCAGCAGCAATTACAGCAGCTGGGAGAGTCAGTTGCCCGCAAAATACCGACGCGCACTTAGCCTCGCGAGATTTCGGGAGGGGCCGGTTAAAGCGTGGGCGGGGCGACGAGGAGGCGGGGGCGGTTCCAGAGCGGCAGCGCCCAGATTTCTCCTACCCGAGAGGCCTATCAAAACGGCGCAAGCGCGTTGAGGGCGTTCGGTGAAGGCCGGAAGTAGCCGAGGAGGGTGGAGCCTACAACCTGCGCAGGAGCGGCGTGGTGCCTTAGATCTGAGCGAGCGAGCCCGACGTAGGTGGGGTCTGGCTGATCGTCTTACCTCTAGTTCTGCTGCTCCAAAGAGAGGCAACTTCAGAGGGATGGTTTTGAGTCTGCTTTTTTCCCTTGAGAGGAAATGCTGTCGGGAAGCATTGGCATTGTGGTTTACATTTACTTACGTCGTCTTAATTTATCCAAGCCCGGCATATCCCACCCTAGGGCAAAGGCAGGTCCACCTCCTCGAGTGTTACGGGAATAACTCGTCCTATTTACTACAGGATCTCTAATTGAGATCCCTAAATACGCTCCTGCCGGCCAGAGGGTGGGGTCCATGAGAGATACGTGGGCAGTGTGCCAGTTCCATGAAGTAATGATGGATTTATTGCCGGAGCGGAGCCAGCATAAGGCCTCCAGTTACTCTTTCTCTACAAATATTTGTTGCTGCCCACACTTAATGTGAGAGAAATTCTTACAGACTGGCCAAGATGCGGATCAGTCCATGGTAAATATATATTGAACAGATACCGTTGCAAAACTAAGAGCTTGTAACTTAATTCTGACCCTTGATTGCCCTATGTCCAGTGATGAAAATACAAAAGTACTTTTTTTTTAAGATTTTATTTATTTGACAGAGAGAGACACAGCGAGAGAGGGAACACAAGCAGGGGGAGTGGGAGAGGGAGAACCAGGCTTCCCGCTGAGCAAGGAGCCCGATGTGGGGCTCGATGTGGGGCTCGATGTGGGGCTCGATGTGGGGCTCGATCCCAGGACTCTGGGATCGTGACCTGAGCGGAAGGCAGACGCTTAAGGACTGAGCCACCCAGGCGCCCCACAAAAGTACTTTTTGAAAGACCAAGATGTTCTTTCTTTCTTTCTTTTTTTTTTTAAAGATTTTATTTGTTTATTTGAGACAGAGAGAATGAGAGAGAGAGAGCACATGAGAGGGGGGAGGGTCAGAGGGAGAAGCAGACTCCCTGCCGAGCAGGGAGCCCGATGTGGGACTCGATCCAGGGACTCCAGGATCATGACCTGAGCCGAAAGCAGTCGCTTAACCAACTGAGCCACCCAGGCGCCCCCAAGATGTTCTTTCTTACCGGATCATTCACCACCAGGGTGATAACATTGACTTTCTGTATGATCGCTGAATCACATTTGTTTCCCATTAAAGTCATGACAGGAAGGCTCTCAGAACTGTTTGTTCAGCCTCAACTACTGCTCAAGATGGCAGCAGGAAAGACTGGATTGGGTCTGGGCGCTTGGCCTCAGAGGCTAAAATGAAGTTCTAAATTTCTCCTTGTAAAGCAACCAGGAAAAAACCTGGCGTTGTCTGGTGTACCTGAGTAAAACCAAATGCCATATACTGTAACTTCTGTAACATCCCAGGGAATTAAGGGGAAACACTGCATGTTCAAATATGGTAATATTTTTCTGCAGCAAACCATATAATTATTCATATGGAGTAAATGAATAGCAGTGAATAGCCTCATTCAGTTCAGGTCAGATAGTACTGCCAAATAAGTTTAGGTTAGGTCAATTTGACTGGCAAATAAGTTACTAAAAATACAAAACAAAATTTTTAGTTTCCAGAGCCTTTTGGATTTCAAAACTGCAGACAAGTGATTTCTGGGTCCTTGTGTCCTTTTGTCACAATCTAGTAATTATTAGCTTTTATGTGTTTTAAACATGTTAATTTCCCAGGTATAAAACTATCTCTAATACTAACTTTTTATTTTTGTTGATCACTAGAAAAGATATGCTTTTTTTCCTTATGGATTATGAAAAGATAAAAGTAGACAAACTACCTGAATTTATTCTCTTCCTAGTCATCTAATAGTGAATTTATGTTTGCCTTAAAAATTAAGTTTGGTGTTGGGGTGCCTGACTGGTTCAGTTGGTAGAGCATGTGGCTCTTGATCTTGGGGTCCTGAGTTTGAGCCTCATGTTGGGCATAGAGATTATTAAAAAAAAAAAAAAGAAAGAAAGATGAATAAGATAATTTAGTTCCTGTCTTCCAGGAGCTCACAATCTAGCAACAGATCCAAATATGGATTCCTAATTTGGTGCCTTTTTTTCACTATACCATATCACCTTTCTTGAATCTTTTTTTTTTTTCTCTCTTGGACCTTTTAAGGTACCTTAAACGTTATGCTTAGAAAAAATCAAAGTGGAGAAATGATAAGCAGAAAACATTTTAGAGCTATTAAAGTTGTCTGTTTAAATGCTTTTATCAGTTATGTGAGGAAGTGAGTTTCTGGTAACATCAAAACACATGTGTACTGAGTGTCATAATTTTTTTTTAAGATTTTATTTATTTGCCAGAGAGAGAGCATGGGAGAGAGAGTGAGAGTACAAACAGGGGGAGTGGCAGGCAGAGGGAGAAGCAAGCTCCCCGCTGAGCAAGGAGCCCAATATGGGACTCCCATTTCAGGACCATGGGATCATGACCCGAGTCCAAGGCAGACGCTTAACCGACTGAGCCACCCAGGCGTCCCAACATGTCATAATATTTTTTTAAAAGATTTATGTATTTAGAGAGAGAAAGAGAGCACGAGTTGGGGGAGGGGCAGAGGCTTGACATGTGACTTGATCCCATAAGCCTGAGATCATGACCTCAGCCCAAACCAAGAGTTGGATGCTCAAGCCACTGAGCCACCCAGGCGCCCCTCATAATTTTTTTAAGATTTTATTTTTTATTTTTTATTTTTTTAAAGATTTTATTTATTTATTTGACAGAGACAGCGAGAGCAGGAACACAAGCAGGGGGAGTGGGAGAGGGAGAAGCAGGCTTCCTGCTGAGCCGGGAGCCCGATGTGGGACTCGATCCCAGGACCCTGGGATCATGACCTGAGCCGAAGGCAGTTGCTTAACCACTGAGCCACCCAGGCGCCCCTTAAGATTTTATTTTTAAGTAATCTCTACACCCAATGTGGGGCTTGAACTCACAACCCTGAGATCAAGAGTCACATACTCCACTAGGTAAGCCAGCCACCTCTCCCCACCCCGTGTCATCATTTTAAAAGATGCTTTGCCAGAATCATCTAAATTTTTAAAGCAGCAGGTTTTAGGTTTAGTCCAAGGGAGTAGTTTTAAAGCTTTTCTCCTTATTAGAAATGAAACTTTTTAATCAAACCTAATTTCCAGCAAAAGTCTACTTATTAAAAGAATAACTGCTGCAGCTGAAGCAGGAATAGTTCAGGTCCCTGAGGGTCCAGAGACTGCCCCAAGACACCGTTAAAAAAAATTGGAGGCTATTAGTCCAAAGCTGGGGTAGGCAAATTATGGTTCACTGGACAAATCTGTCCCACTGTCTGTTTTTGTAAATACAATTCCCCCTTATCTATGGTTTCGCTTTCTGCAGTTTCAGTTGCCCAAGATCAACTGTGGTTCAGAAGCAGATGCTTCTCCTTCTGACGTGTCATCTAACAGTACATCAGAACACCTACATCATTTACCTCCCTTTATCTCATCACATAGGCATTTTATCATTTCATATCACCACAAGAAGAAGGGTGAGTACAGCGCAATAAGATATTTTGAGACAGACCACATTCACATAACTTTTATTACCAGTATGTTGTTATAATTATACTACTGTATTGTTATTGTTAATCTTCTACTGAGCCTAATTTATAAATTAAACTTTATCATAGGTATGTGTGTAGAGGAAAAAACATAGTATATATAGGGTTTGGTACTCCCTGTAGTTTCAGGCACTGCGGGGTTCAGTTTCAGTGGGGGTCCTGGGACATATTCCCCGTGGATAAAGGAGGGCTACTGTAAAGTTTTATTGGAATACAGCCAGGCCTAGCTGTCTATGTATTGTATGTCTGCTTTTAGGGCAGAGTTGAGCAGTTAGGACAGAGACTGTATGGCCCACAAAGCCTAAAATGTTTACTACCAGGCTCTTTACAGAAAATTTTGCCAACGTTTGGTCCATAGGATACTACTTTCTAGGGTACCCCAGAACTGAAAGTACATGCATATTAAATGGTTATTTGAATTAGTTTCACAACAGAATTGTATAATGCCACAAAATCACACACCTAGATAAGAATGAGGATAAAACCGTTTCCCACCCAGCTCATTCCTAGTGGCTTTAAAAACTACCCAGGTCTAAGGCTAAAGTGGGTTTCAGGAAACTTCTTCTGTCTCCTTATCTGCACAGCATAAACTCTACTTAGGAGTTACAAAGGCGACAAGTCACAGTCAGTGTATGGAACAATTTGTGGGATGCTTGCTCTCTTCACTTGGCAAGAATAATACAAACTGGCAGTATACTTGGAGCCAATTGTGCTCCAACCTCAAGGGTAATCACTGGGAACATCAGTGACAAGACTGTCATGTGTGTAGGGGCGCTTGGGTGGCTCATATGGTTAAGCGTCTGCCTTCGGCTCAGGTCATGATCCCAGGGTCCTGGGATCGAGTCCCACATCGGGCTCCTGGCTCAGTGGGGAGCCTGCTTCTCCCTCTCCCTCTGCCTCTCTCCCTGCTCATGCTCTCTCTCTCTCTGTGTGTCTCAAATGAATAAATAAAATCTTAAAAAAAAAAAAAAAAGACTGTCACGTGTGTAGGCTTTTGTTACAAACAACAGCTAAAGTGATAACTCAGGGAAAAACTTTTTATATATGAAGTCAGAGGATTTGAGATACAATATTGACATGAACTGATTTAATATTGCAAACTCTGGGAGAGTTTTTATAGATTTTGAAGTATCAAAATCCATAAAAGAAAATCAATCTGAACTGGCCAAAATTTCTCAGGACCAAGCTAAAATTCTGTAATCATCAACCTTCAATTATGTTTGAAAGGTCAGCTGTGTTCCAGATTATGATGGTAAATATTTAAAAACTCATTTCTATTTGGCTTTGGAATCTTTATATCTTTTTTAGGTCCATACCACCTTCTTAATGATGTTTTCTCGATATTAATATTAAAATGAATTTTCAATCTCTGAGCACACAAGAACTGAAAGTAGAGAAAGAGAGTCTAGAAATTTGTTAAGAGATGCAGAAAAAAAAAAAAAAGATGCAGAAAAGCCAGTTTGGGATTTAAATTGTCTTACTATTATGTAGTAGAATACTAAATTCAAGACTCTGGAATAAAACGAACTGGGATTATCTTAAACAAAACAAAACAAAACAAAAAAAGGAATTTATTCATTTGCATAATCAAATATAGACTGCTATAACACTTGTCTGTTCCTTTGTGATTAATGTATTGGAGAAGAATTTGAGCATAAAGCGAATTTTGCATTTGCTTAAGTGTGATTTTTGTCAGCCAGAAGCACTAGGTAAAAGCAGAAAAGTACACCCAGCTGAATCAAGTCACATAGGAATGCACAAAATACACACATATCTGCCTCAGACAACCACCAGCTACCTCAGTTCATTGTGTGTGTTTTGAGTCACACCCATCCATATCTAAGCGTTAGAACTTTCCTTCAGAATCTGATTTCAGATAACCCTCCTTCTACCACTTCACAATAACTCACAAGCTACAACTCCCCTGATACCCATTTCCACAAGCAAACTTCAGGTCTTTTTCAAAATAAAGTGCTCTATGTGTTTCATTATTTATGTGTTTATTTCATAACCATTTAATAGGTATAAAACTCAGCCACTACCGTTTTTATTAGGTTTGTATGTTTTTGTGTATGTGTCACCGACAAAGGTTTTGATTTGGGTTTTTTGGGGGTTTTTTAGAGCAGTTAGGTGTTATTCAGTTTTCAGAGCACATGTTTTCTTGGTATGTTTTTTTTAAAATTGTTTTATTTGAGTGTTACGTTAGTTTCAGGTGTACAATATAGTGACTTCACATCTCTATATACAAAGTTTTTTTAAAAATGTTTTTTATTTATTGAGAGAGAGAGCGCTAGAGAGAAAGAACAAGCAGGGGGGAGGAGCAGAGGGAGAGGGAGAAGCAGACTCCCTGCTGAGCAGGGAGCCCGAGCGATGTGGGGCTCGGTCCCAGGACCCCGAGATCATGACCTGAACTGAAGGCAGACGCTTCACCAACTGAGCCACCCAGGTGCCCTGTCTATACACAAAGTTTTTGAATGGTGTACTCCTAGCCACATTTTCCACGTAAACCCTGGGGTTTTTACTGAACAACTTTGTGTAGTGGAGTGATTTTTAGGAAAGCAAATGTTACCACATGGCAGCTCTGACTGTAGTCCAGGTGAGGTAGCTTTAGGTATGGCTGGATCCAGGGTCCAATATATCAGTACTCTCTCTCTCCTTGCCATCTCTCATCTTTGCTTATCTCTTCTTCTTTTTGTGATGTGACTTCAATTTTCCTATCACAGACAGCTTCCTTCTTGAAGTCAGTGAAGAGGGCTGCAGGCATTAGTTTATAATGTCCTAATAATTCTCAATCCCAAAGGAAGTGAGACTTTTTTTGTCCCAGTAGTGGTATATTAAGTCTCAGAGATGATGTTGATTGGCCTTAGGAAATTCCTCTAGCTAAGGGCATAGAGAACGCTTGTCAGGCTTAGGCCAGCTGATTCCTTGCTACACACCAAGTAGGGAGAGACTACTGTGAGTATCTTTCTCACTAGGACCACATGGAATATGCAATGGCTGTTTTTTCCAAAAGAGGGCTACTAGCAGACAGGAACAATGTGCTAACCACAGTTAATAATGGTTCCGTCTCTGTATTCATTGACATGACAAAAGCTCACGATGTGTTAAATGAAAACAGATGTTATGAAATACTGCATGTGGAATAATCCCATTTATGTAAAATCATTTATCTATGTATATGTGTATATAAGCATAGAGAATTCTGGAAGAATGTTTAGAAATGATTGATGATGATGGTCTTTGGCTGCTGATTAAAATAATAGGAAATGTGTACCTTATTTATACCTTCATATAATGATTGAATTTTCTACAGTGAGTGTATATTACTTTTTGTTTTTATTTTTTGAGATTTTACTTTTAAGTAATCTCTACACCCAAAGCAGGGCTTGAATTCACAACCTCGAGATCAAGAGTCATATGCTCCCCTGACTGAGGCAGCCAGGTGCTCCATATTACTTTTTAAATGAGGGAAAATAGGGGCTCCTGGGTGGCTGAGTCAGTTGGGCATCTGCCTTCAGCTCGGGTCATGACCCCAGAGTCCTGGGATCGAGCCCCGCATCGGGCTCCCTGCTCAGCAGCGGAGTCTGCTTCTCCCTTTCTCTCTCCCTGCTCATGCTCTCTCTCTCTCTCTCTCAAATAAATAAATAAATAATCTTTTAAAAAATTTAAAGAAATAAAATAAATGAGGGAAAATAGTAAAAGAAAATATATAGCCAGTAGACTTAAATACAAAATAAAGAGCTGAGATTTGTTGCCCATATAGTACACGACTATGAGTCCTGGGCCTATTGCAGGTGTCACACTTAGCTTCTAGACCAGTTCAATAAGTGCCACTAAGAAGCTGAACTTGGAAAAAATACCCACAAAGCAAATCTTGGAATGTAGTTAGTTTACCAGTATAAAGTACTATTTTTTTGCACTACAGGCACTACACACAGAGAATGGTAATGGGAATTTCCAAAGCAGCTATGAAATGATGGATTGATGTGAAGCTTCTAGAGGCAAAGTATAATATTAGAGATTCACGTCTAATAATATGAACTAATCATAATTTTGTTTTTCAGAACAATAAGCAATATATATGGCCTGATCTAAGCAGGGGAAAACTAAAACATATGAACTTTATGCTTCAAAATATTACTTAAGGTCAGAAACTAGAGAAGATTTTTTTTCCCTGTGACATTTACATATATTTTTAATTGCTAAAACTGAATCAAATGGCAAACATTTATATAGAAATATCCATCATCAGGCTAATACAAACATGTGCATATACACTCAACAGCAACAACTAGAATTTCATGGACTCTTACAACTGGAAGGGACTTTTTTTTTTTTTTTTAAAGATTTTATTTATTTATTTGACAGAGAGATAGTAGTACAAGTAGGCAGAGAGGCAGGCAGAAGGAGAGGGAGAAGCAGACTCCCCGCTGAGCAGGGAGCCCAACGTGGGGCTCGATCCCAGGACCCTGGGATCATGACCTGAGCCGAAGGCAGCCGCTTAACCGACTGAGCCACCCAGGCGCCCCACAACTGGAAGGGACTTTTAAAGTCACTAGTCCAGAACTCATATCTGAAGTATGAATTCCTTTTACAAGCCTCCCTGATAAATGGTCATTCAGGGACACGGAGTTTACTGTTTACCCAATCCACTTTTTTTTAAACTATTGGGTTGTTTTGGTTTTTTTTTTTTAAGATTTTATTTATTTATTTATTTGAGAGAGAGAGAGAGAGCACCAGTGAGGAGATGGGCAGAGTGAGAGGGGCAGAGGCAGAGAGAAGCAGACTCCCCACTGGGCAGGGATCTGATGTGGGGCTCCATTTCAGGACCCCAGGACCATGACTGAAGGCAGACACTTAAATGACTGAGCCACCCAGGAGCCCCAGTATTGTTTTTATTTTATTTTTAAAATTTTTAAATTCTTTTTCTTTTTTTTGCATTTTTAAATTTTATTATGTTATGTTAATCACCATACATTACATCATTAATTTTTGATGTAGTGTTCCATGATTCATTGTTTGCGTATAACACCCAGTGCTCCATCCAGAACGTGCCCTCTTTAATACCCATCACCAGGCTAACCCATCCCCCCACCTCCCTCCCCTCTAGAACCCTCAGTTTGTTTCTTAGAATCCATAGTCTCTCATGGTTCATCTCCCCCTCCGATTTCCCCCCCTTCATTCTTCCCCTCCTGCTATCTTCTTCTTCTTTTTTTTTTAAACATATAATGTATTATTTGTTTCAGAGGTACAGGTCTGTGATTCATCAGTCTTACACAATTCACAGCGCTCACCATAGCACATACCCTCCCCAACGTCTATCACCCAGCCACCCCATCCCTTCCACCCCCCACCACTGCAGCAACCCTCAGTTTGTTTCCTGAGATTAAGAATTCCTCATATCAGTGAGGTCATACGATACATGTCTTTCTCTGATTGACTTATTTCGCTCAGCATAATACCCTCCAGTTCTATCCACGTCGTTGCAAATGGCAAGATTTCATTCCTTTTGATGGCTGCATAATATTCCATTGTATATATATACCACATCTTCTTTATCCATTCATCTGTCCCTGGACAGCTTGGCTCTTTCCACAGTTTGGCTATTGTGGACATTGCTGCTATAAACATCAGGGTACATTTACCCCTTTGGATCCCTACCTTTGTATCTTTGGGGTAAATACCCAGTAGTGCAATTGCTGGGTTGTATGGTAGCTCTATTTTCAACTTTTTGAGGAACCTCCATACTGTTTTCCAGAGTGGCTGCACCAGCTTGCATTCCCACCAACAGTGTAGGAGGGTTCCCCTTTCTCTGTATCCCCGCCAACATCTGTCGTTTCCTGACTTGTTAATTTTAGCCATTCTGACTGGTGTGAGGTGATATCTCATTGAGGTTTTGATTTGGATTTCCCTGATGCCGAGCGCTGTTGAGCACTTTTTCATGTGTCTGTTGGCCATCTGGATGTCTGCTTTGGAAAAATGTCTGTTCATGTCTTCTGCCCATTTCTTGACTGGATCATTTGTTCTTTGGGTGTTGAGTTTATTAAGTTCTTTATAGATTTTGGATACTAGCCCTTTATCTGATATGTCATTTGCAAATATCTTCTCCCATTCTGTCAGTTGTCTTTTGGTTTTGTTGACTGTTTCTTTTGCTGTGCAAAAGCTTATCTTGATGAAGTCCCAGTAGTTCATTTTTGCCCTTGTTTCCCTTGCCTTTGGCAATGTTTCTAGGAAGAAGTTGCTGCGGCTGAGGTCAAAGAGGTTGCTGCCTGTGTTCTCCTTTAGGATTTTGATGGACTCCTGTCTCACACTGAGGTCTTTCAACCATTTTGAGTCTATTTTTGTGTGTGGTGTAAAGAAATGGTCCAGTTTCATTGTTCTGCATGTGGCTGTCCAATTTTCCCAACACCATTTGTTGAAGAGACTGTCTTTTTTCCATTGGACATTCTTTCCTGCTTTGTCGAAGATTAGTTGACCATGGAGTTGAGGGTCCATTTCTGGGCTCTCTGTTCTGTTGCATTGATCCTAGAGATGTATCAACTACCAAAACTGAACTAGGACGAAATAGAAAACCTGAATAGACCTAATTTTTTAATTTTTTAAAAAGATTTTATTTGTTCCTTTTGAGAGAGAGAGAGAATGAGTGAGGGGGAAGGGCAGAGAAAGAGGGAAAAGCAGGCTCCTCACCATGCAGGGAGCCTGATGCGGGGCTCGATCCCAGGACCCCGGGATCATGACCTGAGCCAAAAGCAGATGCTTAACCGACTGAGCCACCCAGGCGCCCCTTATTTTATTTTATTTTATTTTATTTTTTTAAGTAATCTCTCCACCCAATGTGGGGCTTGAGATCGTGACCTGAAGATCAAGAGTCACATGCTTTACTGACTAAGCCAGCCAGGGCACCCTGACCCAATCCACTTTTGATAAATGTTAACAGATTTCTTCATTGTATTTAGCCCAAATCTGTGTTTCTAATTTACATCTACTGGTTATAATTCTGGTTACTAAGTCTATACAAAACCTTTAATCTATTTAAAGGTGGTTATCAGTCCTCTTTATTATTTTTTATTTTGAGAATATACACTGATGTGTTTACACTAAATGTGTTCAGAGACGAAGACAAATGGGAATTTCAAATGCACAAATGTATATTAAATAAGTATGGGATATGTGTACATACTAAACATGTCTACCTATGTATAGGGAACCTGCCTAATGGTATGCTCTCTGTGTATACCTAGTAATAATATATTACTTTTTTGTATTACATTAGAATATATTACATTAGAATAACTATACTTTTACATTAGAATAACTCTATATTACATTAGAATAACTCTATACTTTCTGAGATAGTTTCACATCTCTTACGTCATTCAATGATAATAAAATAATAATTGCTCTCATTAAGTTAGTTCTAAGTACTTTATTAAGCACTTTGCATATATTATTTCACTTAATCCATATAATATATGGGGAATATGCTATTTTATAAGTAGGGAAACAGATTTAGAACAGTTAAGTAACGTGCCCAAAGTTTCACAGCTAGCATTTAGTGGTTAAGATCTGAGCCTAAGGTCACACTTTTATTTTATTTTATTCATTATCTCCCCAGAGTTTGCTTTAGTTTTACTAGCCTGTAGCAACTGAGCCATGTTAACGAGTGAAGTGTCAGAAATTATAATCTTACCAAAAAAAAAAATTAAAGCAAGTAGTTGATATTTCTTTTTTTTTTTTTTTCCATTTTGTAATGGTATTCTTAATCTAAATGGGTACATCTCAACGTTGGGAATTGTGGTAGGCAGAATTTTAAGATCGACCCCAAGATTTCCTAGCTCCTAGTATACTCACCCTTCCCCCCTGTTATTCAATTCAACACTAATCTAGGTGCTGCCAGGAAGGGATTTTGCAGATGTCATTAAAGTCCCAAATCAGTTGACTTTAAGATAGAGAGATTATACAGGTGGATTTGACCTAATCACATGAGCCCTATAAAAGCCGAGTTTTCTCTGGCTGGTGGGGAAGAGGAAGTCAGAGCAATGCACTCTGGTTGGCTTGGAAGAAAGCAAACATGCTGTGAATTGCTGATGAGGTGTGGAATGTGGCCTCTAGGAACTGAGAATGGCCCCTTGCTGATAGGAAGGAACTGGAGCCCTCCGTCTTGTGGTTGCAAGGAACTGAATTCAGCCAACAGTCTGAACAAGCAGGAAAAGGGACCCCAAGCTCCATATGAGAATGCAGACTGGCCAACACCTTTATTTCAGCCTTGCAAGATCCTGAGCAGACCCTGGCCACAACTGTCCCCAGACTTCTGATTTTCAGAACTGCTAGATAACAAATTTGTATTTTTTTAAAGCCACTAACTTTTGGGTGATTTGTTACAAAGCAATAAAAACTATTACAGGGAGGGCCACCTGACTGGCTCAGTCGGTAGAGCATGTGACTCTTGATCTCAGGGTCATGAGCTTAAGCCCCATGTTGGGCGTAGATTACTTAAAAAAACAAAACAAAACAAAACAAAAAAATTATTACAGGGATAAATATCACTATCCTCCTTCTGTCAGTTAAGAACGACAGATCTAAGGGCGCTTAGCTGGCTCAGTCAGCAGGGCATGCAACTCTTGATCTCCGGGTTGTAAATTCAAGCCCCACACTGGGTGTAGAGATTACTTAAAAATAAAATCTTAAAAAAAAAAAGGACGACAGATCTAAGTAGGTCATGGTAAAACAAGTGTAATAGGTCAACAGATGCTGTTTGCTTTCTGAAGTCCTTGAGTGCACTTGGGAATAAATGTAACACTGGAATGAACGTTAAGGTATAATGTAACAGAAAAGAAAAACAGTGAATTTAGAAAAAAATAACCCAACATACATTTACAATATGAAAGCAGTATCTTGCTTCACATACACTCACACACAGAATGCACCCCAAATTCAACTCCATTTGCAAAATCTCCTATGAAGCCTAGTAATCCTGCTACCCATGTGGTATTAGGGACTGTCTGATCCCCTGCTTCTGTGATCTTTTACTCTTGAGGGAACCTGCTTGCATTCAGAATTTGGGTTCAGTTTCAATGTTAATCTTACTACCGACCTTCCAGTATTGTTATCTGGCTTCACTGTGGTTGCTTGATCATCCATCCATTCATTCATTCTACAGATGTTTATTAAGGGCTTACTATGCGCCAGGCATTGTGCCATGTAGTGGGTTGACAATGGTATGGCCTAGTCCTTCTGAGACTTAGTCAAGCAACTGCACTAATTGTCCTTTCCTCCTTTTGGGGATGAGACATGACTGGGTACCTCATGTGGGCAAGTGAAAGGTTGTCATTAGCCTAATAAGTTTAGTAGACAGAGTAAGGCTGCTACCTAAATGTGGCCTAAATCTGAGGATTTTTTTTTATTTCACTACTTTTGGAACATCCTCAGCCATTATCTTTAGATATTGTCTCTCTCTTCTTCTCTTTTTTTTAATTAAAAAAAAAAATCTCAAAAAAAAATAATCTCCACACCCAATGTGGGGCTCGAACTCACAACCCCAAGACCCAAGAGTCGCATGCTCTACTGACTGAGCCAGTGGGGTGCCGCATCTCTCTTATTTTCTTTAATATTTCCTTCTAGAATTCCCATTAGACGCATGTTGTCCTTCTCATTATATCCTTTATATGCTTTAACCTGTCCTTCATATTTTTCCTTGTGTGTATGTGATATTTATTTGTGAGCAACACCTTCATTGGACCCTTCTCTTTGGAGATTCTTTGAGATCTGGGTTTGAAGTGAATTCTCCTGGAAAAGAATTGCACTTATTCCTACGAGTCACCTGGAAATCCAGTTGGCTCTTGAACAACTTGGGAGTTAGGGGTACCAAGCCCCCATGCAGTCAAAATCTGTATAACTTTTGCCTCCCCCAAAAGTTAACTAATAGGTTACTGTCGGCCAGAAGCCTTAGTGATGCCATCAACAGCCAATTAACCATATTTTGTATATGTATTTTAAACTGTATTTTACAGTAAAGTAAGTTAGAGAAAAGAAAATATGAAGAAAATCATAAGGGGCACCTGGGTGCCTCAGTCGGTTGGGCGTCTGCCTTCAGCTTGGGTCCTGGGATCGAGCCCCGTGTTGGGCTCCCTGCTCAGCGGGGAGTCTGCTCTCCCTCTCTCACTCCTGTTTGTGCTCTCTTTGTCAAATAAATAAATAAAATCTTAAAAAAAAAAGGAAATCATAAGAGGGGCGCCTGGCTGGCTCAGTCAGTAGAGCATGTGACTCTTGGTCTCAGCATTTTGAGTTCAAAGCCCCACGCTGGGTGTAGAGCTTACTTAAAAAAAATCATGAGGAAGAGAAAATGCATTTACAGTACTATATTGTATTTATTGAAAAAAATCTTCATATAAGTGGACCTATGCAGTTCAAACCTGTGTTGTTCAAGGATCAATTGCATTGCCAATACAGACCTATTTTAAGCTAAATTTCTGGTGTGTGGTGTTTTGACCATATGAGTAATGTGAATTCTGGACCCAAACATGCCTGAGTACAGGTTTGGGGTTATGGTGTCTAAAGGGAATTTCTCTCTCTCTCTCCTCTTTTTTTATTCTATTCAGAGACAAAACCAAGACAAGCACATATCTCTACCATCTGCCTCTAGGTAGTGTATTTTTGTTGTTGTTGGGTTTTTGTTTTTTGTTTTTCCCCTGTTCATCCATTAAGGGCATCATCTTTGGGGATATGACTTTAAGCAGAGAAGGAGGGAGAGGCTGTGTGCCTGATCCAACTTGTAACCTTGCCTGGGCCCCTGGATTTGTTCCTTTTGTCCCTTGCACTTGATTGGCCCATTAAAACTACTCTCTGGGGTTGCTAAGAAGCAATAGCTATCCCAAGGTAAATGCCAGCTTTATAGCTTCCTTTTTTTCCTCTGGATTAGTGCTGACATCTTCTTACTGGCTCTTATTTTCCCACCATCTCAACCATCAGCCTGCATTTAAAAGGACATGGTCTGGGGTGTCCGGGTGGCACAGGTGGTTGAGCCTACAACTCTTTTTTTTTTTTTTTTAAAGATTTTATTTATTTATTTGACAGAGAGAGAGAGAGACAGCGAGAGAGGGAACACAAGAAGGGGGAGTGGAGGAGGGAGAAGCAGGCTTCCCACTGAGCAGGGAGCCCGATGCGGGGCTCGATCCCAGGACCCTGGGATCATGACCCGAGCCGAAGGCAGATGCCCAACGACTGAGCCACCCAGGCGCCCCTCAGCCTCCAACTCTTGATTTCGGCTCAGGTCATGATCTCAGGGTCTTGAGCTCAAGCCCTGCGTGGGGCTCTGTGCTGAGCGTGGAGCCTGCTTAAGATTCTCTCTCTCGCTCTCTCTGCCTCTGCCCCTCTCCCTGCATGCGTGCTCTCTCTCTCTGTCTCTCAAAATAAATAAATAAAATCTTTAAAAGGCCATAGTCTATCTGTCCTCTCTCTCTGTCTCATCTATCATTTTAAGATGTGCTGTACTAGAGGTATTTCTTCAGCCAACTCTGTTGCTGTATTACCTCAACTCAGTTCTGCTCCACAGAAAGACAGGGCTTTGGATAGGTGGGCTAAGTCCTGGGAGAATTGTCATGGAGGCAGTGGGTCAGGCAAAGAGTAAAACTGACTCTACAGAAGCTCTGCCTTTGGGTTTATATTGATCAGGCTATGACATAGTTGTGGTGGTGGATATGTTGTCATCAGATTTTATAGTGTCTTTGAAAAAATAAGGGTGTTTGAGGTCCTGGATCAGGTAGTGTGTTAACTACTTCTACCAGCAGCAGATCCTGAAGAGGACACTTTCTGGACTGGAGAATTGCAGAAGGGGGATCAAGCACTGTTTGGGTAGAAAGGGAGACTCCATTCTTTCCGGAAGAGTATAAGGGTATCTAGTCTGCCTGGGAAGTATGGAGGTTCAATCTGTTTGAAACTGATTTTAAAAAGAAAATCTTAAAAAAAATAAAAACTAAAAAAATAAGTAAAAAAATAAAATAAAAATTAAAAAAATAAAAACTCTGGGCACCTGGGTGGCTCGGTTGGTTAAGCGTCCAACTCTTGATTTTGGCTCAGGTTATGCTCTCAGGGATGTGAGATCGAGCCTACATCAGGCTCTGTGCTGGGCGTGGAGCCTGCTTAAGGTTCTGTCTCTCCCTCTCCTTCTGCCCCCCTCTGCCGCTCACGCTCTCTCTCTCTCTCTCTAACAAAGAAAGAAACAAACCTCTCCACATCCTGTTAATGGGTTCCTCATCTGATGACCACAGTCAAGATCCTGACACCTAAAGTAAACAAAGCTATGTAAGCAGCATGTCTTACTGTAATGATTTTCAAACTATACACTCATGTGGGGAGCCTGTTAAAATATAGATTCTGGGACTTTACCCTAGACCTACTGAATTCTGATCTCTGAGAGGGCTCTGAGATCAGCATTTTATTTATTTATTTTTCAAAAGTTAAAAAAAAATTATTTCAGTAATCTCTACACCCAATGTGGGGCTCAAACTCACAACCCCGAGATCAAGAGCTACATGCTCTACCAACTGAGCCAGCCAGGTGTCCCTGAAATCAGCATTTTAAGAAGCTTCTCCCAAGTGACTGTGATGCAGGTGGTGCTTTGGCAACACTTTAAACAAGGTTGATTTGAAGAAGCTTCACATTATGTTTTCATACCTAAGAATTGCCATTTGGCCATTGAACTGAAGAGTCCAGCCATAAATACTCAGAGACATTTATAGAAAAAATGCCTTCCTTTCTTAAAGTGACTGTGACATTGGGGAGGGGAGGTCTAAAAGTGGGACTATTAAAAAATATATATATTTTAGTGTATATTTATACTTATATATGTTATATATAACATATATACTCTTATATAGAAGTATACTTACATACTTATAAATGTACTTATTTTATATATATTAATATAAATATATGTATACATATTAGTAATAAATAAACATATATATATTAGTAATCTCTACACCCACTGTGGGGCTCAAACTCCTGACCCGGAGATCAGTAGTCACATGCTCCTCCAAATGAGCCAGCAGGGCACCCCAGGACTATTAAAATATAAATATAAGAATTTGAAGTCTTTGTAAATGCTTGATGGCAGTTAGTGTATGTATGTGGGGTGGTTCTGAAGATACATGTCATTCAAGCCTGAATGAGGGGGAAAACTGAACTAGAGTGAGGTAAGGAAATGCAGCCCTATATGTTGGGGGAGGTGGGTGTGATACCTAGGGGTAGATTTGTAAAAAAACGGATCCAAAATTCTAAAGTGTTTATTGAAAAAGAGAGAAGAGACAGAAAATGTGTGGGACAACCAGAGTCCAGGACAGCAAGAAGCTTTAGAAAGCTGGGTACAGAATATATGATGGAAGTTGGAAGGTGCAGCAGCCAAGGAGCCTAGAGAGAGGCAACAGAGAGAGAGACTGCAGACCATTCAGGATGCTATGATCCTAGGGGCAGGGATAGGAACAGTGTGGGTTCAGGGCCTCAGGGAGGAGGAGATAGAAACGGGACATCCTGGGAGCAGCCAGAGGGAAAGTAGCCCTGTGGGTGTTGAGAGGTGGTCAGAAAGTTAGTGCTGTTTCCATCCAAAGCCCAAAACCATGTCTGCTGAAGGCGAGATAAGAAAAGACTTTGTTCCTCAAAAAACCAAAAGGCTTTTATCGTAATCTGGGATTAGAAGGTGCAAGTAGGGAAAATTAATTAGAAAAACTGGTCTTCCAGGTCAGGGTCTACTCACTCTGGGGAGTCCTCTGTACTCTAAGGAATTAGTTAGCACGACTACCAGAAGGACCTAGTTAGTAGCTCAAGCTGTGCCAAGTTGAGTGATACTTTGCCATTACTACAAATGTAAATAGCTTTCCCCCTCGATTTTCCTCTTAGTGCTTTAAATTTACTTGCATCTGGAATAGACCAAGGGAGCTGGTCAATAGAGAAACAAGGAGGACCCCACCTAGAGGGTATCCAGGCCCATCTCTTTTCTTTTCTTTTCTTTTCTTTTCTTTTCTTTTCTTTTCTTTTCTTTCTTTTCTTTCAAGATTTTTACGTATTTGAGAGAGAGAGAGAGCACGAGTGGGGTGGGGTGGGGCACAGGGGCAGAGTGCAGGGGAGAAGCAGGCTCCCTGCTCAGCAGGGAGCCTGATGGAGGCTCAGTCCCAGGACCCTGGGATCATGACCTGAGTCGAAGGCAGACGCTTAACCGACTGAGCCACCCAGACACCCCTCCAGGCCCATTTCATTCCATCAACAACCCCCATAGACCTTTCATTTGAAGAACAAGATGCTCACCCTTTAAGTTCTGAAAAGAGGAAGAATGTTTTTATATCCAAACAGCCCTCCTTAGACCAGGGCTGAGACCAATAACTAGCCTCCTGGCTGTCTGTAGCTTTAGCTTATGCTTCTGTGTGGGTTTGTTGATATGTATTCCAACTACTTCTGAACCCAGGCTTTCTTGTTCTGACTACACATGCACCAAGGCACTTTCTTGCTGCCAGTGTGTGGCCTTGTCAAATATTCAGGGATCTGTTCTTTTAGAAAGGGGTAATGGTCCCGGTCCACAAATACCCTATGCGTGTCTAGGTAAATGGGGTGAAAGGATTTGAGAGGACCCTTTAATGGGACACCCCTGCCGAAGCAGGATGCAGATTAGCGTCTCGGACCCAGCCCAGGTGAGACCTTCACATTTCCCCGTGGCTAGAGACCTCCAAATCATGGTTAGGCACTCCTACCTAGGAGAAAGGCTCAAGTTTTCTGGTGTCTTCTTTGTTGTGGAATGACAACAGATGTCCTCTATTTCCATGGTCTCTCAACTATCTCTCTTCTAATCCCAGAAATACCTTCGGGTTCCTTGGGCTAGGCTGGCTGAGCTGTCCTTGGGACTTTTTAGCTAAGCAGCTGTTGATAAGAATGTGATGGTGTAGTGAAGGCATCTAGGGAAGCTGCTCTGGGGATAAATTGTCCTCGGTGCCAGGATCAAGTTCTATCTAAAAAAGAAAATTTTAGGTGGCTTCATTGCACTCTGTGTCTACTACCAGACCCTGGAATGTTGCTGCATGCCAATAGTAAATCTATCCCCCACAAAATAGGATGAGCTAGAATTATAAATAGCTTCTGAAGAGATTTATTAATTTACCTACAATGGTTTTATGACAAATTATTACAGGAAGCTAGAATTACTACGGCTGTATCTTTGAGCAGATTGAGGTAGTTGTCAGTGAGGACAATCATGTTCTTTATACTATTAGTGACAATATTTAGTTTAAATCAGCAAGACAATTTTTACATTCTTACACAATAATATTGTATCGTATTTTTACAAAAGAGAACTTTACGTGGTTATAACAAAAATATTAATGGAGGGGCACCTGGCTGGCTCAGTCGGTAGAGCATGGAACTCTTGATCTCGGGGTTGAGTCCAAGCCCCACGTTTGGTGTAAAGCCTACTTAAAAATAAATATTAATGGAAACTTGTGTTTTTATATCACTTATAAGGTTTATTCATTCATTCATTTATTTATTCTCCATAGGATTACAAAATTGAGTAAGACTTTATTTCCTCAAAGACCTTAGAGTTTAGAAAGGAGGACAAATATGCTAAAAAGTGATTGAAATGCAGTGTAGTGTTAGAGATATATGGTGGCAGTGGTTCTCAAGCTTGGATACACATCAGAATTACCTGGAGAGCTGGGAAAAATTCTGATGCCCAGATGGCACCAGAGGGATGGCCTTTGCCTGGAAAGAGAAGGAAACTCTGGGGCACCTGGGTGGCTCAGTTGGTTAAGCGACTGCCTTCGGCTCAGGTCATGATCCCAGGGTCCTGGGATCGAGTCCCACATCGGGCTCCCGGCTCAGCAGGAAGCCTGCTTCTTCTTCTCCCACTCCCTCTGCTTGTGTTCCTGCTCTCGCTGTCTCTGTCCCTGTCAAATAAATTTAAAAAAAAAAAAAAAAAAAGAGAAGGAAACTCTGTAGCTGAATTTTGAAGGATGAATAGTTCACCAGGTTGAAAAGAAGAGGAAGGGCCTTATAGGCAGAAGAAATTGTACTTGCAAAGGCACAGATGGGGGAACTGCAAGGCTGGAGACATCAGATCCTAGTATGCAAAAGAAGGGGCTATGAAAGATGTATTTGAGGGTGCCTGGGTGGCTCAGTCGGTTAAGTGTCTGCTTTTGGCTCAGGTCATGATCCCAAGGTCCTGGGATGAAGCCCCGCATCAGGCTCCCTGCTCAGTGGGGAGTCCGCTTCTCCCTCTACCCCTCCTTCAACCCGTGCTCACTCTCTCTCTTTCTCAAATAAATAAAAATAAAAATCTTAAAAAAAAAAAAAAAAGAAAGAAAGTTGTATTTGGAGAAGTAGGCAGGGGCCAGGTCTTTAAAGGCCCTAAAGAGATATGTACTTTATTATGTATGGAGCCACTGAAGGGTTTTAAGCAGGGGATTGCCATGCTCATGGTCAGCTTTTCAGTTTTATTTTATTTATTTTTTAAAAAGATTTTATTTTTTCAGGGAGAGAGAGCGAGCAGGGGGAGGGGCTGAGGGACAGGGAGAGAGAGAATCTCAAGCAGACTCCCCGCTTAGCATGAGCCTGATGCTAGGCTCGATGTGGGGCTCGGTGGAGGGCTTGATGGGGGGCTTGATCCCAGAATCCTGAGATCATGACCTGAGCTGAAATCAAGAGTCAGTTGCTTAACCAACTGAGCTCCCCAGGTGCCCCAGCTTTTCGGTTTTAAAAGCTTATTCTGGTGGAAGTTTTAAGGAAGGAGTAGATGACCCAAACTGTGTCAGAGGGACTTGTTAGGCGGTTATTACAGAAATCCAAGTGAGAAGTCCTGTGGGTCTAGACTAAGGCTGTGGCAGTGGGGATAAAGTAGAAGAAATGGATGTGAGAAATACTTAGGAGGTAAAATTACCTTGGAGCACAAAGGGAGGGGATAAATGGAAAAAGGAGGCATGGGACTGCAGAGTTTCTCATTAGGGTGACTAGGAGAATAAAAACATCATTGACAGAAACAGAAGTCAGCGTGGGGAGGCACATGTTTGATTTCAGTGAGTAAATGTGAAGGGACGGACGAACAAGAAGACATCGCCAGGACACACTTGAATGTACAGGACCAGACATTTGAAAAGTGGTTGATCCAAGCAATAGAAAGTTTAGATTTGTACTCATGCAAATGATAGGAATCAGGAGTAAACCGAGTCTCTGAAGTTTGAAAATTTTGTTTTTTTCACTTTTGCTTACCTTACCTGACAGCCCTCTAGTGACATCAAGCACCTACTACATTTCATAAAAGTGCCTCACCTTAGTTACTGTGATCATGAAATGGTAAAAGGCGAAAGATTTATGCGATCTGAAAAGAAACCAGAGTATGTGTGATCATGAAATGGATATTCAGAACCCTGGCTTGGTCAAAATATTATTGTAGTAATATTCCAGTATTCATGTGTGGTGGCACATCTATGCAGCAAGGGTCTTAGATGGAGCCTGAAGTTGTTGTTTATACTAATTCTGGGAGAGTCAAGAGGATTTGAAATGGAGCTACCAGGAATCTATTTATTGGAGAAATCAGGGAGTCCTCCATGGAAGAATTTATTCTACAGCTGTGGGTGTCACCTTCAGCTACACACCAGAATCACTTGGAGAGCTTAAAAAAAGTTCTGATGCCCACAATGCATCCCAGACCAATTAATCAGAATTAATTGGCCAGGCATTAATATTTATTAAACTTCCTCAGGTAATTCTTTGTACAGCCAAGATTGAGAAGCTGCTGCTCTAGAGGATGAGAACATACCCATACGCAGGGTTGAGTCAAGGATATTGGCTGAGGCTGCAGAAGAGGAGTTGTTCTGGGTGCTGCAAGGCTCTACCAATCAAATCGCCCCTGGGTTCAGCTCTCGGGGGTGGGGAGGGGTCCTACCTGTGGCCATACCTGAATTGCCATCCTTGAGACCTACATCCAAGGAGCTACAAAAGCGTCAGCGCTGGGGTGCCTGGCTGGCTCAGTCTGTGGAGCATTCAACTCTTGATCTCGGGGTTGTGAGTTCGAGCCCCTGCGTTGGGTGTAGAGATTACCTAAAAATAAAATCTTAAAAAAAAAAAGAGTAAAAGCTAAAATACAGTGTCCTCCAAAACTCAGCAGGATTGTAAGAACATAAGGAGTTAAGGGCTCTGGCATTGGCAGAAATACTGACAGCAATGGTGATGGTGACTCCTTTAGCAACATTTTCTTGAGCGCCTGTAGTCTGTGCTAGGCGCTAGTCTAGGGGCTACGGATACAGCAGCAAACAGGATTGGCGAGGTCCTTTCTCTCTTGGATCATGGTTTCTAGTCGTTTTGTTGGTGCAGAAGGACTAACAAAATGTCAGGTAGTGAGAAGTACTATGCAGGATATTAAATGGAGTGATATGATAAGAGAATGAGTGTCTGTTTGGAATGGTAGGTCAGGGAGGTGGCTGTCTGCAGAGGGGACCTTTAACGTGTGAGGGGCACCTGGGTGGCTCAGTCGGTTAAACGTCTGCCTTCGGCTTAGGTCATGATCCTAAGGTCTTGGGATCGAGCCCCGCGTCAGGCTCCCTGCTCACTGGGGAGCCTGCTCCTCCCTCTCCTTCCCACTCATGTGCTCTCTCTCGCTATCTCTGTCTCTCTCTCAAATAAATAAAGTAACATGTGAATGACAAGAAGGAGGGAGCCATATGAAATTCAGGGAGAAGAACATTGTAGACAAGGGCAATAGCAAATATAATGACCCAAAGGCAGGAGCAGCTTGGCACGTTTAAGGAACAGAAAGGAGGCTGTGTGGCTGGACTGGATTGATTGAGGAGAGTGGCATAAGATGAAGCTCTAGCAGTAGTCGCGAGCCAGATCATGTGCAGTCTAGTAAGTCATGGTGAAGTCTGAATTTTGTTTTGTTGTTGTTGTTGTTAAGTTTGAATTTTAATCTAAGCGTGATGGAGAGTCATTGAATGGTTTTGAGCAAGGAAATGATAAAACCTAATTTATATTTTAAAGGACCATTCTTACTACTATTGTGGGAAATGGATTGGATTGGAGAAAGAATGGAAATGGGGAGAACACTTAGTAGGGTATTTGCAATAGCACAAATAAGATATGGTAGTGGCTTGGGTTAGGATGTTAATAGTGGACTTGGAAAAAAGTTGGCGCATATATATATATGTATATATAAATATATACATATATATATATTTTAAAGATTTTATTTATTTATTTGAGAGAGAGAGAAAGAGGTTGAGAGAACCAGTGTGAGGAGGGACAGAGGGAGAAGCAAACTCCCCACTGAGCCGGGAGCCTGATGTGAGGCTCGATCCCAGGACCCCGAGATCATGACCTGAGCCAAAGGCAGACGCTTAACCGACTGAGCCACCCAGGCGCCCGAATCCATACAACTTATAGATAAATGGGACATGGGGGCTTGGGAGAGGTATCAAGATGAAGGTGATGGTGACAACAACATTAGCAGTGTCGTTGTTGAGGACAGTAGCTCTTTCAGTAATGGTACCTTCAGTGTCTTTGACAATCAGCATCAGTGGCTTCAGCTCAGCATGAGCTCATGTGGCCGCTCATGTGGCCTTCACGGGCCTTGTTAGCATACAAGGCACTCTTGGTCATGAAACGAACAGGAGACATCATTGCTGGAGAAAAATGGCAGGCACCACATAGCAGCAAAGCAGACTCATTTACAGAGCATATGTGAGATAGCCTCTGAGGCCATACTGCCAGAAATATCTGAGAAAAACTTAAGAAGGGTTATTTATAACTTCTGCAGAGCAGAGGAAGTGGCGTCAGAGATATGCCCTTTTGTGATTGTGATCGCATATTATCCATAAGCTGCTTTGACAAAACTAATCTGGATTACTCTTAAAAGAGGTCCCAGTTGGGGTGCCTGGGTGGCTCAGTTGGTTAAGCATCTGCCTTTGATCTCAGGGTCCTGGGATCGAGCCCCGTGTCAGGCTCCCTGCTCCGTGGGGTGCCTGCTTCTCCCTTTCCCTGTGCCCCTCCCCTCGCTCATTCTCTCTCTCTCTAAATAAGTAAATAAAATCTTAAAAAAAAAAGAAGTCCCAGTTGAAGCTATACTAAATTAAGCATTATCAAACATATTTTTTTGTAAAAATTTCCCTACCAACTATGCAAACATTGATATTTTATATTAAATTATACAAGAAATCTTCAGGTACATGCTTATGAAGATTCAAATAATACAGAAGTTAAATGTTGTATTTGTTAGTCTTCCCCCAGCTGTTGCCCAGTCACATTCCCCAACACGAGGTAACCATAAGAGTTTAGTGAGTTGCCTTCAAAATGTTCTATGCTTTTATATATATGTGTGTACATATGTATATGCTTTTTTGATATGCTTTTTAATACATATATAGTATATATTTTTATTGTATATTAGTGTATGTTTTTATATATTTATACATATATAAAAGCATATTGAAAAAACATATATATACACATATATAAAACATAGTAAAATATTTTGAGGGAAAAGCGTATAGAAAAAAGCATAAAAATAGCATATATATAACATTTATGTATGTTATTTATGTGTATAACACACAGATATAGGTTTTTTACTTTCATTTATTTTTTAAGATTTTATTCTTAAGGAAAAAATTAAAAATAATAAAATAATAATAAAAAAGGTTTTTATTTTTTTAAGATTTTTAAAAAAGATTTTATTTATTTATTTGAGAGAGAGAGAGAAAGAGCACAAGCAGGGGGAGTGGCAGGCAGAGGGAGAGAGGGAAAAGCAGACTCCCCACTGAGTGGAGAGCACGATGTGGAGCTCAGTCCCTGGACCCAGAGATCGTGACCTGAGCCAAAGGCAGCTGCTTAATTGACTGAGACACTCAGGCACCCCTATTTGTTTTAAAGATTTTTAAAAAGATTGTATTTATTTATTTTAAAGATTTTATTTACTGACAGAGAGTGAGAGAGAGAGCTCGCAAGTGCACAAGTGGGGGGGAGGGTCAGAGAGAAAGGGAGAAGCAGACCTCCTGCTGAGCGGGGAGCCCGATGTGGGGCTCAATTCCAGGACCCTGGGATCATGACCTGAGCCGAAGGCAGACGCCTAACTGACTGAGCCACCCAGGCACCCCAATATGTTATTTATTTATTTGAGAGAGAAAGCACAAGTGGGAGGAAGAGCAGAGGGGGAGGGAGAGCAGGGAACCAGACACTGGGCTCGATCCCAGGACCCTGGGATCATGACCTGAGCTGAAGGCAGACGCTTAACTGACTGAGTCACCCAGGCATCCAGGCTGCCCTATATTTTTTAAGCTCACCATTGTCAACCTCCAGCTCTTAAGGTCAAAACGTAACACTTACCTGGGTGGCTCAGTCGGTCAAGTATCTGCCTGCGGCTCAGGTCGTGATCTCAGGGTCCTGGGATCAAGCCCCACAAGGGACGGTCTCTGCTCAGGGAGAGCCTGCTTCTCCCTCTCCCTCTGCCTGCCGCTTCTTCTGCTTTTGCGTGCACCCACGCACTCTCTCTCTCTGTCAAATGGATAGATAAAATCTTTAAAAGCAAACAAAACAAAACAAAAGAAAAACAAACGTAACACTTCTGTGTGTGTGCACGTTGGGAGAAGAGGGATGAGAATCTTCATCTGATGGGGCATCAGAGGTTATTTGAGATCTTGCCTGTTTGAAATGTTTTTAATTTACCGTGTCACTTGATTAATGGTTTGGCCATGTATAGAATTTTAGTTTGGATGTAGTTTTCCTTCAAATTTTGAAGGCATTGCTCTATTGTGTTTCAGTTTCCAGTGTTACATGGAGAGGTGGTTCAGGTAAAGTCATTACAAGGTTTAGGTTATGGCAGAAGTGGGCAGCTGAGGTAGCCTGGAGAAAAACATCGCTGGATGTGACCAGGTCAAGGAACTGATTGACTAGAGGCATTCAGTGATCATCCATGTGAATATCATGGTCGTGTGAATATCAAAGTCACCACGAATGACAGCAGTGGCTTTGGAGAGTGAGATGTCAGACTGATGGCAAAGTCATCGTGACTGAGGGCTAGATGACAGCAACAATGTGTGGGATGGGTGATCTGAACGAGGAACGAACTAGAGATGGCCGTGAGGACAATGGGCAACAAGGAGAGCACTTTATGTCCAAGTCCAGTCATGTGCCTTCTGTGGAAGAGAAAGAGCCTCCGCTTGACAGGGCTTTGGGGAAAGCATTGTGCTCAGGGAAGTGTGAGATTTTATTCATTCATTCATTCATTCATTCATTCATTCATTTATTAAGATTTATTTATTTATTTATTCATTTGACAGAGAGAGACACATCGAGAGAGAGGGAACACAAGCAGGGGGAGTAGAGGAGGGAGAAGCAGGCTTCCCGCCGAGCAGGGAGCCCGATGCGGGGCTCGATCCCAGGACCCTGGGATCATGACCTGAGCCGAAGGCAGACGCTTAACGACTGAGCCACCCAGGTGCCCCAAGTGTGAGATTTTAGTGAGAACAACAAGGGGAAGGAAACATTTAGGGAAGAAGCTGAGGTTTAGCAAAGTTTAATGTTGATAATAATTGAGTTTCGGAGGACACAGTAGAAGAATTTGGGAGGGTAAGGAGAGTGAGAGCTTTGGTTATCTTAGAAGAGGAAGAGTGCAGTATGCGAATTAAGATATAAATTATGATAAACAAGAGGTTTGGATCGCTGTTGTGACTAAAGGAAATAGGACCCTTGAGGCACACTATGCAACTGCTGGATGAGTGGGTATACATACGAAAAATTGAAATAGATAATATATAATGAACATTTTGTTTGTGTTTTTTTAAAGATTATTTATTTTAGAAAAAGAGAGAGCAGCGTGGGGGGTGGGGAAGGGCAGAGAGAGAGGGAGAGAGAAACTTTAGCAGACTCCATGCTGAGCGCGGAGCCCAACTTGGGGCTTGATCCCATGACCCCGAGATCAGGACCTGAGCTGCAGTCAGGAGTCGGATGTGACGCTTAACTGACTACGCCATCCAGCTGCCCCTATAATGAACATTTTAACAGAATTTATTGTAGGGCTTTAATAGTAATTTGCCTTCTGATAAGTTTGAAGCAATTTACAGTCACTCTCATTAATAGGGTTTAGGAGAGTCCATTTCTCCACACCTTTGTAAGTACCACTGGATATTAGCAAGCCCATGATTGTTGTTTTCTTTCTTTTCTTTTTCTTTCCTTTTTTTTAGTTTTTATTTAAATTCCAGTTAGTTTACATGATTGTTTTCGTTTTTGCCAATGTGATGGTAAAAAGAAGAGGCCTCATTGTTTCTATTTGCATGTTTTCATTATTAGTGAGGCTGAACATTTAAAAATGCTTACCACAATACCCAGCACATAATACACTCTAAATAATGTTATTTACAAGTATCCCAAAGTGAATAATAATAAAATGAGTTTTCAAAGATGAAAAAAAAAAATGCTTTATTGGATGGGTTGGCTCAGTGAGAGAAACATGTGACTCTTGATTCAGGGTCATGAGTTCGAGCCCCATGTTGGGTATAGAGATTACTTAAATAAAATTTAAAAAAATGTCTTACTGGTGGGGTGCCTGGGTGGCTCAGTTAGTTAAGCAACTGACTTCAGCTCAGGTCATGATTTCAGAGTCCTGGAATTGAGCCCCACATCGGGCTCCTTGCTCAGCGCAGAGTCTGCTGATCTCTCTCCCTCTATCCCCCCAACTCACACACGCATGCACCTGTTCTCTCTCACTCTTTCTTGCTCTCAAATAAATAAAATCTTTAAAAAAATAATAATATTAAAAAAAATGTCTTATTGGAAATTCCTACTTTTCATCTTTGAATTACCTGTTTGCCTATTTTTTCTTTGGATGGTTTCCTATTGATTTGAGGAAACTCTATTTTTTTTTTTAAAGATTTTATTTATTTATTTGACAGAGAGAGACACAGCAAGAGAGGGAACACAAGCAGGGGGAGTGGGAGAGGGAGAAGCAGGCTTCCCACAGAGCCGGGAGCCCGATGTGGGGCTCGATCCCGGGACTCAAGGATCATGACCTGAGCTGAAGGCAGTCGCCCAACCAACTGAGCCACCCAGGCGCCCATCCTTTTTTTTTTTTTAAGATTTTATTTATTTATTCGTCAGAGAGAGAGAGAGCAGGAGCGGGGGAGTGGCAGGCAGAGGGAGAAGCAGGTTCCCCGTTGAGCAAGGAGCCTGATGGGCGGGACTCCATCCCAGGACTCTGGGATCGTGACCTGAGCTCATGAGCTGAGGGCAGACGCTTAACTGACTGAGCCCCCAGGCGTCCCTGTTTTTCCACTTTTAAAGATGTTCTTTTATGTGCTTCAGTGACGTTTTATAGTTTTCTTGATATCGATTTTACACAGTTTTTCTAGGTATTTTATAGTTTTGCTTTTGTCATGAATATGTTTTTTTCATTGCGTTTTCAGTTAGTTATTATCATGATACTGAAAGCAATTGCTTTTGTGTATTCATGTTTTATCTTGACGCCTATAATTTTATTAGTTTTTATTTTATTTTATACCTTTTCAGGTTAGGCCATCATATTACCAGCAAATAAGTTGTCTCTTACTTTCCAATATTTAGCACTCAATTTTCTTCCTTCTTTTAATTTTTTTACTAAGATCAATATGGTGAAAGTGGATATTTTTTCTTGTCACTTAATCCTGATAGCTCCAATCATAGATGACTCTTTCATTGTATTTTTAAAATTTATTTTATTATTATTATTATTTTTTTTAAATGAGCTCTAGGCTCAACATGGGGCTTGAACTCAAGGCCCTGAGATCAAGGGTTGCATACTCTACTGACTGAGCCACCCAGGCGCCCCTCTCTTGCATTTTATTTTACTTGATTTATTTTTTTATTTAAAAAATTTATTCATTTATTTTAGAGAGAAAGAAAGAGAGCGCAGGGGGGCAGGCAGAGGGAGAGAAGCAGACTCCCTGCTGAGCACAGAACCCAACATGTAGGGCTCGATCTCACAACGCTGAGATCATGACCTGAACCGAAATCAAGAGTCAGAGGCTTGGGGCGCCTGTGTGGCTCAGTCGGTTAAGCATTGGACTCCTGGTTTTGGCTCAGGTCATGATCTCCATGTCTGGACATCAAGCCCTGCGTTGAACCTAGAGTGGGGCTCTGCGCTCAATGGGGAGTCTGCTTCCCCTCTGCCCCTTCCCCACCCCCTGTCTCTGAAATAAATAAATCTTAAAAAAAAAAAAAGAAAAAATAGAATGGAAGCTTAAATGACTGAGCCACCCAGGCACCCTGCCTCTCTTGCATTTTAAATTAAGATTTAGGTTTTAAATGTTGGCTGGATATTTCCTGGAACCTTAAACTCAGCATGTCCACAATTGAATGTAAAGTCCAATTTGCCTACACCTGCCCAAACCTATCCGTGGTACTCATTTCCTTACTTCTGTTACTTGGGTTCAAATGACTCAATTGTTCTCGCCCTTCAGGTTCAAACCCTTAATCATCCTTGATTTTCTCCATACTTCTTTCTTCCCTCTCCCTACTTTTTTTTACCCCCTCTCACTACTTTTGTTTAAAAATTTCTCTTGATTTGGTCTTTACCAGTTATTATAACACATATCTCCTCCTTTCTATTCTTACTGTTACCCCCCTTTCAATCTAATTTAAGACTATTAATTAGGGCCTTCAATTTTTAGGTATCTACACGGAGATACAAATGTAAATAAGATAAAGTTCCTGCTCTTGAGGAATTCACAAATAGTGGGTGATGGTTCTTTTTTTTTTTTTAAAGATTTTATTTATTTATTTGAGAGAGAGAGAATGAGAGACAGAGAGCATGAAAGGGAGGAGGGTCAGAGGGAGAAGCAGACTCCCTGCCGAGCAGGGAGCCCGACGCGGGACGGGAGCCCGACGCGGGACGGGAGCCCGACGCGGGACGGGAGCCCGGGACTCCAGGATCATGACCTGAGCCGAAGGCAGTCGCTTAACCAACTGAGCCACCCAGGCGCCCCTGGATGATGGTTCTTAAATTTAACTGACTACAGTACCATGTAGTAGATGCTACAAGTCAGAGGAGTATGTAACTTTTGATCTCGAGGTCGTGGTTTCGAGCCCCACATTGGGGTTAGAGATTACTTAAAAAAAGAGAACTATATGTATAAAGAACTACAGTAGTTCTGAGGAGGAAATGATTATTTCCGCTTTTTGCTGAGTCAGAAAGGTAGACATTTGAGCTGAACCCTGCAGGACAGATATAATTTGTTTAGGTAGAAAAGGAGAGGGAGAAAGGGCATTTCTGGTAGAGGAGACAGAATGAGTATATGTCTTATATATTTATTCAACAAACATTTATTGAGTGCTTACTCTTTGTCAAGGGTTGTTGACAACCTTGAGACACGTATGAACAGATAATCGTAATAAGGCGTTATGTAAAATACAAATGCTTCTTTATCAGAACACTCCGTTCACTCAATGAAGATGTCCTCTCGGCCAAATATTTGGGTAGAGAAGCTATATACGCACGATGCTAAAGAGTTTTAACCATATTTGAAAGGTTTCTCAAAATGTGTTTGTGACTGAGTTTGTAGCCGATTTTTCACCTTTCCCAAGGCATTTCTTCAGTTTTGTATTGGGGCAGGGAGATTGGTTTGGCAAGCAATTGAGAGGACACAGTCTATTTGTTAATTTAATAAATAAGCATTTATTGTAGGCCTATTGTGTGCCACATAGTGTTAGATTTTGGGGATACACGGGGGTGAGACACGGTGTCTCCCTTTAGAGAAAACTACAATCACGTGGGCTCACTGGCGCACAAAAATATAATTATAATACAATGAGCAACAAACTGTGATAGGACTTTACATTCTGTATTCTAGGAGGAGGTATGAGAGATGCTTGAGAAGGTACCAGGGAAGATTTCCTGGAGGGAATGGTATCTGAGCTGAGTGTTAAGGAACCTGTAGGAATTAGGCAGATGAAGGGGGTGGGGGTGGGGGTGCTGAGGCATTCTTAAAGGCAAGAGCACCAGCGAGTCAGAGAGAAAAATACAAGTGGAGAACTATAAGCAGTTTGAGTTGCCAGAGCATGAAATACCAGGCAGAGAGTGGTGGGGAATTAGGGAAGTCAGAGGAGGCTGGATCATGGATGGCAAGTTAAAAATTTTGAATTTTATCCTGCACATGCAGGGGAACCACTGGGAAATTACAAGGTCAGATGTGCATTTACAGCATCATGTTCATTGTGTTGAGGATAGATTTGAATGGAAAAATTAAAACAACAGCAGCAATGACCAATCCCCACCACCAGCAAGATAGGATTGGCTGGGAACCTAAAAGTACATGGTATTGAAGGGGTGCAGGGTGAGACACCCCAGAAGGTGCCACTTTGGCATAAGGATTATTTTGAGTTAAAAGTGATCAAAACCCAGCTGATTCAGGAAAAGCTCTCTGCCTTCCCCTCAGATGCCTAAATTTACATTGGAAAGGAGAGCCTGTATCAGGAAGTGAGCTATTAACTGAGACTGCCCTTTACCTAAGGAACTTATCTGCATAATAGAGCAAACCTGGTTTTTCCAAATATTTCCTTTCACCTTCTTACAGTCCTCAGGGCCTTACCCCTGTCCTTAGCTCAGATAAGCTTCATGTTTTGCCTAAAATTGTTTTTGGAATTTCCAAGTGTTTGTGGACTCCCCCGTAGGTATGCCTATTAAATTTGATTTTTTCCTGTTACTTTGTCTCATGTCACTATGATTCTAAGTCGAGCTAGAAGAACCATAGGGCAAAGGAAGGTCTTACTCCCTGACAGTATCTTTTGGGAGTAGTTTAGTATGGGCTAGCATGGTGGATTGAGAGAGATCTGGTGCTAAATGGCAGAACGTGAAAATAAAATAGATTGTGGCCAAATTGTGAAGGTCATTGGTTGTCAAGCTAACCAAGGAATATATTTGGTAGGCACCAAAGAATTTGAAATAAATTTGTATCATGACCAGATTTGTGTTTTAGGAAGATGATTCTGCTAACAGCAAGATGAATCATAGCTTTAAGGAGAGCTACATGATATTATCATTAGAGACAATTTTCTGGAACATTTGGAAATTAAGAATAAGTAGGGGAACTATGATATTGTGATTTATAAGAAATATAGGGGTGCCTGGCTTGCTCAGTCGGTGGAGCATATGACTCTTGATCTTGGGGTTGGAAGTTTAAGCCCCATGTTGGGTGTAGAGATTAGTTAAAAATAAAATTGTAAAAAAAAAAAAAAAAGGAAACACATATTTGGTCATACAGATGACCAAAATATAATTCTCATAAATACTTGGTTTTTGTTCCGGGTTCCTGGCTTACAGCTGTCAAAACCCTTGGAATTTCCTGAACATAAGGGTAATGGGAGCATCTTTTATTGTAATATTTGGTCTCTTTCCTCAGTTCCTGAAATCTTTTCAGAGCCATAAAGATGAAATGGGTGTTTTGTTATTTGGAACAAGTCCCTTTCTACTACCACTAGGTTTATATTAAGGAGGTGAGTTTTGGAATGCACCTAGGATGGGGGCTGGTTGCCGGGGGAATCAACCTGGAATAGGAGATTGGAATTTTCAGTCCCACCCTCTGATTTCCAGGGAGAGGAGAGGAGCTGGAGGTTGAATCCATCACCAATGGCCAACGATTTAATTGGCCTATGTAATAATTACATAGTCATGCCTATGTAAAGAAGCCTCTATAAAAACCCAGAAGGACAGGGTTTAGAGAGTTTCTGGGGTCTTGAATTTGTGGAGAACTGGGGAGAGTGGCACACGGGGAGTGCATGGAAGGCTCCCTGCCCTCTCCCCATACCTTGCCCTGTGCATCCATTCCATGT
Source organism: Mirounga leonina (assembly GCF_011800145.1). Lineage (NCBI taxonomy): Eukaryota > Metazoa > Chordata > Mammalia > Carnivora > Phocidae > Mirounga > Mirounga leonina. The sequence goes on along the minus strand of NW_023270175.1, from coordinate 10,010,691 downwards.
GGCCGTTTTTGAATTTAATTCCTTCATACTAAACCAATAATCTAGAAGTAATGGGTTTTGTAGAGGCTGCTTTTAGGCAACAGGCTTGAGCAATGGAATATAGAAAGGACCCACAGCCAAGTCCTGGCTGAATCCAGACAGGCCCATCAGGTGACCCACCTCAAAATATCCAGCCCGAACTGACCAATGGGCTACTTACAACCAGGCACAGTTGCCAGACAAGGGAAGATTGCATATGGCGCCATACCTCCTCTTCACCTTCCCACTTTAAATATAGCCCCTACCCACTTCCTTGTTGCAGACACTTTTTCCTTTGCTGTCCTGCCAGTAGCTCCTTTCCGGTGTATTCAATAAACTTCTATCTCCTTTGTTCTGTTTTGGGTGAATTCTTTCACCGCCCTTGCCACAGGCTTCCACCTGATCGTTGCCGCACGTTTGGGGGCCCCCATCCCATCGGGAGAGATACCACAGGTTTCCTGAGTTCTGAGAGCTGCTCTATCAAATTAAAGGGACCGAAGGAGCGGGTCAGGGGAATTTCTGATTTATAGCTATCAGATATACAGGTAAGAACCTGGACTTGTAATTGGCATCCTGAGTTGGTGGGGCTTGTTCTATCCTGCTGGTCAGAAGCACAGATAACAACCTGTGCTCACTTCTGCTGTCTGAAGAGTGTGTGTGTGTGTGTGTGTGTGTGTGTGTGTGTGTGTGGTGCAGTCTTGTGGGACTGAACCCTTAACCTGGGAGACCTGATGTCATCTCCGGCTAGATAGTATCAGAATTGAGTTGAGTGGTAGGACACCCAGCTGATGTCCGGAGCATTGCCTGTTGGTGGTGTGGAGGAACATCCCCCACCCCCAACACACACATTAGAATTGGGAGCAGAATCCCAAATAGGAACCCTTTAAGCCTTCTGGGTCTGTCCTATACTTTCTGAATCATAGTAGTGTGATCAACTCTATTGTAATTATGCATTTAATATCTTCTTACCTTCACTATCCCCTAAACTGTGAGGACTGGAACCATGATTGTTTGGTTCATCACTGCATCCTCACCCTCTCTCCTGGTATATGGCACATAAACAATGCGCAGGAAGTGTTTGTTGAATTAACGCATTCTTGATCTGGGTACATGTTTCACAAGTGTGCGTACGTGGGAAGGTATTTGCGGAGGATATTTTTGCAGATAATGGAGAGTTACTTGTGGCAGGTGTACATCAGTTATGTATGGGCTTCTCTCAGACCTATGGAAAGTCCTTAGGAAAGAGTATCTATCCTCCCATCCTTCTGTTTGCTTTCATCTCAACAAATGATGCCCTGGCTAGCTCTGTACCTCAGCCATGCATCGGTCTACTTAATATTCTTCTGCTTTCCCTATTGTATTGTAATTCCACATGATGCTAGGTAGATATAATTTTTTAGGCCAGGGGATCATTGGGGGTGGAGTGATCTCTGAGACTCCCTGGTATTCTGGCTTATGTGATAGGGCATCTGGTGAGTGGTCCTGCCTATATTGGATGGGAAACAAATATATCTACAAATACTGCCCTCCTTATTTGTCAAAACAGTTTTCTGATTTGCCTAGTTACTTGAGCCAATGGTGTTCTAACCTTAGGATCACAAGGACCTGAGGACTTTGAAGTAGTAGTAGGTCTACAGCTAAAAGACTGGAATTCCTGTTTTCATACTATGTTCTTAATTTCAGCCAAAGCCAGATTCTTTAAGATGTAGGTACAAGAGTAAGGTAATATATTTTGGAGGAAACCTGTGATTAATGCATCTCTCCATAGAATTGGAGGTTGGTTTTATTATTTAAAAAAATTTTTTTAAAGATTTATTTATTTGGCGGGGGTGGGGTGGGGAGAAAAGGAGAGAAGGATTGAGAGAGGAAGTGCAGGAAGGAGGGGCAGAAGGAGAGGTAGAGACAGAATCCCAAGCAGACTCCCCTCTGAGTGTGGAGCCTGATGCAGAGGCTCAATCTCACGACCCTGAGATCATGACCTGAGCCAAGATCAAGAGTCTGATGCTTAACCGAACGAGCCACCCAGGCGTCCCTTTGATTTTTTTTTTAAAGTTTGTTTTTTAAGTGATCTCTACACCCAACATGGGGCTCAAACTCATGACCTCGAGATCAAGAGTGGCATGCTCTTCTGACTGAGCCAGTCAGGTACCCTGAATTGGAGTTTGTTTTTAATAACTTAGGAGCATGTTGGGGTATGGGAGGCAAGGGTAAAGGCAGAGGAAAACAAAGATTTCAGTTGCTGGCATGTGGTGACTGCAGCCAGGGATTAGGTAGAAGCCTTCCTTCTCAAGGTCTGCTAGTAAGGTTACTAGGGTGGTGATGGAAAACTGGGGGAACTCCAGTAATTGTTTGATGTCCTTAAGAGTTTAGGGGGTTTTCCACTCTCAAGATAATGGTACTTTGTCCAGCATCCTGAAGATATCTCAGCCCTAAAGAACTTGTGCTTTATACCTCTAAGCCTTGTAAAAGAAACATTTCTGGGTTGGTTCAGGAATGATACATTGTGACAGCAGAAATACAGAGAGTTCTTCAAGATTTGTGAGACTCTGGCCAGGACATTGTGAGAAATCCCAGCGATTGGTCTTTGGAAAATGGTCAGGGCGAGGGCATTATCAGATATTCTACCTCTCTAAGATACATCTGGAAGGTCACTTTGTATTTACCACATTCACTCAAGTCCAGATGATCATATGCCTTAGGAGATTGAACTTAGGTTAGACCTAGATGCCTCAGAGTGGGTATCATGTCAGAAAATAAGTTTATGGTGGTCACTTACAGTTAATACATTGAAGACACAGTGCCCTGGAAAATCAAGAGCACTATATTTTTCTTCTTTACAAAGAGTACCAAGACATTATGACAACTTGTTAATCATTTGGTGAAACAAAGAGCCTTACCTTACATCTTGCACCAAAATATACACTGAAATGAAAACAGTAGAACACAAGAGTACAGAATGAAATGTGGATATGTATTCATATAATCAGTGTGCAGAGGCCCTTCTAAACACAAAGAAAATGTAAAAGGAAAAAAATGATAGATTTGACGTCATAAATTTTTAAAAATGTTGAAAAGCAAAACATACCGTAAATAAAATTGAAAGACAAATGGCAAGCTTGTTAATATTTTTATATATAAGTGTTAGCGAACCAACATAAGTTTGCTCCTTGGTGAGTCCAATGGCACCAGGTTGAGTCGTCCCACAGAGGAAACCTTATTTGCAGCAAATGAGATCATGGGGAATGGCTTCCAAAGCCCTGACTTCCTGAGAGAGGGTGAATGGGTTCCTTTTGTTTAGTGTTAGGATGAATATTTAGATAGGGAAGCCTTGTCATCCGTGTAGAGGCCGGCAGAAAGTCACACATGCACCTTAAGGAAACATGCTTATATATACATTGTATGTTATGGAAATGAGGCTGAGGCTCCTCCTTGGGCAGAGATTTTAGTATTATAATGAGGTAAAGGTAATTGGAGGTCATTCCAGGGGTCACCTCATGGTCCATCTGCACAAGTGCATGTCAGGTTTAGCTCAAAAGGTC